>NC_066582.1:454306774-454645774 GCF_024323335.1 Lathyrus oleraceus | reverse complement strand
AAGACTCAACCCGATGAGGATATAACTCAGGGGAGTAATTCCTATCCCGGTACACAACTGGGCAGGAAACCGAAACAATAACCATCCACGAGGACATAACTCGATGGAGAATAAAGAGGGAAAGATAGACACTTTCTGCCTATGGGGCTGACTCTATATGGAGAGATTTGACACAAACATCTGCTTGGGGAAGAACATTTCACCAATAGCAGCGGATAACAAGCAAAGATATATGGCAAAGAATACAATCATGAATATCTGAATGCTATGATTATGCATGCATGACTTGTGTATGATTAATGCTGACAAACAGACATATCTAACACCCTCAAGTCTAAGAATCACGAACAGATACCCGGCACAACATCTCAACAAGAAGAGCAAAGCCTGCTGGAGAACTCAACTTGAGAACAACCCGAGCAGGATGAAAATAAATCATCGGGGATATCAAACCTTATCCCAAAGCTACACTCGCTGAGGATACAAAGAAGATGTATTCAGGAGCAGCGAAAGAAGATAGTCAAACAGAGAACTCAACTCTGGTGGGGATTATCTTTGGGATAAGAATGAACAAGAGAAGACATTGATCAACAACTGAGAATAACACTCTGCACAGGAGAAGTCTTCCAGGAGCAAACAATCTTGACATAAGGAAGACGCATAAAATCTGTCGGGGAGTTTCCATCCACTCTCTCGGGGACAGGTGGTTAAAACACAAAAAGATCCACCGGAGAAGAAACTCTACTAGGGAAGCTTATCAAGGGATGATATGAAACTCTGTGGGGAACAACCACCAACCATATGCACATCAAACAAAACACTCCCTTCTATCTGCTGGAGAGGAAACTCTGCAAAAGGGGAAAAATAGCATTGTGCTTCACTGGGGAAGACAATAAACATCTTCAACACCAGCTTTCAATGTTAGAAGAAATCTTCAGACCCGAAGAAGATACCAACATCAAGCTCAGATCAGGCAACCCTACTGGGGACAAGCTGCAAATGTTCTCGAAGGGACAACCCTAGCAAAGGAAATTGGAAATGAATCCTTTGTCAACAAGAGACATGCTAGGGATGAAAAGGGAGACAAGCCTTTCATCAATTGCTCTAGGCAACTTCCTGCTGAGGAGACAAAATATCTAGAAAGATAGCTCTACAGGGAACACATGTTGGGGAAGACAAACTTCCTTGGGAGTAAATAGCATATCAACCTTTATCAACCTATAAGGGATTTTAGGTCAATCCACACAAGGGATGACAACCATATAATTGATAAAACACAAATGCTAGTGCCTGATATAGAGGGATACACATCTCTGAAAGATCAAGGCAAGAACTGGAACAGAAGGGATCATCCACGGATCAACCATACAACCAATCATGGATTGCTAAGACTCCGCGGGGGAAACAAGTGTGTATGCATAAACAAACTATCCGGGAATGCGTTGGATGAACATCTACAAATTCTGCTAGGAGAAAACAATCCATAAGACCGATCAATCTACTGTCATCAAGGAGAACTTCTCAAATCATATTCTCTGGGAAGCTGATAATGTACTATTATTTCAGCGCTCACCGGGGAGACAACTTGAAAGCTGATGAAAAGGTTATAGGGATGCCAGAATATGAGCAAATGTCTTACCCTTTGGGGATCATACTATCCTTAGGAAAGCACTAAGGACATTCCACTCATCCTTTCATTCATTGTGAATGTTCATTCTGCTTAAAACAGTTTATTTATGAAAACTTTATTTGTATAAAACAATGATATTCGTCAATTAAAGCATGTAAACATTTGTTAAACAGAAACAAATAAGAGTGCAAAGAATTGGATAAAGCCTCAAATTTATTTAATAGAATGGTAGTCCGTAAATGGCGAGACTCCATGGATCTTTACAAATTTGAAATTGGTGATATATATGGAAAAAGGGCTACATTGAACATAATGACCGTTTCTCCACCAACTCTGAATCCACTGTATTCGAAACTTCAGTTGATGATGACTGAGCGAGAATCTTTGATAGATGATAGTTGTAGAACAAAGTCTTGTCAGGATGCAGTTACTTGCCAAATCCCTAATTTTTGCCTAGATTGCCCCAGGGTGAGGTACTCAATCTAGCGAGATATATATATTCATTTTTTCATGTCTCTAACTTTTGCCTAGATCGCCCTTTCAGGTTTTCAATCCACCAAGATGCTCATTTTTGCCTAAGCCGCCCTTTCGGGTTTTTAACTTAGCGAGCTATTCTGTTTTTATTTTTAGGCGAAGTATTTCTTGATTGCATCTGAATTCACAGGACGAGTGAAATCCTCCCCATCCATAGTTGTAAGTAATAAAGCATCGCCTAAAAAGGCTCTCTTAACAACGTATGGACCCTCATAGTTTGGAGTCCACTTGCCCCTGGAATCGGGCGCGAAAGACAAGACTTTCTTGAGCATGAGATCACCTTCTCGGAACACACGAGGCTTGACCTTCTTATCAAAGGCTTTCTTCATCCTCTGTTGATATAATTGACCATGGCACATGGCAGTTAATCTCTTCGCTTCAACTAAATTCAGTTGGTCATAATGACTCTGAACCCATTCAGCCTCAGTCAACTTGGCTTCCATCAAGACTCTCATTGATGGGATCTCGACCTCTACGGGGAGCACAATCTCCATGCCATATACAAGAGAGAAAGGGGTTGCCCCTGTTGAAGTGCGGACAGATGTACGATAGCCATGCAAAGCAAATGGCAGCATCTCATGCCAATCATTGTACGTAATAACCATCTTCTGAATAATCTTCTTGATGTTCTTGTTAGCAGCTTCAACAGCCACATTCATCTTGGGTCTATAGGGAGAAGAATTATGATGTGCAATCTTGAACTCGCTACACAACTCTTTCATCATCTTATTGTTCAAGTTAGATCCATTATCAGTAATGATCTTGCCCGGCACACCATATCGGCATATGAGTTGCTTCTTGATAAACTTCACAACCATCTGCCTGGCCACATTTGCATACGATGCCGCTTTAACCCACTTTGTGAAGTAATCAATGGCTACGAGAATAAAATGGTGACCGTTTGACGCCTTAGGTTCAATCATGCCAATCATGTCAATTCCCCACATGGAGAAAGGCCATGGTGAGGAAATAACATTCAGAAGTGTCGGGGGAATATGAATCTTATCCGCATAAATCTGACACTTATGGCATTTCTTCACAAACTTGCAGCAGTCAGACTCCATTGTCAGCCAATAGTAGCCTGCTCTCAACATCTTTTTTGCCATAGCATGTCCATTAGAATGAGTACCAAATGAACCCTCATGGACTTCAGTCATCAACAGGTCTGCTTCGTGTCTATCCACGCATCTGAGCAGAACCATGTCAAAATTCCTCTTGTAAAGCACATCACCATTAAGGTAGCAACTGCCAGATAATCTCCTCAAAGTCTTCTTATCTTTAACAGATGCCCCAGGCGGGTAAGTCTGACTTTGAAGAAAACACTTGATATCATAATACCACGGCTTATCATCATTCACTTCCTCAACTGCAAACCCGTGGGCTGGTCTATCCAAGCGCATCACGGTAATATTCGGGACTTCATTCCAATAATTGACAATAATCATTGAAGCAAGCGTAGCGATAGCATCCGCCATCCGATTCTTATCTCGAGGAATATGATGGAAGTCAACCTTAGTAAAGAAAGTTGAGATCCTCCTCACATAGTCTCTGTATGGGATGAGGCCAGGCTGATTCGTCTCCTATTCACCCTTAATTTGATTAACAACAAGGGTCGAATCGCCATAATCATCAAGATGTTTGATCCTAAGATCAATACATTCTTTCAGACCCATAATACAAGCCTCATAATCCGCCATATTATTCGTGCATTTGAAAGTTAGCCTTGCTGTAAAAGGAAAATGTGTGCCTTGAGGGGTAATAATCACTGCCCCAATACCATTTCCATACTGATTGACAGCATCATCGAACACCATACCCCATCGGGAACCAGGCTCTGGCCCTTCATCGAGCGTAGGCTCATCACAATATTTCATTTTCAAATATAGAATCTCTTCATCAGGGAATTCGTATTGCACAGACTGATAATCTTCAATTGGTTGATGCGCCAAATGGTCAGCCAAGATACTACCTTTAATAGCTTTTTGAGCTCGATACTCAATATCATAATCAGATAACAACATCTGCCGACGGGAAATTCTCCCAGTTAAAGCAGGATTCTCAAAGATATACTTGATTGGATCCATCTTGGATATCAACCAAGTTGTATAATTCAACATATACTGGCGTAAACGCTTAGCAGCCCAAGCCAAAGCACAACATGTCTTCTCAAGCATTGAGTATCGAGACTCACAGTCGGTGAACTTCTTACTCAAGTAGTATATTGCATATTCTTTCTTTCCAGTCTCATCTTGCTGACCAAGGACACAACCCATGGAATCATCAAACACAGTCAAGTACATAATCAATGGTCTCCCTTCAACAGGCGGAGTCAGAATCGGAGGCTCGGACAGATACTCTTTGATACTGTCAAAGGCCTTTTGGCAATCCTCGGTCCAATCAAGACGTTGATCTTTCCGGAGGAGGTTGAATATAGGCGCACATGTTGCAGTCATGTGGGATATAAATCTCAAAATGTAATTCAAGCGGCCAAGAAAACCTCGGACTTGCTTCTCAGTTTTTGGCGCAGGCATCTCTTGTATTGCTTTGACCTTGGCAGGATCAACTTCAATACCTCTCTTGCTGACAATAAAGCCCAATAACTTGTCAGAACAGACTCCAAATGTACACTTATTCGGATTCAAGCGGAGTTTGTACTTCCTCAAACACTGGAAAAGCTTCAAAAAGTGCTCTACATGTTCAACTTTCGTTTTCGACTTTGCAATCATATCATCGACATACGCCTCGATATCTTTGTGCATCATGTCATGAAACAAGGTAGTCATAGCACGTTGATACGTGGCTCCGGCGTTCTTCAAACCGAAGGGCATCACTCGATAACAGAATGTTCCCTAAGGTGTGATGAATGTTGTCTTCTCCATATCCTCGGGTGCCATTTTAATCTGATTATAACCGGAAAATCCGTCCATAAACAAAAAGACATTGAATTTAGCTGTATTGTCTACCAACATATTAATGTGTGGTAGAGGAAAATCATCTTTTGGACTAGCTTTATTCAAATCACGGTAATCCACACACATTCGGACTTTTCCATCTTTCTTAGGCACAGGCACAATACTGGCCACCCATTGAGGATATGTATAAGTCACCAGAAACCCCGCATCAATTTGCTTCTGAACTTCTTCTTTAATCTTTACTGCTATATTAGGATGAGTTCTTCTGAGCTTCTGCTTCACAGCCACACACTCAGGCTTCAACGGCAGAAAATGTTGCACGATATCAGTATCTAGACCAGGCATGTCTTCGTACGACCAGGAAAAGACGTCGACATATTCTCGTAGCAACTCAATCAACCCCTTCTTAACAAACTCTTCAAGGAGTGCCTCAATCTTCACTTCACGAATGTAGTCTTCAGACCCCAAGTTGATTGTTTCCAGATTCTCAAGATGTGGCTGAATGACCTTCTCCTCGTGCTCAAGTAGACGGGTAATCTCATCAAGAATCTCTTCAACATCATCTTTTTCTGCTTCAAATACAAGGAACTCAAAGTTGGGAGATGGTGTTGGATCATTATGTTCAATGGGTTTGCTCAACCTGCATAATGATTTTGAGTATAAAAGAGGTTTCAGAATTCAAACAAGGCAAATCATTATGCAGATGAAAAGATTGATTTTATTCTTTTTTAGGGTTTTATGGTGATCACCAATTTCATGCGGAAAGAAAAAAATGAAAAATAATTTGAGAAAACAAACATTTAACATGCAATTATTGAATTAATATCATTGTATTAATCAATTATGCCAACAATGTCTTCACTTCTCCTTTTGGCATGGGAGAAGGGTTTTTTAAACAAAATGAACACATTACGTTGACTTATGGATAACTGTTGGAACACATTCACTTCTCCTCCAAGTATGACAAAGTTGCTAAGGTCTTCCTCTTCATCTTTTTCCACGATGGTAGTAACTTCCTGATCTTCAACGGTGTGGATGAACCTCCACTCTGGAACAGCCCAAGATCATTGGAAACACCAGAAGAGTACCCTATACCAGCCCGAGACTTATTATCTTCCAACTTGATCATTTTCCCCAAACCAGTAGTTGCACCATGCTCAATGGCCAACTTTGCGTCATTATAGGAGACAAATGAAGAAAGTCCTTTCCTAGAAGGCTCAGCAATAGACAAAGCTTGGAACGGAGTTCCAACCTCATCCTCAACATCAATATAGGAAAATGAAGATAAATGGATGACCAAGAGAGCCTTTTCTCCCCCTATCACCACTAACTTTTTGTTCTTAATGAACTTCAACTTTTGGTGCAGGGTGGATGTCACGACGCCTGCCTCGTGAATCCATGGTCTACCAAGCAAACAACTGTAAGACGGATGAATATCCACGACCTGGAAAGTGATCTGGAAATCACTACGTACAATCTTGATCGGGAGTTCTAATTCACCAATCACAATTTTACGCGATCCATCAAAAGCTTTCACTACCACCCCACTCTGCCTCATGGGAGGCCCCTGATATGAAAGTTTGGCAAGAGTGGACTTTGTTAATACATTGAGTGATGACCATGTGTCCACCAACACATTGAACATGGCGATATGTAAAGCCAAATTGTGGTTTTTTCCCTCCTCAGGAAGATCGTCATCACAGAAGCTCAAATTGTTGTAGGCAGTTATAGTTGCAACAATGTTATCAAACTGCTCAATCGTGACATCGTGATCCACGTATGCCATGTCCAACACCCTCTGCAACACTTCACGGTGTGGCTCTGAATTCATCAACAAAGATAAGACAGATATCTTTGATGGAGTTTGTAGCAACTGATCCACAACGTTATACTCACTCCTCTTGATGAGCCTCAGCATCTCATCACCGTCCTCTCTAAACATGCTAGACTGGCCAACCAGGATAGGAGTTTTAACAGATTTATTAACAACAGGGTCAACACCCTTCACAACAGGAACAAACTAGTTTGAAGAAGAAGTCCCCACGGGACCGGCAGGACTGACAACAACTCTCTTCGCAACGTCTTCATGGGATTTCGGCTGGGCCGAAAAAATACGACCACTACGGGTCACTCCACTAACGTCAGAAATGCTCACAACAGAGGTTGAGGGCAACGACACCTCATTCCCATCTTCCAGCATAACAGCGTTATAACGGTACGGAACCGCTCTATCTGACACATACGGGACAGGGCCCGCTAGCTTGATCACAAGAGTTAGTGACACCTTCTTCTTGCTGCCATCATACTTAATGACAATAGGATCAGGAATTTTGAACACTGGATTTATAACATCAACTTCATCCTCATTACGATTATGAAGTATCTCGATCATCCCTTGGTCTAGCATCTCTTGGATGTCCCTTCTCACCTTGCGGCATCCTCTTTCACTGACAGTGCACTCATGGCATCTATCATGATCATGCTCATAATGACCGTGCTCACACAACAGCTTATGCATCTCTACCAAGGATTTCCTTATGTCATTCACATAAAGGACTTTATATTTGCCAGGGCACCCCTGGACCATATTAACAGTTGCCTTCCCATGCTCGGGCAATGGGTTCTTCTTCACATTTTGGCCTACGTCCTCAAAGAACAGTATCCCACTCCTCACAAGGTCTTGCACCTTGGTCTTCAAAGGAAAATAATTCTCCACATCATGTCCTAGAGCACCGGAATGGTACACACAGTAAAGTTCGGGCTTGTACCACCATTGGGGATTGGCTGGCACAGCAGGAGGATCACGAGGAGTTATCAGCTTCCTATCGACTAAGGAAGGATAAAGTTCAGCACACGTCATAGGAATCGGGTCAAAAGTCACCCCCTTTCTCTCATAGTTGCTGGTGTTGGTGTTGTTATTGTTGCGAGGCTGATAAGCCTGTTGTTGTTGACGATGTTGTTGTTGTGGTTGTTGTTGAACTTCTCTGAAAGTAGGTGCTATATGAGCCACCTGATGTTGGTTGACAGTCGGTCGGATCTCTTTCCTCCTCACAGAGGGTCTTCTCTTGACATGGGAAGAAACAGCATGAGTCTCCCCTTCTTTCTTCCTGGAAAATCCTCCATACTTCTTTGCCGAGGAACCATCATCACGAGACAAGCGTCCTTCACGGACCCCCTCTTCTAGCCTCATCCCCATATTCACCATTTCGGTGAAGTCCGAGGGAGCACTAGCGATCATGCGCTCGTAATAGAAAGAGCTCAAAGTCTTCAGAAAGATCTTTGTCATCTCCTTCTCCTCCAAGGGTGGCACTATCTGAGCTGCCAATTCTCGCCACCTCTAGGCGTATTCCTTGAAGGTCTCCTTGTCTTTCTGGGACATTGCCATCAGCTGATCTTTGTCTGGAGCCATGTCCACATTATATTTATAATGTTTCACAAAGGCCTTGCCTAGATCATTGAAAGTGCGGATGCTTGCACTCTTCAGCCCCATATACCACCGGAGCGCAGTACCT
Source organism: Lathyrus oleraceus (assembly GCF_024323335.1). NCBI lineage: Eukaryota > Viridiplantae > Streptophyta > Magnoliopsida > Fabales > Fabaceae > Lathyrus > Lathyrus oleraceus. Next base: position 454,637,186 of record NC_066582.1, on the reverse strand, counting down.
GTCAGACTATCCTGAAAGTAGTGAATCAGCAGTTGATCATTGTCTGTTTGGGTCGACATCTTGCGAGTATACATCACAAGATGGCTGAGTGGACATGTATTTCCCTTGTACTTCTCAAAGTCAGGCACTTTGAATTTAACCGGGATTTTTACGTTGGGCACCAAGCACAATTCAGTAGCACTTTTCCCAAAAAGGTCCTTACCTCTCAAAGTGTTCAGTTCCTTGCGCAACTCAAGGAATTGATCTTTCATCTCATCCATTTTCTCATATACGTTCGGGCCCTTAGATGGCTCGGAATGATAAATGGTGTCTTCTACACGTGGGAGAGTGTGCACAACAGGAGGTGGAACAGACAGGACCGGGCTAGATGCCAACATAGAAGCAAGAGTGGGGGAAAAACCCTCTGGCATGAAGTTAGATGGCATTCCCCAAGGGAATCCAGCTGGCATACTAGGAGCGAAGTGGGTTGTGGCAGCAGGCACCGTTGAAGTAACCACTTCAGAGATGACTGTCCTCCCGGGAGGAGTTGCAGGAGTTGGTGAAGCTTGACTTTGCGCAGCAAGGACTGACTCCATCATGGCAGTCAGCCTGGCAATCTCTTCCTTCAGGTCTCTATTCTCTTGTTCGAGGTGTTCCATGATCTTCTAATGATTAGCTCGGGTGTTATACCGGTGCATCAGCTTGTCTTCAAAATAAATAAAGAGCAAAGAGTTAGACCACCGTATCAGAGCTCAGAACCAAAACCTACTTATGCATATGATGCATGCAATACTTGTGCACATGATTTGTTTTTTATCAGAGGAACTTTATAGAGATCTATTTGCAAATATTTGAAAAATATTGAACTTTTAAGACATATATGGAATACTCATATCAATAACATTTGGAAACTTTTTACACCAAAGAAGGAGTACAGTCTTGGTAACCAAATACAATACAAGAGAAAAGGAGAATAAACATCCTATGGAGCCCTAGAAGCAATCATCCAAAGCCTTCGAGATCGGAAGATATGTAGCACGAAGCCTCTTCACCTCTCTCTCATAAGCTGCTTCCATGTCGGCCTTCTCCTTGGCAAGCTGATCATATCTCTTCTTCCAAAACCTAGATGAGTGAGGTAGGAGAGACGTAACCACATCATCGGGCTCATCAATAACCTGATGCTCTAGAAACTCGATCATTGCATCCTTGTCCTTGAGCTGCTGAAGAAGTTCCTCACACTCACAAACCCAAGCACGCGAATGATCTTCGTCTCTCAACCCCTTTACTCCTTGATTAGGGAGGGTTGAAGGCCCAACCATAACCACAGGGATAGGTCTCAGATACTCGTACGACATGCGGTACTCAAGAGCTCTCTTCCTTACCCAAGAGGTGTAAGGTTCCAAAACAAGACAATTCTTCGGACCAAGCTCATTCCTCCCTTTCCTACGAACCTTGCGCCAGGCGCGGACCATCCTATCCTTCAGGTTTTGGGGATCTTTCCCCTCTTGAAAGAATAAGCCTTCCAACGAAATTTTGTTAGGTTTATCCTTCAAGGGGAACCCAAGCTGACGGCAAGCCAAAGCAGGGTTGTAGTTAATTCCACCACATGTACCAAGAAGAGGTACATTGGAGAACTCACCACAAGAGTCAATAATTTGGACTCCATCATAAACATGGTTATACCAAGAGATATCATCATTAGTGAGAGACATAAGTCTCGTGGACCACCGTAGACATCCCTTGTTCTCCTTGAAGGCAGGCGTCTGAGGCAAGTGCGAGATAAACCACTTGTACAACAGAGGCAGACAGCACACAATGGAACCACCACCCTTTGTATTCCTCATATGCAAAGAGAAATAAGTGTCACCCAACAGAGTCGGAACGAGATTAAGAGAAGAGAAAATCCTAATAGCGTTCACGTCCACGAAGTTTTCGATGTTGAGAAATAACACTAACCCATAGATGAGGAGTACAAATATGGCTTCAAAAGCTTCCTTACTCATGGCCTTCCCAAACAAAGTAGCTTTGGTAATCAGAAAATCAGACGGGAGACCTTGAATTCCACCTTTGGTAGCCATATTGGCAACAATGTCAGATACATCCATATGAAGCATGTTAGCAATCTCTTGGGAAGACAAAATCTTCTCTAAACCACTGAACGACAACTGATCAAGAATAGGTATGCCCACATGATAGGCATACTCCTCTAGTGTAGGCAAAACCTGGAAATCCGGAAAAGTGAAGATGGAAAGAGTAGACACACTCATCAGACCCTCATCCACTTTGGTAGAAAGAATAGACAGAAGCTTCCCATGGCGAGCTTTGAACTCCAAAGGCTCTAATGCATAAGATGCCAAACTCCTTAACTCTTTCAAGTTGGGTTGTCTGAAACTGTACTTCTTCGTATTCCTTCTTTGCTTATCCATGTCTGAAAATTTGCAAATAGACCTCTTAAGTTCCTTGTGAAATCTTTATTGTTGATGGCATGAATGTGAATGAATGAGTGAATGCATGGATGCAACAAACACACTCAAGGATCAAGCAATTCACACCACACAAAGGTCGCGGGATGGCTCAAGTCATCATCAATATCAATCATCCATTTTGGTGGATTATGGTTTACACCTTATCGACACCCAAGTTCCATTGATATTGAGGATATACGAGAACGGATCAACCGCGAATCACAGGTTTGTTATAAGTCACGAGCATGGAGTCTCGGTTAAGAACCACCCAACAGGAGTGTACTATGGTTAAACCTGACAATCATGTTCTAAAACGGTTCCCATAGTCATCATCCCATCTTTCGGATATTATCGGATAAAACGACTACTCGTCTTCCAAAAATATTCTCAAGAGAGACTCTTATGAGTGTAGTATCGCGTAACAATCACCTCAAGTCTTACATTTGAACGACCTTCGCACTACGTCCTAAGAAATAGGCCAAGATGGGCTTGGTAAACTAAGGTCCTTGGCTTCTAAGGTCTATATTGGAAAGAGTAATGCCTAACCACGACTACTCGTGTGACATTATTGATCCCAACATGACCTCCACCAAGTGAATGAGCTTGCAAGTCAACTTGCTAAGGAATAACTCCACACAAGTTGACAAGACTATGCCATTCTCCTATCCTGTGCACTCGAGTTCGGGTATAGAACTCATCTCACAAAGATCACCAAGCATACAAGGAATTAATATATCAAGAAATTCAATCATTACATACAATAGGCCATGATGGGCTAGGTATCTAAGGTCCTTGGCTTCTAGGGTTTATATTGGAAAGAGTAATGCCTAACCACGACTACTCGTGTGACATTATTGATCCCAACAAGACCTCTGTTGGTTCTAAGTGTTGGCAGCAATTTTGGTAAAACAAAGAGTGTTCACAAGATGTTATGTGTGATGTCTTAACATGAGATATCCTATGTACCTGCTGGAGTTTAAAGAACATGATCATGCAGGATTGTTTCAGAATGACATAATAACATGGCATCTGATGATGTGTACCTGCTGGAGTCCAAATGAAAGACATGATCATGCAGGATTGTTTCAAGTTGTCATACACAATGTAATGGCATCTGATATGTTTGTACATGCTGGAAATTATAAATGGAATTATGGAATTATGCAGGAATTACTCCAGGATGTCAGACCCGATGTCATGACATCCTACACACAGAACATTCAGTGTGAATGTCTGGTGTTTTGTGATTGCACAATTAATGGCAATCTATGTATGATTGAAGATCTGATTTGCAAGTGCATTCAATCATTGATTACAACCTGATTTACTTATTTTCCAAGGAGATCTAACCAGCTGTCATGAGAAGATTTGATTGGAAAATAGATTTAGGGTTTTCAAGATGTCCAAGCCCAACTGAATGCTTCTATAAATAGGACATGGAAAACCTGATTTTACACACCACCAATACTGAGCGAAATACAGAGAGAGAGCTAGGGTTTATGTCTTGTTTAGTCGTGAGACTTGTAAGCCATTCAAGTCATCCATTGATGATTGAATTGGTCTGATTTGTGGTTGTAATTTGTCACTCTAAAGTTGTTAAGCGAGAGTGTGTGTCTACTTGATCAAAGCTGTGAAGCAAGATCAAGTGTGTGTCTTCTTGATCAAAGTTGTTAAGCAAGATCAAGAGTGTGTCTTCTTGATTGAAACTATGAAGTAAAATCAAGAGTGTGTTATTGAAAAGTGTTTTCTTTTCTCAAGGGATTGTTGTTTAAGATCACAAGTGTGATTGTAGGGAAGTGAGTGGGTTCTCATATCTAAGAGTTCTTAGGTAGAAATTGCACGGCTAGAGATTAGGTGAGAAAGACTGTAACTTGTTGAAGTGTACGGAGAGTCTTTGAACTGATTCTATTTTAGTGAATTTCCTTCCTGGCTTGGTAGCCCTCAGATGTAGGTGAGTTGGACCAAACTGGGTTAACAATTGCTTGTGTCTCTTGCATTACTATTCTCTATCTTTATTCTGTTTGCATTACTCAGATATTAGTGTCGTGACATTACCTTCGACATCTCATATCTGATACCAGAATTTCAATTGGTATCAGAGCAGGCATCCTGCTCTGGTTCTGGGTGAGATCTAGGGACAATACTTTCTGGTACAATGGAGAAAGATGGAGGATCTGTTCACAAGCCACCAATTTTGGATGGATCTGACTATGACTATTGGAAACATCGAATGGTAGCTTTCCTAACATCTCTTGATAACAAGGCTTGGAAGGATGTGTTAACAGGCTGGGTACATCCTGTTATTACTAAAGAAGGAGAGGCCACAACTGAGAAGAAACCTGAAGAACAATGGTCCAAGGAGGAGGATGATCTAGCCCTTGGAAATTCTAAAGCATTGAATGCAATATTCAATGGAGTAGACAAGAATATTTTCAGGTTGGTTAACAACTGTGAAGTGGATAAAGATGCTTGGGACATTATGAAGACCACTCATGAAGGCACCTCTAGAGTAAAGATGTCTAGACTACAGCTGCTCACCTCCAAGTTTGAAAATTTAAGGATGAAAGAAGATGAAAATATTCATGAATTTCATATGAGTATCCTTGAAATTGCTAATGCCTCAGGAGCCCTGAGAGAGAAGATGTCAGATGAAAAATTGGTGAGAAAAATACTCAGGTCACTCCCTAAGAGATTTGCTATGAAGGTGACTGCCATAGAAGAGTCTCAAGACATCTCCAACATGAGAGTTGATGAGCTAATTGGTTCCCTCCAAACATTTGAGATGGGGTTGAATGATGGTTGTGTAAAGAAAACCAAAATCATGGCCTTCATGTCAAACACATAAGAGGAAAATAGTCAGGATGAAGATTTGGCCAATGAAGTGGCAATGTTGGGAAGACAGTTCAACAGACTGTTAAAAAAGATGGATGTAAGATCTAAGGCTAATGTCAAGAACATCTCATCTGACATCAGTAAATCCAACAATGTTGGAAGAAGAGCAAGGTCAGATGACAAGCCCAAAGAAGGAAAAGAAGTACAGTGCTATGAATGTGATGGGTATGGACACATTAGAGCTGAATGTGGAACCTATCTCAAGAAGCAGAAGATAAGTCTTGCTGCCACTTGGTCTGATGAGAGTGAAACAGAGGAAGCTGTCAATCTTATGACTGCATTGACAGGAAGATGGGGTTCTGATGAAGACTCAAGTGATGATGAAGTAACCTTTGAAGAGTTGGCCTCTACCTACAGAAAGTTGTGTCACAAAAGTGTAGAGTTATGTAAATAGGTTGAAAGCCAGAAGAAGGAAATAATTCAACTTGAGAATGAGAAGGCAGAACACTTGGGAACCATCTCTAAATTAAAAACAGAAGCAGTGGTTCTGAATGCCAAGCTAGATGAAAGTCCACAAGTTGAAAGCCAGAAGATAGTACGACTGGAGAATGAGAAAGCAGATCATGTGGAAACCATCTCCAAGTTAAAAACTGAAGCTATGTTCTTAAATTCTAAACTAGAAGAGATGACCAAGTATGTAAGGATGTTAAGCAATGGATCTGACTCCTTAGACAAGATTATCCAAATTGGACAAATAACAGGAGACAAATCTGGCATTGGGTATAATGATTCTAAGCCTGAGAGCAGTTACACTGGTTGCAAACCTTAAGCCAAACCTAAGTGCAGCCATAGTAAAAGTAAACCTGTGATGTCACAACATCAGAGGAGAAGACATCAGAAAGGGAAACACCAAAGATGGAGATGCCATTACTGTGGGAGATTTGGTCACCTGAAGCCCTTCTGCTATAAATTGTATGGTTATCTTATCCCTGTTCATCATCAGACTCACTATCAACCCAGACCCAAGCAGCACGGTCCTATCGACAAGAAGCAACGGGTTCCTAAGACTAATGTTATAAGTCTAATAGCTCACATTCCCCTCAGAGTCTTAGCCAAAGAAGATTGGTATTTTGATAGTGGATGTTCCAGACACATGACTGGAAACAAAGAACTGATAACTGGACTTCATCCTCATGCCATAAGCTATGTAACCTTTGGTGATGGAGCAAAGGGTGAAATCAAGGGGATATGCAAACTTGACTGTCCTGGAGTGCCTAAACTGGACAAGGTCCTACTGGTTAAGGGCTTGACTACAAATCTAATAAGCATCAGTCAACTATGTGATCAAGGTCTGAATGTTAACTTCACCAAAACTGAATGTCTGATTACTAACAAAGACAATGAAGTGATCATGAAAGTAATCAGGACCAAGGACAACTGTTACATGTGGAACTCTCCAATTGGTTATTCATCAAAGGGTACCTATGTCAAAGGAATGAAGATAAGTATATCTGCTAGAGGGACTCTCAAGAATGATGAAAGACAAATCTGTGGGAAATGTTAGACAAGGATGTCACACTAGGAGCTCAGACTCAACATCACTTTCAAAGAAGAAAAGGTCATGATGGCTCAAATAGATAGGAGGTTGGATCAGATGGGTGAACATGTTACTAGTCATAGGTAGTCTGAAGTTGGAAAGAGCTTTATTGAACTTGGGCTACAAGTCAAGCAAATAGAAGGACCTATGTATCTATCTCAAAGCAAAAGTGCCAAGAGCAATGTTGAGAAGATTGAGATGGAGAATGAAAGGACACCTGCTCCTACATATCTGAGAGATGAAAATGGTGTTTATGCTGAAGATAGAGCAGATGGTAGCAGCTGTTCTCAACAGGGTTGGTTAAAACTATTGATGATTGCATACAATGTCACACACGATGTCATGACATTGTATTATGACAACCTGAATGCTACAACTATGTCCAAAACTTCCATTCAGCATAGTTGGACCAAGCACATTATTTGCTGTCATCACTCCATTAGAAAATTTGTGGAAGACAAATTCATAGCTCTAAAGCATGAAATGCAATTAGCTGACAAGTTTGCAAGGGACTTGAGTGATAATAAATTTGAATATGTAAGAGGGAAATTAGGTATTTTGATTCTTGAAGAATTATGGAAATTAATGTGGAGTGGAAAAGGTAACAAAAATATTGTCTGCCCAATTAAAAGAAAGAGCCACATTAATGATGAATCATTCCCTAGCATTGGAAATAGTATCTATGCCAGTTGCACACTTTACCTGAACACAACTCTTTCCATCTTCATCAAACTTCTTAGAGAACCTCTGCTAGGGCAAAGAAATTTCTCTCAAAAGCTTAACAACATGTCTCAACATCCTTCATCATCTGGGTCAAAACCCTCTCATCATGCAAAGACTCCCTCCATGGAGTTTCTAGATGAAGACGTGTTGGACGTCACTCATCTGCGTGTGATACCAGGTGACGCCCCAGGCCCCTTTTCCATGGCTGGAAGTAAACAAGGTAATATCCCTGATAAATCTCCTCTTCCAATTGACATGCATTATGTTGATCGTGCCATTAGGAACCTAGTTACTAGGATTCTAAGTGAAGGGCATGCAGTCAAGGGTGTTTCTACCCCTCTATCCAGAAGGGACCCCTCACCTGAGGAGGAACCCCAAGTTGAGAAAGATGATGACTCATCTAGATCAAAAAAAGAAGTGGCTGCTGAGGGGTTATGTTCTCTAGGAAAAAATTTACCTAGCAAGAAACCAACAAGTATGTATCATGAAATTGTTGAGGATATTGTTAATCTGGAAAAAGAGAGTTCAGAGGAAGAGGATGACACTTTGGTTCACCATGTAAAACCAAGTGCTTCTAGGAAATTGAAGACTAGAAAAGGGAAAACTGTGGTTGAAATGATGACAGCCAGGACTAGGAAGAAGACTGCTGGTGTAGGACCCTCCAAATCATGGAGCAAGGTTGAGGTTAAGAAGAGGAAAGAAAGAGAGAGTTCTGACTCTGATGAAGATGTCGAAGACGATGTCCCAGACATCTCTTCTGCAAAAAGGCAGGCTGTTAAGAAGTCTCCAGGCAAAGCTGCAGCTGTGCACTTAGATAACATCTCTTTCCACTTAGAAGATGGTGCTGCAAAATGGAAATTTGTCATTCAGAGGAGAGTAGTTGTTGAAAGAGAGCTAGGAAAATAGGTTGTTGAGGTGAAAGAAGTTATGGAATTCATTAAGGATGCTGGACTTATGAAGACAGTTGTTGGTTTACCCCAATGTTATGAGGGGTTGGTAAAAGAATTTATTGTGAATATCCCTGAGGATATTTCTGAAAGGAGCAGCAGGGAATTTTGCAAAGTTTTTGTAAGGGGTAGATGTGTGAAATTCTCACCAACCATTATCAATAAGTTCCTAGGGAGAGGAACTGATGGAAGAATGGACTTAGAGACTACAAACAATGAGGTCTGTAGGACTATTACAGCTGGCCAAGTGAAGGAATGGCCTAGTAGGAATCACCTATCAGCTAGCAAGCTAACTGTCAAGTATTCCATCTTACACAAGATTGGTTCAACCAACTGGGTGCCTACTAATCATATCTCTACCATCTCCATTGGTCTTGGAAGAACCATTCATGCTATTGGAACCGGGATAGACTTTGACTTTGGAAAGTTTATGTTTGATCAAACTATCAGACATGCCTCCACAAATGCTGTGAAGTTACTCATTGCCTTCCCATCCCTTATTTGTGGTATTATCTTGAGCCAACAACCAAGCATTCTGAGTACTAGTGACATTGCAGGCAGAAGAAATCCCCCACTATCCATTCATTATAAGTTGTTTGAGGGAAGTCATGTCAATGATGTTGTCATGACATCTTCCAGAAAGGAGCCTGCATCTCAAGGGAGCTTAATTGATCAATTAAAGGAAACCTACAACTGGAGAATGGTATTAGGGTTGTCAAAGCAAGAAAAGAGGCTTTGGAGGCTCTTATTAGTGGCCTAGAAAAGGAAGAGGTGGAGAAGGCTGGTGAGACCAAAGACTCATATGCCAATACCTTAAGTGAGAGGTCAAAAGCTCAATCTAGTGGCAGCTCTGAAAGCCCTGAAGGCTCTGAAGGTGAAGGTGATACTTCCTCCTCTGATTAATGGTCCCCCCTGGTGTTGAAGACTAAAGTTGAAGATTGTGTGAGGTGTGCTGTGAAGACTATTCTGGTGCTGCTGTTATTGAAGCTGTTTCCCCTGCTGTGTTTGGATGCTGAAGTTTTATTGCTTTTTGAAAAATGTGTAATTTGTGGCAGTCCTTGTTGATGCATGTTTGTAATATTTTGGGCTCTTAATGAGTTCCTTGATTTGTTCATTATCTCAACTATCACAGTTGTGTATGATGATGGTGTGTATCTCCTAACAATTATGTTTTAACATTTTTAATGTTATCACATCTGATCTGACATTCTCTGTTAGGCTAATTGACATTTATTTTGTCTAATTGGTCACCTTTGGTCAATTTTTAGCTAAAAAGGGGGAGAAATGTTTATGTGGAGCAGTTAGATATGTGGAGCTGTGAGGGTGCATGTAGCTGAACATATGAACAACTATTATTGGAAGAGATGTGCTTGTTGTAAAACAAAATGCAGAATGATGTTCTGTTTACAGATGTCAAAGGGGATGTCTAATATGGTGGTGCACAGGTGTTGATGTTGAAGCAGATGTCAGAATGACATTCTGATTGTAACAGGTGCTGTTATTATAAAAGGAGATGTTTGTGATGCACAGATTTAGGGGGAGAAGAAGTACCCTTGTGCATTTGTGTGTCTTACTAGTTGCATCCATAACTAGTAATTTTGTTTGTGTTGCACAGATTTAGGGGGAGGAGAAGTACCCTTGTGCATGTGTGTATTACTAGTAGCTTAGCTAGTAATTATGTTTGCTTCTGCTGCTGTTTAAACTGTTGTTTAACTGCTGATAATTTTCTTGTGAACAAAAAGGACAGATATATGTTTTAGCCAAAATTTGCCAAAGGGGGAGTTTGTTGGTTCTAAGTGTTGGCAGCAATTTTGGTAAAACAAAGAGTGTTCACAAGATGTTATGTGTGATGTCTTAACATGAGATATCCTATGTACCTGCTGGAGTTTAAAGAACATGATCATGCAGGATTGTTTCAGAATGACATAATAACATGGCATCTGATGATGTGTACCTGCTGGAGTCCAAATGAAATACATGATCATGCAAGATTGTTTCAAGATGTCATACACAATGTCATGGCATCTGATATGTTTGTACCTGCTGGAAATTATAAATGGAATTATGGAATTATGCAGGAATTACTCCAGGATGTCAGACCCGATGTCATGACATCCTGCACACAGAACATTCAGTGTGAATGTATGGTGTTTTGTGATTGCACAATTAATGGCAATCTATGTATGATTGAAGATCTGATTTGCAGGCGCATTCAATCATTGATTACAACCTGATTTACTTATTTTCCAAGGAGATCTAACCAGCTGTCATGAGAAGATTTGATTGGAAAATAGATTTAGGGTTTTCAAGATGTCCAAGCCCAGCTGAATGCTTCTATAAATAGGACATGGAAAACCTGATTTTACACACAACCAATACTGAGCGAAATACAGAGAGAGAGCTAGGGTTTGTGTCTTGTTTAGTCGTGAGACTTGTAAGCCATTCAAGTCATCCATTGATGATTGAATTGGTTTGATTTGTGGTTGTAATTTGTCACTCTAAAGCTGTTAAGCGAGAGTGTGTGTCTACTTGATCAAAGCTATGAAGCAAGATCAAGTGTGTGTCTTCTTGATCAAAGCTATTAAGCAAGATCAAGAGTGTGTCTTCTTGATTGAAACTGTGAAGTAAAATCAAGAGTGTGTTATTGAAAAGTGTTTTCTTTTCTCAAGGGATTATTGTTTAAGATCACAGGTGTGATTGTAGGGAAGTGAGTGGGTTCTCATATCTAAGAGTGCTTAGGTAGAAATTGCACGGGTAGAGATTAGGTGAGAAAGACTGTAACTTGTTGAAGTGTACAGAGAGTCTTTGAACTGATTCTATTTTAGTGAATTTCCTGCCTGGCTTGGTAGCCCCCAGATGTAGGTGAGTTGGACCGAACTGGGTTAACAATTGCTTGTGTCTCTTGCATTACTATTCTCTATCTTTATTCGGTTTGCATTACTCAAATATTAGTGGCGTGACATTACCTTCGACATCTCATATCTGATACCAGAATTTTAACCTCCATCAAGTGAATGGACTTGCAAGTTAACTTGTTAAGAAATAACTCCACACAAGTTAACAAGACTATGCCATTCTCCTATCATAAGTGCACTTGAGTTGGGGTATAGAACTCATCTCACAAGAAACCACCAAGCATACAAGCAATTAATATATCAAGCAATTCATACATTACAAACAATATATTCATCCCAAATTTGCACAAAAAATATGTCACAAATAAATATAAACATACAACACATATAAGCAAAAAGTAGGCTAAACCCACTAGAGAGATTGTTCCCCAGCAGAGTCGCCACTTTTTTGTAGCGGGGTTTTCATTACCTTTAGGTTTATTGACTAAACCAAAAGTCAACATACAATTCGAGTCGCCACCGCACTTTTATTTGTCCAAAGGAAAGGCTAAAAAGCAAACAAAAGCCAAGTAAGAAGTTTTTCAAATAAAACACTAATAAAAATGTCAGAGATCTAGGTAAGGGGGTTGGTTATGAAATGGGAAGGTTTTACGCACCCAAAACATCCTTAGTACTCTAAGGGAACCCTTTTTGAAAATATGTGTTGTAGGTTGGTATTTGTGAAAATATTTGTACAAAAACATTGGAGTGATGAGAAGAGAATAGATTATATTTTCAAATTTGTTGTTTGAATGGATGAACCCATTGCCTACGTACCATCACAAAGGAGGATCAAAACCTCGTAGTTCGGGGTAAAAATCTCAAAGAAGATTGGTGAATTGATTTGATCAAAAGCCTTAAGGTCTTTTGTTATTAAAGGGAGAAAACTCAACCTAAACCAACAATCCACCATGTGAGGAAGGCTTCAACATGATAGTGAGGGGTTAACCCTACAATAAGCATGGAAGACTTATAATACAATCACTAAAGATGAGGTGAGATTTACATCAACCACTATGATAACTCAAACCTATGACTAATGTTTTTGAAAAGTTTTAACAAGTGGTCATTGAAACCACAAAAACAACTTGAAGTGAGTTATATTTACAAGTTAGATTTATTTACAAAATGAAGTCAAAGTTGGATTAAGATTTATTCACAATAAGTATTGATGAAAATAGTTTTGAAAAGTCAAAGGCATAAGGCCTAGGTTTCTAATTTGAAACAAAGTCAAAGTTTGAAGAAAAAGATTTTGGCTTAGTTAGAGTGGGGAGAAGAAGAGAATGGCTAGTCCTAAAGCATACAAAGATAAGAGGGAAAAGATAAAACCCTTGGAGTTCCTTTTCTTGGAATAACAAAGATGATTTAAGATGCTCCTTTCTTTTGGATTTAGCAAACAAACAAGCAATCAAACAACTGAATTCAAGCTCCTAGGATCTCCATTTGGCTTGGCTCTTAACTTGGCTACTCATGACAATGGTCCTCTTTTCACAATCTCAAGATGGGATCCCTATCACACAAGAGAAAACATCAAAATATTCATAACACAATAAGGTGAATGGACAAAGAATAAGTTTGGAGGGGAAGTCCTTTGAGGTCAACTTTGAATTTTAGCATTCTAAAGGCATGAGGCCTAGTTGCTCTTCAACAAGTTTTGCATTCTAAAGGCATGAGGCCTAGTTGATCTTGAACTCCTTTAAGCATGGGTAAGTCCTAATTCTAAGTCCTTTCTCCTTTTGCATTTGGTTCACACAAAACAAACACAAAGCAACACAAAATAGCAATATATTTATATAATAATGGGCTCAAATGAGCAAAAGAAAAATGACATAAACATAAAATATGTGCTCAAGTGAGCAAAGAGAAAATAAATATGAATAATGAGCAAGAAATAAATGACATTAAAATTAAATGGCAAGAAATTAAATGCTCAAATTAAAGTTAGTAGTTAGTGAGGTTATGTTAGCTTGTCATAAGACAATGTAGCGTTATGTTAAGCAATCTTAAGTGGACTAATGTAGTAGTCACACCTATCTGAGGCCGGTCAATAAGAATATAGGCAAATAACACAAGTTAGAGATCATGACTAGTAAGCCAAGCTCCATAAACTTGTCATGCCAAAACAAAATGGGAAGGGCCTTGTATTGACTTTAGGCTATTTGCTTGACCAAGAAGCAACCTATCTTGGACACAAAACAACTCACTTGATCATGGATCAAGTTGAGTTTGGTTTGTATCAAAGAAGGTTAAACCTCTCATTTGTCAAGACCTACCATAAGACTTTAACTCATAGGCCAATGATGGAAAGAAAGGGATGAAGATGAAAGGGAGGGGAAAATAAGACCACAACCAAATCCAATTGATCAAGTATGAATCAAATCATCATCAATCAACACCAAACAGAAAAGAAATGAAGATAACAAGTCAAAGAGTCAACAATATTTTTTTGGTATTTTTTGAATTAAAATAAAATGCAAATAAAAAATAAACAAATAAGGTAAAACCTCAAATTCAATTCAAATCAACTTCAAAGAGTCCAATTAAATTCTCATAGGTTCAACATGGTCAAACAAGCTTTGACTAATTTTCTCATCAATTTTTGAAATCAGAAAGTAATTAAAAACAATTAAAAACAATTAAAAATATCACAATATGAATTAAAATCTCAAATAATCTCAAATCAAATAAGAAATTGATGAGACTATTTTTCATTGACTTATCATGATCCATAAATGCTATGAAAATATTTTTGGATTTTTTAAAAGTCAGAAAGTATTTTAAAATGAATTAAAACTATTAAAAATCAAATAATCTATAAAAAATATCAAATGAAGTCATAAAAATAATTAAAAATCAAAATATGAAACTAGATTTTTCAAGAAAAATATTGGAAGGTCTCATATTTTTATGACTTCAAATGAATTTTTTTTTATGAATTTTTGAAAAACAAATGAGTTAACTGAAAATAAAATGAAAATAGAATAAATGGAAAAAGCAGCGCCACAGGATGAAGTTCATTAATTGACGTGGCATTAAGAGACGGTCCAGATGTGAGGGCGCACGATGCAACCAAGTCAAACGTGTAGCAACATGTATTAAATGAAGTAAACATAATGGAGGATTAAGATTAAAACGTGGTATCCAGATCCAATGGCCAGGAGACAAGACACGTAGTGGTGGTGGTGGAAGCCACCGTCTTCTCTGGCGAGTCAATAGAATTCGGCCACCAGTTGCAGAGATTTTTTTTAATGAAAATGGAAAACAAGGAAATGGAAATGAAGCTCATGTGATGGAGATCATCACTGTATCCATGGATCTTCCTCACTCTTCCTATATTGAGAGAAATGTGAAGGAGAAGATCATGGTATTCAAACTGAAATTTCATGAAATGGAAAATTGAAAGCATCACAAGATTGCCTCAAGTGTGAGGACTTCAGAAAACCATACAAACACAAGAATGCTACATTTAAATGAGAGTTCTAGATCCAAAAAGTTTGAATGTATACCTCTGAATTGAAGCACCTCTAGCCACAAAACCTCCAAGTTCTTTGCTCCTCTTTGATCTATGGATGTAGTGGAAGTGAAAGGCTAAGGAATTAGGCTTTGAAGATCAGCTAATGATGCTGAGTTTCAAGCTCAAAAGTGAGAAAAAATTCTGAAAAATTCCTTTGGTATGGTTATGGTTTCAATGCTGCAGCAATTCAGATCTCTAAAAGGTTACCAAATGAGTGAGAGGGAACCTTTATTTATAGCTAAATGTGGCTGATCACACACTTCTCTCGTGTGCATGAAATTTGAGCTTTGATGTGCATGGGCATGTACAGGCGTGTGGAAGGCCCAATGGTGGATGCAAAAGCTTGTTGAGTTCACCTGGAAAGGATTTGGACGTGCATTTTGGAGGGAACTAGCTTGCATACCAAATTATAACATGAAATGCCAAAATGCACATAAGTGGAAAGGTCTTCAAAACTCCCAAATGCTAAGTCCAAAAGAGTATTATGAGTAATGGTTGGAAAGCTATTGAAATAAGGAGCAAAAGTCATGTTGGGAAAAAATTCATTTGGCATGTGCAAATTGATGAAAATTGGATGTGAAAATCCAAGTACAAAACATATTCAAAACACTTTGAAAAATTTCACCAAAAGTAAGCTCAATCAAACCCCTCTGTTTTCATGATGCAAGCTTCCAATGGAAATACCTCCAACATAAAAGTTATAGATATTTTCAAGATAATCAATTTAAACTCAAAGTTTGCATCATTTGGATTTTCTATGACAAAGTTATGGGCATTTGAAGTTGGGTACTTTTTCAAATTCAATGAATTAGGTCCAAGATGACCTATAATGTTTTGTATTATCACATGTATTTCTTTTAGGATTATGAAATTTTATCCAACATAATATTTGAAGTAGACATCTTAATATTTCTAATTCATTTGGTATCACCTCAAAATAATAAAATTAAGGAAGTTGTGCCCTTGGTAAGTTGACCCAAAATTAGGGTTTCAGTCAAAATGACCCATAATGTTTTGAAATGAATGATGACCTTACAAGTTTCAAATGGATTTTGGATGAACATGAAAGTTGTTCATATGGTTCCTAGGAACATGTTTGATCTTGGGGTCATCTTCATTTGACAAACACATCAAAAGTTA
Source organism: Lathyrus oleraceus (assembly GCF_024323335.1). Lineage (NCBI taxonomy): Eukaryota > Viridiplantae > Streptophyta > Magnoliopsida > Fabales > Fabaceae > Lathyrus > Lathyrus oleraceus. The sequence continues at coordinate 454,621,095 of NC_066582.1, read as the reverse complement.
TATCTCAGTGATCCTCAGTTTAGTCAGATGACTTGACTGATCAACTTTTCAAGGCCAAACTTTCAATCTTGATGAATAAATGATTGAGGATCCTCAAATAGGCTCAAATATGTATAAAATTATGAATGAAAGAACTTCCCTTGATTAAATTTTATCAGAGGTTGAGATTGCTTCATGGGCAAGGCACAGTCAAAGCATAGTGAAATTAGGGTTTCCTTGGGAAACAATCTTCAAGCCCTTTGGGTTGTCTTGATCAAATTGGCAAATTGAGATACTTGGGAGAGATATATGATGATTAGGAGCTTTGTGGACCATTTTCATGTTGCTTCTCTTCTTCATTTAGCCATTGCATTGGGCTTAGGAGCCTCCTAGAAGCATTGGAACACATGATCACTTGAGCTTCAAAACAAAAAGAGTTAGTGACATATTTTTGTGCTTTTAGTTAGCAATTAAATAGGAAAAGCAATAATATACAATACAAGCATGCTTGGTGATATCAAAACACTCAAACAAGTCCCAACCCTAGGGTTAAGGAGCCAAACATGCTATGATCCTTGAGGCAATGCACTTGTGCAATGACATGATGCCATGAGGGATCTTAGGGTCAAAATTAGGGTCTTACATGTGTGCTTAAGAATTCATGAGCAGAGACAACACTGAGATCTTCTAGGGGTTGGAGCAGCTGCTCCACCATATTTAACTCACTCCTCTTGATTAACCGAAGTACCTCATCATTATCATTGGCCTTCACATCGCCGGATTCACCAGACTTACCCTTTGAAGTACCAACTGGATCTACAACAGGCACTTCCCCCTTCTTTCCAACAATTGATTCTTTTTTATCCATTGGGAACACTGGCCCAAACACTCGACCACTGCGGGTCACCTTGGTAACATCAGCAATGCTCACCACAGAGCTAGTCGTAGGCAACAGGACCTCTTGACCACCTTCTATCATTGTAGCATTATACTGATACGGCACAGCTTTATCAGATGAATACGGGACTGGGCCCGCTAACCGTATAACCAACGGCGATACTGATCTATTGCTGACAGTGTTACTGTTGCTGCTGTCGTACTGAATTACCAATCTCTCTGGCTGCTTGAAAATTGGCACTATGACATTCACGTCGTCATCTACATGACGGGATTGAATGATTTGAATCATGCCTTCATCCATCAGTCGTTGGATGTCCCTTTTTAAAACTTCACAACCCCTCGGGTTAACACTGCAAACAGCACAACCATCATGGTCATGCTCACAATCACTTACCAAACAAACATCTTTATGCATCTGTGGCAAGGATCTTCAGATAAAATGCACATCAAAAACCTTAAACTCGCCAAGACAACCATCCACCATATTCACAGAAGAGTTCCCATGGGTAGGTAGCGGATTTGCTTTCACATTCGGTGCTCGGTCCTCAAAGGACACCATTCCACTCTTCATCAGCTTTCAAACCTCATACTTGAGCAGATAAAACTTCTCTATATCATGTCCGGGTGCTCCTTGATGAAAAGCACAACAGAGCTCAGGCTTGTACCACCATGGAAGTGGTTCTGGAATCGGCGGCGTGTTTCTTGGTTGGGTTAGGTTCTTGAGAACCAAAGAGGGATACAATTCTGCATAAGACATAGGAATCGGGTCGAAAGAGACCTTCTTCCTCTCGAAATTTTATTGATGATGATTGTTGGTGCTATTGTTGTTGTTGTAGGTGTTTGTTCATTGTTGCGGTTGTTGTTGTTGATGTTGTGGTTGTTGAACTGGTATTGATTGTTAATTAGAAAATACCGGGATAACGAAAGATACTTGGTGGTGATGTTGACGGAATGATTGATTCCTTCTTATCTGAGGTCTCCTCTGCCTCCCACTGCTTATTGCATTCACTTCGTTGTCCTTTTTCTTCCTAAAATTGCTACCATATCTCTTGCTCGACGATGCCTCATCTTTCGACAAACTTCCCTCTCGGACTCCTTCCTCAAGCCTCATCCCCATGTCTACCATCTCGGTAAAGTCATTGGGGGCACTAGCAATCATTCGTTCATAATAAAATGAACTCATGGTCTTCAGAAAGATCTTTGTCATCTCTTTTTCCTCCAAAGGAGGAGTGATCTGGGCAGCCAATTCCCTTCATCTCTGCGCATACTCTTTAAACGTCTCCTTATCCTTCTGAGACATAGACCTCAACTAGTCTCTATCAGGCGCCATGTCCACATTGTACTTATATTGCTTAACAAAAGCCTCTCCCAGGTCATTAAAAGTATGAATGCTTGCACTATCCAACCCCATATACCAACGGAGCGCAACACCGGTCAAACTGTCCTGGAAATAATGAATCAACAGTTAATCATTATCGGTCTAAGTAGACATCTTGTCAGCATACATCACTAGATGACTGAGCGGACAAGTATTCCCTTTATACTTTTTAAAGTCAGGCACTTTGAACTTCACTGGGATCTTGACATTGGGCACTAAACACAACTCAGCAGCACTCTTTCCAAACAAATCCTTACCTCTTAACGTCTTCAATTCCTTGCGCAGCTCAAGAAACTGATCCTTCATTTCATCCATTTTCTCATAGACATCCGGACCCTCAGACGGCTCGGAGTGATAAATGGCGTCCTCTACACGAGGTAAGGTGTGCATAACGGGAGGTGGCACAGACATGACCGGGCTAGATGTCGGCATGGAAGCAAAAGTAGGCGCAAAGCCTTCAGGCATAAAGTTGCTCGGCATTCCCCGGGGGAATCCAACAGGCATAATGGGTGCAAAATGAGCAGTAGCAGCAGGCATGGTAGAGGTAGCCACCTCTGAAATAACAGTCCTCGAAGGAGGAGGAGTTGCAGGCGTTGGAGAAGCTTGATTCTGAGCGGCAAGAACTGACTCCATTGTGGCAGTCAGGTGGGCGATCTCGTCCTTCAGCTCTATGTTCTCTTGCTCTAGATGCTCCATAATTTTGAAGTGATTGGCGCGGGTGTTGTACCGATGAGTCAGCTTGGCTAAAGCACAAAAGAAACACCAATGAGACATTTGGCGAAAGAGAAACCTGCTTATGCAAATGATGCATGAAATGCTATGCTTGATTTTTTATTTTTGTTTTCAAGGAACTTACTATACCATTTGCAAATATGTATATATCAAAAATTGCAATAATTTTTATATGACCAAAAATCTCTTTTTATTTATATAATCGGAAGTATTACACTGAGTACAATTTCATAAACCAAATAAAAAAATAAAAGAGGAAAGGAGACTAGTCATCCTAAGGATCCCTAACAACATCAGAAGATCTGGCTGAAAGGCGCGTGCTTCCTTCGAATGCGTCGAATCTCGGTCTCAAAAGAAGCCTTCATCTGAGTCTTCTCGAGGACAAGCTGATCAATAATCTTCTTCCAAGCAACGGAAGGTTGAGGCATGCTAGAAGATGAAACCTCTGTCTCTTCGTCACTCGGTATTCAAGTAGCTTAATAATTGCATCTTTGTCCTTAGACTCCAACTGCAACTTTTCATGCTTCTTGCTCAAAGCACGGAAACGCTATTCCCACATATCCTTCTCTTGCTTCATCTTGGCGAGCGCGTCTTCCAACTCCTTTATATCTTGGTTAGGGAGAGTTAATGGCTCAACCACAACCATAGACATAGGTCTCTCACAAGGATACGGCATCTTCAACTCCAAAGTTCTCTTCTTCACCCAAAGAGTGTAAGCTTCCAAAGCTACACAATTGCGCGGACCGAGCTCGGATCTTTCTTTCCTATGCACATTATGCCAAGCATGCACAATCTTTTTCTTCAAATGTTGGGGATCTTTACCCTCTTGATATAAAAGACCTTCTAACAAAGTGTTATTAGGTATGTCTCTCAAAGGGAACCCAAGTTGACGACGAGCCAAAGCAGGGTTGTAGTTGATTCCTCCTTATGTACCAATGAGAGGCACATTAGAGAATTCACCACAACAATCAATAATCTCCAAACTGCTCAAAGAAGGATCATACCAAACTATATCATCATTAGTGAGAGACATAAGTCTCTGGGACCACCTTAGACATTGTTTGTTCTCCACAAAAGCAGGTGTCTGAGGCAAGTGCGAAATAAACCACTTGTACAGAAGAGGAATGCAACAGACGATAGTTACACCACCCTTATAATTCCTTAGATGCAAAGATAAATACATATCACCCAATAAAGTAGGCATAAGATTCCCAATCAAGAAAAGTCTAATGGCGTTAACATCAACAAAACCGTCAATGTTAGGGAACAGAGCTAATCCATAAATGAGCAACACAAAGATAACTTCAAAAGCGTCCACACTACCAGCTTGAGCAAAAGCAGTAGCTTCCTTGATGAGGAAATCAGATGGCAACCCAAACAATCCTCCTTTCTTCACCCAATGAGCCTCTATCTCAGACTTCTTCAAGTGAAGAGCTTCAGCAATAATACTAGATCGCGGAATCTCCTCCAATCCACTAAATGGCACTCTACTAGAAATAGGTATCTCCAAAAGATAAGAGTACTCCTCCAATGTGGGCACAAGCTGAAAATCTGGGAAAGTGAAACAATAGTAGAGAGGATCATAGAAATACACTAGCACACTCGAAAGTCCTTCAACCATATCAGCAGACAAGATGGATAAAAGCTTCCCATGACGTTGTTTGAAGTCCAAGGGATCTAATACAAAAGATGCTAGCTTCCTTAACACTTTCAAGTCGGGACATATGAAACTGTACTTCTTAGTGTTCCTTCGTCTACAATCCATGGTCTGAAAATATTTGCAAATAATACCTCAGTTCCTAGAAATTTTCATGTGATGAATGTTATGATGCGCATGAATGCATGAACGCAACAATCACAAATAAGGGATCACACACAAGGCAAACAAACAAAGGTCAGGGGATGAATCAAGTCATTGTCAAGATCAATCATCCATTTTGGTGGATTATGGTTTACACCTTATTAACACCCAATTTCCATTGATATTGACAAGACTTGATTGGATCAACCAAGAATCAAGGGTTTGTTGTAAGTCACGAGCATGGAGTCTGGGTAAGAACCATCCCAAAGGAGTGAACTAAGGATAAAAACTTGTAGATCATGTTCTAAAAGTTCCCATAGTCTTAATTCCATCTATCGGATATTACAGGTTAAGATGACTGACTCATCGACCCATAATATTCTCAAGAGAAACTCGTCTGAGTGTAGTATTGCATAACAACTGTTATCAAGTCTACACTTGAATAGTTTCCGCACTACGTCCTAAAGAGGCCAAAAGGGGGTAAATGTTCTACGGTCCTCAGCTTCTCGGACCCAAATTAGAGATAGTAATGCCTAACCATAAATACTTGTGTGACATTTCCACATCCAAAAGACTCTCCACTAAGTAGATGGATCTCAAGCCAGCTTGTTAAGGACTACTCCACACAAGTCGAACATGACTATACCATCCTCCTATCTTAATTTCACTGAAGTTCTGGTTAGAACTTATCTCACCACTCAGAGATCACCAAGCACAACAAGCAGATTATATCATACATACATATATACAAACATCACATATACAAATATATACACACAAAAAGTGCTAGGTTTTGTATCAAGGTAATTTATCATAAGAGTCCATCAAGGGTATCATGGGGTTCTATAGAGCTTTTTTAGTGAAGGGTTTCACCAGGGGTTTTGTCAAAGAAATTTCATCGGGATTACATCAAGATTTTCGTCACCAACAAAAGGGATTATATCAAAGGATTGCACCAAAGGGCTTCATCAAAGAATTCTATCAAGGGTATTTTAGCATAAGTCGATCAAGGGGTTCTATTGGAATTTTATCAAAGTGTTCAATCAGAACCTGATCAAAGGGGTTTCATCAGAATTTTAAAAAGGGTGTATCACGGGGTTTCATCAGTTTTTTTCATAAAGGCTTATATCATGAGATGGCTCAGAGGCCAACCGAGTGTCATGGATCGTCCAATCCTCGATCATCCCCAAGATCCACTAACTTCATGGTCAAATTTGGGGCTTCCTCTCTATATTTAACCACCTCCGCCTGGAGAAGATGAAGGCTCATCGTCATCATCATCTCAGTTTGGAGCTGATTAAATAGGGGCAACTGTCGTAACCCAAAATTTGACCACCTAATCTTTCTATTTCCACTGGGTCAACCCCAATAACAAAAAGTCAAAGGAGGACCTTTTTGACTTTTTATGAGAATATTTAGTTTTATGTTTGTTCATTTAGGTTCAAATCAGGTTTTAAGGATAACATTAGGGCTAAGATTGACTTCAATTATTGATAAATTTTTAAATATTAATTGAATTTATTTTTAGCAATTTTTTTAGAATATTAAGTCATTCATTAAATTGGGTGGGCTTAGGTTGATATGGCCTTTTAATTGGATCTTTTTAAAATTAATAAATTTTGATCAATTTCTAAGTTATTCAAACTTAATAGCTATACTTTTTAAGTTATTAGTTATTAAGCATTATGATATATTAGCATTATTATTATTATCAATATTATTATTTATTATTATTTCTCATTATTAGAATATTAACATTAGTAATTAATGAATATTTTCATTATTATTATTATTAAAAAAATATTATTATTTATTATTATTTCTCCTTTTTAGAATATTATTATTATTAATTGATGAATATTAGAATTAAGTTATTATTTAATCAGGTTATTCTTTTTTATTACCTTAGGATATTATTATTGGGCCTTATTCACGTTTGTTGTTTGAACTAGCCCAAACCGGACCCTTTCCATGTGGGTCAATTATGACCCAATCTAATTGGATCAAGCGGGACCCAAATCCATCCCCCAACCGAGTCGGGATAATGATCCGAATTTGAGTACATCATCTTCAACCTCTAAAACCTAAAGCGCGGAGAATTGAAAATAAAAAAAAATTGCAATTTTCAATTCCATCCAAACTTTCCATTTACATCGAATTACAAATCAAATATGAGTCTAAATACAATACAATTTTAGTTACAATTCACAAACCCTAATCTATTTCTAAACTAAATCAAATCACAATAACAATCAAATCAAAATTTCCTAAACTAATCAATCTAATTAAAAACATTAACCTAAATTGAATCTATATAAACATAAGGATTAAACAAAATAAGGGACGGAAAAAAAGAAAAACCCTAAAAGAATACTTGCTGCTACAAATTTGATCCCTCACATAAAGCTCAAATTCAAACAGAGATTAGGGTTTCACATTGAAACCCCGATTCTTTGGAGCCAGCCTTCTTTCAAATCCAGCAACACCTCACAAAAAAAGAAACAAAAAAGAGGAAGTTAAAGGGGGAAGAGGAAGTAATCAGATCGAACAAAGGAAAGGAAAGAACTCAGAATTTACCTCGTCACCGAGATAAGCCTTCGTTCCGTAGGTTTGCCTTCATAATTTCATACTCTGCTCTGAATTATTGTCTGCGTTGATTTATTACGGTTTTAAATTTTTTATTTATTTTTATATTTGAAATGGGGGTTATGGTTTGATTTTAATAATTGATGGTTGGATTGGGTTTGGGGAAGGCCGATATACGAATCGGCCAAGGCTTAAGGTTTGAATTAGGGAAATTTGGGGGTTTCTAGAAAAGTTAGGGTTAAGGTTCATGGGATGAACCCTAAGGTTCATCTGGGTTGGGCTAGGATTCATCTAGGAGAGGGGTTATGGTTTGTAATTCATTAGGGTTCTGGGTTTATGGTTTGATGTTCATCATCCAGATGAACATTGGTTGAAGATCCCGGTTGAGCTTCAATCGGAGATCTAGGATTCGAGGTGGTTTCAAGGAAAAGGGACGACGGAGGGACGATTCTGGGTCAGGTGTTCTTCATGTTCATGATGAGCATGAAGATTCTGGTTGAAGGTGGTGGTCCGGTTGGTGGACCACGGTGGGAAAAGGGTGGCTTAGGGGGGGAGATTTTAGAGAGAGGTCAGAGAGTAGAGTGTAGAGTAGAGAGAAGGGATAGAAGAGAGAGAGAGAGAGAGAGAGAGAGAGAAGAGTGAAGAATGAGACAACGCTGAAGGGGCGAAGGTTATATACCCCCACTGTGACCTCTCCCATGCCAACCAAGTGGCACCCTCGGAGCCCTCCAGATCAGTTGACTATCTCAGTCAACTGATGCTTCTCTGCACGCATGAACACCGTATACACCCCTTGACTTCCCATCTCATCCATCCGTTTAAATTACTTTGACCATGTATGAGGATCCAACATTCCTGGAGAAATGTGTGTGCATTGTGTTGGATCGATCCAACGCTCTAGGACGAGAGTCAATCGTTGACTCTCTTCGTGGACTGCCCTCAGTTGTGGGCTTCAGAATGCAATGGGATTTCCATCCCCTTGCTAATTGCTCCCCCCCCCCCCCCCTTCATTTTTTAAATTAATTTTTAGGTAATTAATTACTTAGTTGACTATTAATTATGATTTATCTATTTTAATATTTATGATTAATTCAAATAAAATAAAAATTAAATTTTTGTTATTTTATTTTTTATTTGTGACATGCTTATCTAATTGATTAATTATTATAGTAATATTTTAATTGATTAGGGATTTATATTATTTATATTAGGGTTAATTAAATCATGAATTAGGTAATAGAATCAGAGATAATTATTAGGGTTTAAGGGATGTAAAAATAGGACAGAATAAGGATAATGGATATATCTTGTGACATCTAATTTAAATTACTTAATATGAGTGATTTTGTATTATATTATTATATCATATTTAATATATTATTATTAATTAAATTAAATGATATTTTGAAGTTAAAACGGGATAAAGACATGTGATATAATTTGGGATAAAGGGGTTATCAAAGGTTAAATCGGGATTAAAATCGGAATAAGGGGTTATCACATAATTATGGTTACTAATCTATTTTCTTAAATAAATTAAAACAATATTTTTGCAAGGGATAAAGGGATAAAATCAATTCAAATTCACTTAAAACTGTAAGACCTATACCCAAGTGTATTGAGGCATTTTCTAAAATCACCTCTCCGTCCCAGATGCGTGAGAATTTTAAAGGGATAAAAATGATCAACCAATCAATATTTTCAAGAAGAACTGCGATACTCTGATCCCTCGCCTAATGCGAAGGTATGTAAGCATAGAGTTGTAAACTCTAGCGAGTACAATTATAAAAAACCTTTTTGGGTCTCTCGTACATTTAAATGTAATACCTTCTATAAATGAATAAATAACCAATAGTTAATTAGAAGTCAAGCAAACACCTTAGGAATATACACTAGCCCTATAATTGTAGTAGGATCCTATTGAATACAATGGAGGTAAAGGGTGTCTAACACCTTCCCCTTACTTAACCGACTCCCAAACCTAGTCTCTTCCCCTTAACTATCGGGTTTTATCATTATTTCCTTGTTCCTTAGAAACGATTAAAGGATGGTGGTGACTCTTCCATTTTTCCAGCCGCGACACAAGGTATGTGAGGGGTGCTAATACCTTCCCCTTGCATAATCAACTCTCGAACCCGATTTGATTGCGATGACCTTATCTTTGTCATGTTTAGGGGTTGTATCGATATTTTACCTTTCCTTTTAGGAACAGATAAAGTCTAATGGCGACTCTGTTATTCACCCGCAAGTGTGTGATGTGCTCGTAGGTCGTATTTTCGAGATGTGACACACTTCTGCACTTAACTCGGAAATAAGTATGTTCCGCACTTCCAAATCAAATAAAGCCTTTTCAGTTTCAGCTTCATCCCAATATTTTGGATATTTATCAACATTGCCATTGCCCTTGGGAATATATAGTCCCTCGATGACAGCACACCATATATTTTTGTCAACCGATAACAAGTGTACATACATGATCGATTTCCAATAAGTATAATTTTCTCCTTTGGAAACAAGTGCTATAGTATAAGCTCTCTTAGGATCGGCATCTTCCGACATATTCATAACTTTTGGATGTTTATTAGACACAATCAAAAGACCAACTCTTGATGCCAATTGTTGGGTGTGAATATGGGAGTAAAAAATGGTCTAGAGGGAGGGGTAAATAGGCCCAATTAAAATTCAACGTCCGTTTACAAAATCAGAGTGTTTTAAAAAATAATTATGAGTAAAAGGTTTGATGCGAAAAGGTGAAAATTATACTATTTGAGTTTTGATCAAGTTAACACTAGATCATTTCACAAACACCAAAGATGAATATGATGAAACACTAGGTATTAGATTGATTCGATTGAATAATTCACAAGAAGTGTTTACATAATGATTCAATGAATAGAACTCTAATGTCAATTTATTTCTTAGAATATTAATCACCAATCAATCTAAACAAGGTATCCAATTCCAATAAAACCTAATGCTTACGTAATAAATTGCTATAAAAGAATCAACGATAAACTACGATAGGATTGAAATACCTAAGCATGAAAATACTACGAAATTAAATTCAAGAGTAAGAGAGAGAGAGAGAGAGAGAGAGAGAGAGAGAGAGAGAGAGAGAGATGAGACCGATATTTATAGTGCTTCGGCGTTCATCCTCGCTTTGTCTATGTGCACCCTTCAATGGTTTCCCATTGGAACCTGCACAGTTCCTTGTAGTTTGAAAAATATTTGCAAGAGTTAATACAATCACCAATCCACAATACAACTGAGAAAATTAAATCTACTATTTGGATCTTGACCTTGTATATAACATAATTGCCAAACTCTTCTATGTAATCTTTACTCGATTCACGTTTCTTGAATCTTCCAATATCACCAATCTTCTTCAAGCCTTCATGTGTATAAATTAACCCTTGATCCTACTGATTCCTTGAGCGATGAATTTTCCAAAGATTTGAGAAGAACTATACCTTATCTGTAGCCTTTCACACAGTCACTACTAAGGCAATTATGGAGAGAAGAACCTGAAAAAATTCAACCAAATCTCTAATAATGATTAGTTTCAAGGACGTGTCTCTTTCAATCAATTACAAATCTCTCGTTATCAAGATATGAATAAAATTGAAGTTGAAGATGCAAGAATTTTGTTGCAAGACTTTGAACTTTCAGAACAGGGGATATTAATTTTTCACTAAATCACACTGAAAATTATGATCAGATGATAAGATGTTATTTGAAAAATTACGACAAAAAGGTTTTATATGTGCTTGAGATTAAGCAATGAAAATGGTTGAAAAGTCAGTTAGATTCGAATCAAGAGCAGTTCATGATTACAAAAGTTTTCAAATTGATGGTTTACAAAATCACCACCATGATCATTTCTGAGTGTGACAATTTTTAAATTAAAAATATTTTGGGCACTCTTAGCAAACTTACAAAGTTCTTAAAGTTTTATTCCTTATGGGTTAAGAATAACGTCAAAGTGAATATAGAATAGTCGTCTATAATTACAAACTCGTAATAGTTAACTCCTAAAATTCTTGTCCTCAAAGGGCCAAATAATTCTAAATGTTTAGTAACTAAGAATGAAAATTCTTGGTTATGGCATAGATGTTTAGGACATCTAAAATAAGATAGCATCTAAGGATCTAGTGGTTGGTCTACCTAAAATAAAGTTCAACCCTAGAACCCTTAAAACTAAAATTTTACTTGCCTTATGTTCAATCAAGCAACTTAAGGTATTGAAAACAATATAATACCCTTTTCATATAATTGACCAACACTAAGTAAATTTTGTTTAAGCCTTTTAACTAATAAAACACCTTCGATATTTATTGTGGATGGATTTCCCATAATACATTCTCTTAAAATGTTACCTTGAATGTTGTCCCCATATGTGACGTGGCCTCTGTCTTTGTGGTTTAAATTTATAAACATTGAAGCACCTCCCGTCATGTGTCCTAAACATCTGCTATCTAGGAACCATAACCTTTTCACGGAGGCAAGACATTCCTACAAACAATCAAATAGACAACTTAGGTATCCAACTAGTTTTAAAAAATTGTCCTTTGAGATTTTCATTTTCAAGTTTTAAAATTTGATAAGTAATATAATATATCTTTACTATATTTTCAACTAAAGTATTAGAATTATTAAAACTCCCATCTACGAGAGATGCATGCTCTTCCTTCAAGGAATCTAGAGCATTATTAAGATCATTTATCTTATTTTCAAGTTTTGAAATAAGTTTTATTTGGAGAGAAATTTCATTAAAAGCATCTAGAGCATCTGCATGCATTTCACTAAACGCTTTCGACAATTTCTTATAAGATGGTTTAACTTCAGGATCAAAACTGTATACCTCAGAGTCTCCACTTTTCTTGTGTGTCATCGAGCATAGGTTAGCACATTCATCATCAGAACTTGAACCTAAATATGAAGAGGAGCTCCCATCTTCTTCTTCCCAAGTAATGTAGGTTCTAGACCATTGGCGTGTTTTCCCTTCATCTTGTAGAATTCAATATCCTTTTTCTTATGATGTTTGTTTAAACTTGGACACGTGATTTTATAGTGACCAAATTTTCCACAATCGAAGCATGTAACATCTTCTTCTTTTATCTTATGTTCCTTATTTTGCGGATAGGACTTTTTTAAGTTAATTAGATTTTTGTCGGAATGCTTGAGCTTATGCTTTCTCATATATTGATTGTAGCATTTGAAGAATAAAGTCATTTCTTCTTCTTCTTTTGAAGAGACTTTGTCAGAACTATCATTTTCGTCCTTATTTTTCTTTTTCATTGACGTTGAAGCTTTCAAGGATAGACCCTTATTCTCTTCTTTTACATTCTCTCTCTTCTTAGACTTTACTTCGCTTTCCACTGGTTGTTTCAATTCACTTTCATGTTCGGTGAGCTTTCTAAACAATTTTATGATATCCAAAGAACTAAGATCATTTGACTCTTTTGTGGCGGTTAATTTGGTTTGCCATTCCCTGCACATAGATCTCATAATCTTGTTAGCATAATCTTTTTAGAAATGATCTTTCCCAAGTCATATAGTTTGTTGATTAAATGGAGAAAACAAGTCTGCATGGATTCGACAGGTTATTCGGGTTCCATACGGAAAGGTTCGTACTCCTCTGTCAACATATTGATTTTATAATCTTTGATGTCGTCAATACCTTCATTGAGGGTTTAAAGAGTGTTCCACATAGTTTTTGCACTTTTATGATGTAAGATAGGGTAATATAGTTTAGCGCTTAATTCAGATATAAGTATATTCCTCTCCTTCAAATCTTATGAAGCCTTTTTGGTTTCATCATTTGTCCAATCTTTTGGGTTCTTAATAGAATCAGCGACTTCGTTTTTAGGGATAACAGGCCCGTCGGTGATTGCTACCTATAGATTCTTATCAAAATTACATAAAGTGTACATACATATTATCCTTTCGTTAAGCATAATTTTCACCTTTAAAAAATGGTGCTCTAATGTACGCTCCCTTCAGATTGTCGTCACCCATATTCCCAAACTTTTGAGTTGTTTATACCTGATCAAAAGACCAACTCCGAGGCTAACTGTTGAGGTGAGAATATGGACTAATAACAGTCTAGAGGGGGGGGGGGGTTGAATCTACCTGTTAAAATAAAATTTTGCTTGAAAAAGGTTTTTATCAGAGTTTAAAAAATAACATGTTTTGCGTGGAGGGAGCAAATTTTGCGTAAAAAGAGATTATTCTTATCAATTGGAAGTTATGTGTGTATCCTTAAGAAGTTCAGAATAATCAAGTTGAACAATTGAATTATACCAAAAATTACAATTTGATTGTATTACACAATCACTCAATTTCTCAAGATGTGATATTCAATAACTTTCAATACAAGTAAGATTTCACTATCAATATTTTTAGACTCAATCCACAATCAGACAAGGTTGAGTTTCCAATTCTAAGAAAACCTATAACATATACAACTGTTACCAATGGATAAACATATCAACATGCGATTCTAGAAAGCAATAACAATAACTTAACCATGCAATCAACTACAAATATAATATATATATATATATATATATATATATATATATATATATATATATATATATATATATATATATATATATATATATGTGTGTGGCGTGTGTGTGTATGTGTGTGCGTGCACGTGTGTGTACCCGTGTGTGTGTACCCGTGTGTGTGTGTGCGTGTGTGTGTGTGTGTGTGTGTGGTGCGTGTTTGCATGTATGTGTGTGTGTGTGTGTGTGCATGTGTGTGTGCGTGTGTGTGTGTGTGTTGGTGTGTAGGTGTGTGTGTGTTGGTGTGTGTATGTGTGTGTGTGTGTGTTGGTGTATGTGTGTGTGTGTGTGCATATGTGTGTGTGTATCTGCACGCGCATATATGTGTCTGTGTGTGTGTGTGTGTGTGTGCACACGCATATGTGTGTATGCACGCACCTGTGTGTGTGTGTATGTGTGCATGCACATGTATGTGTGTGTGTGTATGTATGCATGCACATGTATGTGTGTGTATGTGTGCATGCATATTTGTGTGTGTGTGTGTGTGAGTGGGGGGGAGAGAGAGAAGCGTACATCAAGACTTATAGTGTGTGTGTGTGTGTATGCATATGTATATATGTGCGCACGCGTACGTATATGTGTGTGTACGCGTATGTGTGTGTGTGTGTGTGTGTGTGTGTGCACACATGTGTGTGTATGTGTGTGCGTGTCCACATGTATGTGTGTGTGTGTGTGTGTGCACACCAACATGTGTATGTGTGTATGTGCGCGTGCATATGTATGCGTGTGAGTGAGTGATAGAGAGAGAGAGAGAGAAGCGTACATCGAGACTTATAGTGGTTTGTAAATTTCATCCTCGCTTTATGCTTAATCTACTCTCCAATGGTTGCCCTTTAAAAATTTGTTGGTCTTCAATTATGATTTACAATAATATTACAAGAGTTCATACAATCACTCGTCCATAAATAAAATCCTGAAAATAAAATTTTCACTATTTTGTATCTTGACTTGTACACAGATCCACGAACTATACTCTATGTGAAATATTTACTCGAGGTCGCTTCTTAAATCTTCCAACCCTAACAACCTGCTCCTAAGTTTTTGTCTGTGGAAATTTCCACATAATTTCACTAGTATCTTGAGCGTTGGTATGTCCAAAGATAAAAATAACTTCTATCATGTCCATAGGCTTTCACACGACACTACCAAGGTTAACTTGGAGAGAAAAACCTTCTTCGCTTCCACTAGAATTGCCACAACCTGTCACAACACCACAAGATCTTGCAAGCCTCTGAAATCTTACACAAATCTTCAAAGATACAACAAATCCAAAAATTAATCTCCTCAATAAATCAAGAATCTTTCAAGATGAGATTCAGATCCATGGAACAATGGAATAAGAATGAGTTAGAAAATGAACGAAATCGTTTGGTAAGGGGTATTGATGAAAAATGAGAATATTATAAAGTGGTGTGTTTGAAAAGGCAGTTGAGAAATTGATGTATGTGGGTCTCATAAAAGTTTGGGGAGGGAATGAAGGTAGTAGTGGTGCTTGTGTTGCTGTGTTTCCCAATATAATAGTAAAATTAAGATTATTGGAGTGTGTAGTTGTGTGGGTAGGGATGGAAATATCACAAGTAAATATAACGGTAGTAGGTGTAAGACCCTAATTTTGACCCTAATATCCCTCATGGCATCATATCATTGTTCAGTGCATTGCCTCAAGGATCATAGCATGTTTGGTTCCTTAACCCTAGGGTTGAGACTTTTGTGAGTGGTGTGAGACCACCAAGTATGCTTGTATTGTATATTATTTCTTTTCTTATTTTGATTACTAACCAAAAGCACAAAAATATGTCACTAACTCTTTTTGTTTTTGAAGCTCAAGTGATCATGTGCTCCCCTGCTCCTAGGAGGCTCCTAAGCTCAATGAAATGGCTAGATGAAGAGGAGAACAAGCATGAAAATGGTCCACAAAGCTCCTAATCACCATATATGTCTCCCAAGTATCTCAATTTTCCAATTTGATCAAGATAAATCAAAGGGCTTGAGGATTGTTTCTCAAGGAAACCCTAATCAACTGTGCTTTGATTGTGCCTTGCTCATGAAGCAACCTCAACCTATGATCAAATTTAATCAAGGTAAGTTCTTTAATTCATTATTTTATGCATATATGAGCCTATTTGAGGATCCTCAATCATTCATTCATCAAGATTGGAAGTTTGGCCTTGAAAAGTTGACCAATCAAGTCATTTGACTAAACCGAGGATCACTGAGATACAACTTTTGATGTGTTTGTCAAATGAAGATGACCCCAAGAGTAAAACTTTTTGTAAGAACCATATGAACAAATTTCATGTTCATCAAAACTCCATTTGAAACTTTGAAGGTCATCATTCATTTCAAAACATTATAGGTCATTTTGACTGAAATCCTAATTTTGGGTCAATTTCCCAAGGACCTAATGCATTGGAAATATTAAGATGTATACCAAATGAAGTGAGACCAAATGCATTGGAAATATTAATATGTATACTTCAAATTTTATGTTATACAAAATTTCATAATCCTAAAATAAACACATGTGATAATACAAAACATTATAGGTCACTTTGAACCTAAGTCATTGAATTTGAAAAATGCCCAACTTCAAATGCCCATAACTTTCTCATGAAAACTCCAAATGATGCAAAATTTGAGTCTAAATTTATCACCTTGAAAATATAGACAACTTTTATGTTGGAAGTTGTTTCATTTGAGGCTTTAATCATTGAAATAGAAGGGCTTGAAGATGCTTGCTTTTGATGAAAATTTTCAAAGGTGACTTAAACATGTTTTGTACCCAAACTTTCACAGCCAGTTTTCATTAATTTCCAAATTCCAAATGAATTTTTTCCCAACATGACTTTTGTTCCTTATTTCAAGAGCTTTCCAACCATTACTCACATTACTTTTTTTGAATTTCCATGTGTGAGTTTCGAAGAGCTTTCTATTTAGGTTCATTTTTGCATTTCACATTAAAACTTGATGTGCAAGCTTGTGCAATCCATTGTGGACGTCCAATTCATTTCCAGGTGGTATCAACAAGGATTTGCACCCAGCATTGGGCCTTACATGCGCCTGTACAGTCCCATGCAAAGAGAATTCAAATCCCATGCACACGAGGGAACCAAGCTTGCCAATCCATTTCAGCTATAAATAAGTGTGCATTCTCATTCAAATGGCAACCAGGTGGAGATTTGAATTGCTGCTGAATTGAAATCCCAACCCTCACTAAAGGAATTTTCAGTTTTCTCTTTCTCTTTCAAGCTTGAAATTCAACATCATTAGTTGATTTTCAAAGCTCAATTCCTTAACCTAGCATCTCCACCACACTTCTAGAGCAAAAGCAGATCAAGATCTTGAAGGATTCGTGTTGTTTGAAGCTCCATTTCAGAGGTAGAACCTCAAACTTTTTTGATCTAGATCTTGCAATACAATGTGATTTTCTTTGATTTGTGTTGTTTTTTGAAGTCCTCTCACATGAGGCAGGCCAGTGGTGGTCTTAATTGTGCAAGTCGTGCCATTTCAGTTTACACACCATGATTTTCAAGCTCACATTTCTCTCTAAATAGGAATGGTGAGGATGATCCATGGTTACATTGGTGATGTACATCACCTCAGCTTCATTTTGATGTCCTCATTTTTTATTTTCATTGCCATTTATTTTCCTGCCCGTGGTGGTCGGATCTTGTTAGATCGCCGGAGAAGATGGTGGTTTCCACCACCATCCCCACGTGGTAACCTCCCATCCTTTGGATCGTGCCTCAACGTTTTAATCACGAGCGTCCAATGTGTTTACTTCTTTTAAATCATTGTGTTACGCGTTTGACCAGGGCACACCATGTATCCGCGCCTTAGAGCCCTTGATGCCTTGCCACGTCAATTAATGAAATGATATAATGGCGCTGCATTTTTCTATTTTTCTTATTTTCTTTTAATTTCAGTTAATTCCTTTTATTTTCAAAAATTCATAAATATTTTATTTGAAGTCACAAAAATATGAGACCAATGCCAAAAAATTTATTGAAAAATCTAGTTTCATATTTTGATTTTTAATCATTTTTGTGACTTCATTTAATATTTTTTGTGAATTATTTGGTTTTTAATAGTTTTAATTCATTTTTAATTACTTTCTGATATTTAAAAAAATCCAAAAATATTTTCCTAACACCTATGGATCATGATAAGTCAATGAAAAATAGTCTCATCAATTTCTTAATTGATTTGAGATTTTAATTCATATTGTGTTATTTTTCATTGTTTTTAATTGTTTTTAAATAGTTTCTGATTTTAAAAATGGTTGAAAAAATTTGTCAAAGTTTGTTTGACCATGTTAGACCTATGAGAATTTAATTGGACTTGTTGAAGTTGATTTGAATTAAATTTGAAGTTTGACCATATTTTGTTTATTTTATTTTTGCATTTATTTTTAATTCAAAAATACCAAAAAAATATGATTGACTTGTTGACTTGTGATATTCATTTCTCTTCTGTTTGACATTAATTGATGATGATTTGGTTCACTTTTGACCAATTAAGTTTGATACTTGACTTCTCTTTCCATTCATTTCATCTTCATCCCATTCTTTTCATCATTTGGCCAATGAGTTAATGTCTTATGGTTGGTCTTGACAATGAGAGATTTAACCTTCTTTGATCCAAACCAAACTCAACTTGATCCAAGATCAAGTGAGTTGTTTTGTGTCCAAGATAGGTTGCTTATTGGTCAAGCAAAAAACCTAAAGTCCATACAAGGCCATTCCCCTTTTATTTTGGCATGACAAGTTTTTCGAGCTTGACTTACTAGTCATGATCTCTAACTTGTGTTTATTTGCCTATAGTTTTATTGACCGACCTCAGATAGGTGTGACTACTACATTAGTCCACTTACGATTGCTTAACATAGCGCTACATTGTCTTATGACAAACTAACATAACTTCACTAATTACTAACTTTAATTTGAGCATTTAATTTCTTGCCCTTTTCTTTAATGCAATTTATTTCTTGCTCATTTATTCATATTGCTTTTCACTTTGCTCACTTGAGCACATATTTTATGTTTATGTCATTTTCCTTTTGCTCATTTGAGCTCATTATTGTATATAAATATATTGTTGTCTTGTGATTGTTTTGTCTTTGTTTTGAGTGAACCTAATGCAAAAAATAGAAAGGACTTAGAACTAGGACATACTTATGCTTAATGGAGTTCAAGAGCAACTAGGCCTCATGCCTTTAGAATGCTAAATTTGTTGAAGAGAAACTAGGCCTCATGCCTTTAGAATGCTAAATTTCAAAGTTGACTTCAAAGGACTTCCTTTCCAAAACTTATTCTTTGTCCATTCCTCTTATTGTGTTGTGAACTTTTTGATGTTTGCTCTTGTGTGATAGGGATTCCATCTTGAGATAGTAAAGAGGACCATTGTCATGAATAACCAAGTTAAGAGAGACAAGCGAAATGGAGATCCTAGGAGCTTGAATCTAAATTGTTTGATTGCTTGTGTGTTTGCTAAGTCCAAAGGAAAGGAGCATCTTGAATCATCTCTATGATTTCAAGAAAAGGAACTCTAAGGGTTTTATCTTCTCTCTTATCTTTATATGCTTTAGGACTAGCCCTTCTCTTCTTCTCCTCACTCTAACCCAAGCCAACAAACTTTGACATTGTTTTTTCAAACTAGAAACCTAGGCCTTATGCCTTTGAATTTTCAAAATCTTTTTATTAATACTCATTATGAACTAATCTTAATCCAACTTTGACTTCATTTTGTAAATAAATCTAACTTGTAAATATAACTCATTTCAAGTTGTTTTTGTGGTTCCAACGGCCACCTTATTAAAACCTTTTTATAAACATTAGTCATAGGTTTGAGTTATCATAGTGGTTGATGTAAATCTCACCTCATCCTTAATGATTGGATTATAAGTCTTCCATGCTTATTATAGGGTTAACCCCTCACTAGTATGTTGGAGCCTTCCTCACATCGTGGATTGTTGGTTTAGGTTGAGTTTTCTCCCTTTGATAACAAAAGACCTTAAGGCTTTTGATTAAATCAATTCACCAATCTTTGAGATTTTTACCCCGAACTACGAGGTTTTGATCCTATCTTTGTGATGGTACGTAGGCAATGGGTTCATCCATTCAAACAACAAAATTTGTAAATATAATCTATTCTCTTCTCATCCCTCCAATCTTTTGCACATATTTTCAAAATACCAACCTACAACACATATTTTGCAAAAAGGGTTCCCTTAGAGTACTAAGGATGTTTTGGGTGCGTAAAACCTTCCCATTTCATAACCAACCCCCTTACCCAGATCTCTGACATTTTTATTAGTTTTTGATTTGATAAAACTTCTTACATGACTTTTGTTCGCTTTTTAGCCTTTCCTTTGGACAAATAAAAGTGCGGTGGCGACTCGAATTGTATGGTTTACTTTTGGTTTAGTCAATAAACCTAAAGGTAACGAAAACCCCGCTACAGTAGATGAAACAATAGGTGTAATAACATATCTATAACCAGGAAAATAGGGAAAATTATGAGAAGGTAGGTATACCTAAAGAGGATGTTACTGTGTAAAATAGTTGTAAATTATTGTACTCCACTTGAGCCATTATTTTGGTAGGTAGACTCATAACATATTCTTGTATAGAATCCAGTTGCTGCCAATAATCTATTATAGTGCGAATGTTCCCTAACTTTTGTTCCAAATTCTGACTAGCTGCATGAAATCTCTCATCCATTTGATGATTAATGTGGTTGATCGCATCTTGAATATATTCATGAGCAACTTGAAAGACATCATCCAAGTCCTTTGAGGATGGATTCGTAAGTTTGAAAGATATTGAATCAAGTGATCCAAACACTAATTATAAATTATTGCTAGGGCTAAAATATAAATCTAGATTGAAAAAAAAAAGATAAAACAAACTTTCACGAATTTCATTAAACAAAATATTACATTATAAATATTATAAATAGCTAGATTTTGTTGAAATTAAATGGGCATAAGTCTTTTATAAAAAAACATTAAAATTGTTAAGGGATATTAATTCCACCTGCTTGAATATGAATACAAGTCTTTCAACATAATTGCCTTCCTTCTCTCTAGTGGATTTACTAGACTTCCTATCAACATTTCAAGAATATAAATTACACATATTCAATCTCTAGTGCATCGCCTTTGCTTAGATTTTTTTTTTAAATTATTTAAATTTAAAATAAAAAGATTAATTGCATAAATGAAAAAAAGTTTTAGAAGAATCAACACTTCAATTAATAATTAACCTTAAAAAGCTAAAAAAAACTTTAATTTTTCATTCCTTTCCCTTATACAAAACACAGTTGTAGTCCAAGATTGAGATGGAAAGATATCCCAAATAGAACTGCAATTAATCAACCAAATCTTAAATGTCAAAAAAGGAACCATTGAAAACGTTGTTTATGGTATATATTTAGCTATCTTTTCTTCCTCGATACTCGAGACTCTTATCTTGTACGTACCCTTCATTTCACTTTGGTGAAAAAACCAAGTATCATTGCCCTTTAGGGGTTGTCAAGAGCCATTTAGAGGGTAGGATATGATAGATGTGATGTGGTGATTCGTACGTTTATGAAACATAAGGACCATATTTTGGCCATGTGGTGTGGGGTTCAAATAAAACGTACAAACGTGTCCTTATTTTGATTTTTTGTGGTAAAGCATAGCCAGAAATATTTGATGTATGGAACTGACCTGACTCAGAATCTTTTAACTCTGTGTGTGATGTAAGGAACAGACATGATTTAGTTCTTACATGATTTTCTATAAATATTGTAGGGTTACTATGTTTTTTTTTAACTTATTAATGATATGATTGGTTCTTTTTAAAGACTCTTATAGGATAATATGTAATGTGTCGTAAACTTATGTCTATAAATAGATAATCTTACTAAGGGTGTACGTCGGCAGATTGAGTTGAGTTTGGCGATATATATATATATATATATATATATATATATATATAATATATATATATATATATATATATATATATATATATATATATATATATATATATATATATATATATATATATATATATATGATATTTCGATTTGAGTGAGGTAAAATAATTCTTATTAGAGATTAAGTACTATATATTGTCATTGTAAAAAATTTTACACCGTGATTTACTGACGGTGTAAAATCCTTTTACACTTTCAGTGTATTTCAATTAAACTCCTTTTATAATAATTAGACAGTTTAAACAAATTTGTTAATTTTTAAGTTGATTAGATTGGATAATAAGTTGTTCAAATATTTTTTTTTAATATGAAATGATTAAATAATAAATCATTGTATTCTTTTTTAAAAAATTATTTAACATTTTTATTTTTTTAAAATAAAAATAAATAATCTATTTTATTATTTTTTAACATCATAATATAATAAATAATATTATTAATTAATAAAATTATTATAAAATATTAACAACAACTAAAGTTTTATAACATAAAATTGTATTAGTATCAAAATAATTAAATAGCAAAAAAATTTAAAATTAGTTAAAATCATCGTTTACTAAAATAGTATTCATTCTATCTCAAATTATAAGTCACTTTACTAAAAATATTTGTTCCAAATTATAAGTCACTTTAAAATTTCAATGCAACATTAATTATTTTTTCCCAATATTTCTTCTATCATTTATTACTATTTTTTCTTCTCATTCTTTAAATTTTTCTTTCATCTATAATAAATTAATGACAATATAGTAAAGACATACATAATTTCTTTTTCCCATAGAATAACAATTATGTTTCTTAATTTACATAAAAGGTTCAAAACCTCCTATAATTTGTTAGGGAGAGAGTAAATAATAAGAGATTAAAATTGCAACAACTAACATAATATTCATCAAAATCATTAAAGTTGAAATAATAAATGTTTGATTAATGAGTAGTGGATTTTTTTGGGTTTGAGTCCGATTTTATCCAAAATTTGTCTTTTTAGTTGTTAAACTCATATCAACCCAATTACCCGATCCAATCTATTTTTTATTTTATTTTTTGAGTGGATTTAACTGAATTTTGTGGGTTGATCGAACCCATATACATCTCCAATCTTACCTTAAATTTTTTAATGTTGTGAATTTTTCACTAAACTACTATCTTTTTATCAAATTATTCACTATAGTACCACATATTATCAATCTACTATATTTAAAATTAAAAAAATTGTCACTGAAGACTCGCTGGTGCCTTTATAGGTTGTGTTATTTTTCTAATTAATTTTTTATCATATGTGGATTTTTCTGTAGTTGTTTTTACAATTTTTTCTTTAAAACTTTACTCTTATGGAATTACATGCGAAATTTTCAAATATATAATTTTTTAAAATACAATTTTGTTGAAATCCACAGGTAAATTGTTGAAAATTTTATAAAAAGAATGTTTGAAAAAAAAATCCGTAGCAAATTTCATATGACTAAAGTTTTCTAAGAAAATTATAAAAAAATAAAAATATATAAAGTAGGAGGACATGTGTATTTCAAAATGTTTTTTTTTAAAGATAGTATTTTGGAATTTATGGAAAATAATGTATGATAGTTTAGTATTAAAATTGAAAAAAGAATAGTATATTTGTGAAAAAGTTTAGGATTGTGTTAGGGTCAAACACAATTTAAAGGTAATATCATAAGTTGTTTTAAAATTCGTAAAACCATTTGTTAACTGTTACTTTCTATCAAAACACTAATCCTTTATATTCATCAGGGGTGGACCTACCTTAGGACTGGGGTTGGCTACCACCCCAAAGTTTTGATGATATTTTTAAAAAATATATATAATATATAATTTATCCGATTAAAATTTATATTTATAAATTTATCATGCGAAAAGTGCACATTGCCCGAGTGGATAAGTCCTTTCAATTTAACCTTAATGTCACTGATCAAAACCAGTTTAGGCCAATGTATATTTTTTGCAATTTTTTTTAATGTCATGGGATCAAATTCTATTGAGCCTTTTTACGATTAATTTTGTTTTAATGTCATGAGAAAAAAAATTATCGAGTCTTTTTACAATTTATTTTTTGTGAATGTAATTTCTTTTAGATGTATTTTGTATGATGTTAAAATTTTGATACTTTAACGTTAATGTATATTGGACAGTACACTTTGATTTTCTATGTGCATCTTAGAATTAAGAAGCGTAAAAGAATTTGGAAACATCTTGGAAAAGGTCTCATACATTAAAAATGCATGAAAAATAATTTTTGTGAAAAATTGCATTATCGGTTGACACATGTTGCCTATAAATTGTCACATGTTGCCTATAGGTCGACGCATGATGTCTACAGATCGACCTATAGAAACAGTTTCACTGCTATAGGTCGACACATACAGTTAACAGGTCGACACATGCATTCTATAGGTTGACACGTATGCCGCAGTATTAAAGCATGTAGCTTCCGTTTCATGTGCTAACTCCTCAGGTCGACATATAGGAATCACATAACTGTTACAGGTCGACGCATGACCTTGAATAGGTCGACGCATAGATCTTACATGTCGCCATATACGATAAATTTTTTGAAAAATTCATATTTTCTCCAAGTTATTTGCATTCCTTTTTGCCCTAAATCACTCATGCATATAAATACTTCATACATACATAATTTTCTAGCAAGGTTTCTAGAGTGAGTAAAACCTACATGAATCCAGGATTTCAAAGCATCTCATCATCTTCAATTCAAGCTATGCATACACACAATCAAACTACACATAATTATTTTTTGATTGGGTACCATCTAGATTAGGATTGATAACGTCCAATTAGGTTTGTTGTAGCGATAATATTGGGTTGAGATCTTTGAGGGATTCAAATAAGAAAATCGAGGTGGGGTTTTCCTTCAAGATCTTTAGGGTTTGAAGGTTTTGGACAAGATTGTGCAATTCAGATCTGATCGAGTGAAAGCCTTAGGACTAGATGTGTAGTGCAAGGGAGTAGCGTGAAAGGGTGAAACGACTAACAACTCTTGGGTTTCAACAAGTGTGTGTTCGGGATTAATTCATCCGGGTGAAAGCCTTGAGACAAGGAGGTCGTGCAAGAACAGGTGAATTGAAGCGGCATTGTTGGTTACATGATCAGGCGCTTGGGATTAATTCAGTCTGGTGAAAGCCTTGGGACAAGGGGTGCCTTGCAAGGAAGTGGCAACAACGGGTGAATTGAAGCGGTATGGTTAGTTACTTGATCAAGATTGATCAAGGTTGTTGGAGGTTCTAGAGTCAATAACAAACTTAGGGTTTATGGGATTTGATCTCTCATCTCTTGTATACATACATTTGCAAAGTAAGATTTATTGTAATAATATCTTAATTCGAATTCGAATTTAGGGCAGACGTATCCATAGCGAGGTCAATTGGGGAACTGCCTAAACAAATTCATGTGTACTCTCTCTCTCTCTCTCTCTCTCTCTCTCTTATTTTTTGGTTTGTAAATTGTTGATTACTTTGATCTCTTGGTCAACATTGTTTGAATGATAACTTTTGAATCATTTGTAAAATTTGTGTTGTTGTAGTAATCACATACCATTTGATAGTGATTGGATTTCTAAGAACTACAAACACTATATTAATATCCAAACTTTGTCGATCACACGCAAAGTGTATGAGTTTCAACTAATTTTTTGTGTGTTGTTATAATTGGAGATAGACCTTTACTATAGTATAGTATTCAATTTGTTGTTTAAAATATTGTTAATCAACTTGTGGATTATTATCATACCATTGACACCTTTACGCATATCTAGACTATTCAATAGTAGGTTCAGTTAGACAATTTTTGATCCGGGAAATATTTGAAACTTTCTTCCGCGCCATAAACTTTTCTAAGTCAAATTTTCGAATGAATTTTTAACTTGAGATCTATTCACACTCTAGATCTAGGCCCGTTGTATAACAATTTTTAGATTTTTTTTAAACTAACCAATTTTTTTAATTTAAATTCTCAAATAATCGATATTTCAAATTATTCATCAAAATAACCATGTTTCAAACAAAAAAAATTCTCAAGAAAGAGGAGACGTCACTAATAATGACGCATGCATTAAAAAATACACTTAGGCGCTGTAATCCTTGATGCATGTACTACAACAAATGCGCCAAGATGACTGGCGCATGCACTATTGACTTAAGGGGGAGGCATCACTCCCCCTGGCGCCTACATGCTATCTACTTTCTCTCTATTATTTTGTTGCTAAAAAATGTTCCAATATAATTAGCATGTGCAGGCTATGTGGTACTCACCATAGTCTCCATCAATGGTATCCCTTTAATATTCTATAAAGTGAAGAAATACTTTGTGGTGGTAGCTTATTTCAATTTCCTTTGTGTTGTTGCTGGACTTGTAGCACGTGGACTAATAAAATCATTTGCTTCAACTTCATCTGATTTAATGCAAGACATGAAGACTACACATGTTAACCATATTGGAAGACTTTTTAGCAACAAAAAAGTAGCATAGCATGTAGGTGCTAGGGGGAGTGGCGCCTCCCCCTTTAGCCAATAGTGCATGCGTCAGTCGTCTTGGCGCATTGGTAGTGCATGCGTCAAGGGTTACAAGGTCTAAGTGTATTTTTTAATGCATACGCCACTATTAGTGATGCCTCCTCTTTCTTGAGATTTTTTTTTTTATTTTAAACATGGTTATTTTGATAAATAATTTACAATATTGATTATTCAAGAATTTAAATTGAAAAGATTGATTATTTAAAAAAAATGTTTTTTTTTAATATTTGACTAATTCTTCCCAAACTTAATATAAGTTCACTTAATCTCTTTAGAAAGGAATTTGATTTGAATTGTTAATGAATTATCAAAACAATATATCAACAATCCACTATATTTTTTAAAAAAATTTAATCCAATTTATTTATAAAGAATAATGTCCATCAAATCCGAATTCTTTTAAACTTCTCTAAAATAATGTTTTAATGTGATTTTTTTACTCTCTCATACATTTTTAAAAATTGATTTCAAAACGAAAATCTAAATTAAAAAATAGATTGAAAATACAATTAATTTCTATAAATAATTGTTAATATACACGTTAGTTTATATATAATAATAATATATATATATATATATATATATATATATATATATATATTATATATATAATATATATATAATATATATATATATGAAGGAAATGATTAAAAAACAAAAACGTGTAGTCCATTGGATAGACATTGCATCTCCTAGTGAAGGATCTTCATTTCAAATCTCATTGGAATCAAATTTTGTGATTTTAATATGTTTTAATATCCAAAGAAAAAAAGAGTTATAACCGGGTCTTTAAAGAGACTAAAATAGAGTGTTTTTTGAAGTTCACACATACGGCAAGGACAAAATACATATTAATCATTTTAAATAAATTCTAAAAATTGAAAAGAGAAAAAATGTGAATAATGGGAGACTAGTTCTTCCTCAAATTGTGGGGAGGTGATTTTGTCCTTTTGACTGATATCTCCTAATCGTTATTCCTCAAACATTTCACATGTTACACATGTTAAGTAAAACATATCACGTATTTTAGTTCAGATGGGCAGATTCAAGCCCAATTGAACGAACTAGAGTTCACTCAAATTAACTAATCTTGCCTCTGGCGCTTGCCCCAACATTACTACGCCTTATTCAGGTTGTTTTATCATGGACCATCCCTTTTTAGGTCCAATAAAATCATCTCAGTCCATACTCCCTCAAGCACAAGGCCATGAAAAGGATGGAGTGATTTAATTCTAATGAACTACAATCTTAAAGACTATATGATGATGAATTCTGTTGGACAAGTGACACCAAACACAAGATGGGGTGAGTTGTATGGGTTTGAAAAAAGATGTCCAATTAAAAACATTTGATAAAAAGAATTGTGAAAACAATTTTTCAACTTAAACAAAGTAACAAAATAAGTAAAGAAAACAAAATCGGTGTAGAAAACAGATTTAGGCATACAAGAACTAAGTAAACAACATAAATAAAAAGAGATAAGGGATAAGAGAAATGAAAAAGATATTTATAGAGGTTTGACCAAACCATTTGGCCTACTCCTCTTCTCAATAATTTTTTTTTGAGAGTTTCCACTAAAGATGTGAGTTTTTCACAGGTTATACCTACGAACCTTTTACAAATAGACTAGGGTTTAAAGTGGCTATCCTCCAAATCAAACACGAGATTTTATACCAAGCTAATCTCAGAACCAAATGAAAGCTTTTTACACCAGGCACAACTTGTAACACCCCGATAGAAATAAGATGATTATTTAATTTAAGTTAATAATATATTTATTAATTTAATTAAATAATTGGAATTATTGGATTATTATTATTATTATTGAAATAATAATTATTGGAAAATATATATAAGTTGGAAATAAGAAAAAGAGTCCCATTTGGTAAAGAAAGGGTTTCACGTGAAAAACAGAGAAGCGGCTGAAAAGAGGAAAAGGGCAAAGAGACAGAGCAAGAGAAAGAAGGTTGGAGAAGAGAAAAGCTTGAAGCTTAAAGATTCGCCGGATTAACTCAGGTAAGGGGGGTTTATCGTCGTTTAATGGGTATTATGGGTTAACATGTAATGGGTAGTGATAAACCGTTGAATTGACCCTAATTGGGATGATGAGTGCTGAAAAATTGTGATGAATAAACTATGTTAAAGCTGTAATTGAATCTGTAATTGGATGGGTAGTGATTTTCCGAAAGTATAGCTTTTTACGGAATTGGAATCGGAGGTCCGGAAGTCCTCCAACGGCGGAAAATGCGGAGAATTCTGCATTCTGCTTTGTGTTAGCGCAGGAACAACTTCCTGTCTTGCGTTAACCGGTTAACCCAGGGTGTTAACCGGTTAACACTGTTGTGAATTATGAAATATTGCTGTTTTGCTTGCGTTAACCGGTTAACCCAGGGCGTTAACCGGTTAACACTGTTAAGTTTTGCCAGGAAGCGTGTTTTGGTCTGCGTTAACCGGTTAACCCAGGGCGTTAACCGGTTAACACTGTTGAAAAGTGGGAAAATTGGTATTTAAATGTTGTGTACATATTTGACGGTTGGCCTGTATCGGTATGTGATATAGTAGGGATCAATTTCCGTTGTTTTGAGTAGTATAGGTATTAGTAGAGTGTGCTAATACTGTGATTGATTAATTGGCATGACATGATATGATTATGTGATAAATATGCTGATAATGTGTGAAAATATGTATAATGTTGTGAATGTATATATTATGCATGTGTTGGTGAATGGACTGTTTTGTGGCTTAGAGTGTGAGCATATGTCCATTGTGGATTGTTGTTGATGATGTTGCATTGCTAGGTGAATTAGCATGCATATTGTGGCCTTTATGGTGGTAGCTAATTCCCATGGTGAGGAATTAGTGAGTAAATCATTGTGGATTGTTGTTGATGTTTGCATGCTAGGTGATTAGCGTGCATAGCATAGCCCTTGGGGTGGTAGCTAATTCCCATGGTGAGGAATTAGTGAGTGAGTCACTAGGTCTCAAATGAGTGGGACTAGTGGGCTTGGTAGCCGTATCTGGATTTGATCGGTGAGGTTGAACTATATGTTCACGAATAGTCGGTACCGCATGCATGGAGTCTCATTGCATAATGTATGTATGGCATATAATATGAATGGATGTATTCCAATATTATACGTGTGTTTGTGTTGGCATTGAGTATGAGTATGAATTGTGTTGGTATTGAGTATGATATTTGAGTTGATGTGCCGTTACTGAATGTGTGATATGATTAGGGTGATTAATGTGTTATTTACTTAGCATTACATGATATTTTATAATGCTTTTTATATCGATTGAG
Organism: Lathyrus oleraceus; assembly: GCF_024323335.1. NCBI lineage: Eukaryota > Viridiplantae > Streptophyta > Magnoliopsida > Fabales > Fabaceae > Lathyrus > Lathyrus oleraceus. Next base: position 454,591,316 of record NC_066582.1, on the reverse strand, counting down.
GAACTCACCCTTACAACTATTTTTCAGGTAACGAGCAGTGATTGAGTAGAAGCTAGTGCTTGGAGTCTAGTGTAGTCTCCTTAGTGGGTCATGCTCTGATAGATGTAACATCGGGACGGGATGTTTTACCTTGTTGAATAATTTTACATGTAATGTGTTACATGTTTTGCATGATTGATTTGATTTCTATCCGCTGCGTATTGTGCAAATGCCTTATGTTTTGAATTAATAAAAGAGCATGACAGTTATTATGGTGAATGGTGTGAAGTGTTTGTGTGACACCCTTAATTGCACCTTACTCTGATGTATATATTTGTTGTTTTAATTAATTATTGGGGTATTTTAGAAGGGTGTTACATTAGTGGTATCAGAGCATAGTTGGTCGAGTCGAGTCGTAATTATTCTGTTTCCCTGTATGAGATAGGTGTTGTGTAACCCTATCCGTACTTATTGTTTTAGCTTGTTGGGTTTTCAGAATAGAGATGGCTGGAAGAGATAGAGATGATGCTGCGATTGCTGAGGCTCTGGGTATGCTAGCTGGAGTACTTGGAGGGAATCCGAATGTTGTGGGAATGGGAGCTGCTCGTCAACTGAGTGAGTTCCAGAAGAACAATCCTCCAATGTTCAAGGGAGCATACGATCCAGATGGTGCTCAGAAGTGGTTGAAGGAGATCGAGAGGATCTTCCGAGTGACTGAGTGTGCCGATAACCAGAAGGTCAGGTTCGGTACGCATATGCTGTCTGAAGAAGCAGATGATTGGTGGGTTGCTACCCGCACTGAGTTGGAATCTGCTGGGAATGCTGAGATCACTTGGGCTGTGTTCAGAGAGAGATTCCTGAGGAAGTATTTTCCAGAGGATGTTAGAGGAAAGAAAGAGATAGAGTTCTTAGAATTGAAGCAGGGCAATCGGTCTGTTACGGAGTATGCTGCTAAGTTCACAGAGCTGTCGAAGTATTACACTCCCTATGATGAGGCTACTGGGGAATTTTCAAAATGCGTGAAGTTTGAGAACGGGTTACGTCCCGAGATCAAGCAGGCTATTGGGTATCAGCGAATTAGAGTGTTTTCCGACTTGGTTGACTGTTGCAGGATTTTTGAACAGGATACCAAGGCCAGAGCGGAGAGCTATCAGCAGAGGGTTGATAGGAAAGGCAAGAATCAGAATGATCGTGGGAAGCCGTACGCAGCTGGCAAAGGTTTCCAGAGACAGAGTGGGATGAAGAGGCCTAGTGGAGGAGACTCCAGTGCCCCTGCTAAGTGTTTCAGATGTGGTCAGGCTGGACATCGTATCCATGAGTGTACCAGTAATGAGAAGAAGTGTTTCAAGTGTGGAAAAGGTGGTCATTTGGCTGCAGAGTGTCGGTCGAAGACTGTGACTTGTTTTAACTGTGGAGAAGTGGGTCATATCAGTCCACAGTGTCCTAAGCCGAAGAAAGAGAACCAGTCGGGAGGCAAGGTCTTTGCTTTATCGGGTTCTGAGACTTTTGCAGATGATCGTTTGATCCGAGGTACGTGTTATATTAATGGCTTTCCTCTTGTAGCTATTATTGACACAGGTGCGACTCATTCCTTTATATCTTTGGATTGTGCTGTGAAACTTAAGTTAGAGATATCTGAGATGCATGGAAGTATGGTGATTGATACTCTTGCGAAGGGTTCAGTGACTACTACTTCAGTTTGTTTAAATTGTCCTTTGAGTATTTTTGGTAGAGACTTTGGGATGGACCTAGTGTGTCTTCCACTAGTGCAGGTTGACGTTATTCTGGGTATGAACTGGTTGGTGTTTAACCGAGTCTATATCAATTGTTTTGATAAGACTGTGATCTTTCCTGAGATTGAGGAAGGAAAGAGTTTGTTTCTATCAGCAAGGCAGGTGAATGAGGCAGTAGCAGATGGGGCAGAGTTGTTTATGCTGTTAGCGACTTTGGAGGCTAAAGATAAACTGGTGATTTGCGATCTAGCTGTGGTGTGTGATTTTCCTGATGTGTTTCCTGAAGAAGTGAATGAATTACCGCCAGAGCGTGAAGTTGAGTTCTCGATTGATTTGGTACCTGGTACTAGGCCGATGTCGATGGCTCCGTACCGTATGTCTGCTGTTGAGTTAACTGAATTGAAGAGTCAGTTGGAAGATCTGTTGGATAAGAAATTTATTCGTCCGAGTGTGTCGCCGTGGGGCGCACCGGTGTTATTGGTTAAGAAGAAAGAAGGTACTATGAGGTTGTGTGTGGACTACAGGCAACTGAATAAAGTGACGATCAAGAATCGGTATCCTTTGCCTAGGATTGATGATTTGATGGATCAGTTGGTTGGTGCGAGGGTGTTCAGCAAAATAGATTTGAGATCGGGGTATCATCAGATACGTGTGAAAACTGAGGATATTCAGAAGACTGCTTTCAGAACAAGGTATGGACATTATGAGTATTCTGTAATGCCTTTTGGTGTGACTAATGCGCCTGGGGTATTTATGGAGTATATGAATAGGATTTTCCACCCGTACCTAGACAAGTTTGTTGTGGTGTTTATTGACGATATTTTGGTGTATTCGAAATCTGAAGAAGAGCATGCTGAACATTTGAGAGTGGTTTTGGGAGTTCTGCGGGAAAAGAAGTTATTTGCTAAACTGTCTAAGTGTGAATTTTGGTTAGAAGAGGTTAGTTTTCTTGGTCATGTGATTTCAAGAGGTGGTGTTGCTGTTGATCCTTCTAAGATAGAAGCGGTATCTCAGTGGGAAGCTCCGAAGTCTGTTGCTGAGATTCGAAGTTTCCTTGGTTTGGCTGGTTATTATAGGAAGTTCATTGAGGGATTTTCTAAGTTGGCGTTACCGTTGACGATGTTGACTAGAAAGGGGCAAGCGTTTGTTTGGGACTCAAAATGTGAGGAAGGTTTCCAAGAGTTAAAGAGAAGGTTAACTACTGCTCCTATTCTGATATTACCGAGTCCGTCAGAACTATTTGAGGTTTACTGTGATGCTTCATTGTTGGGTTTAGGTGGTGTGTTAATGCAGAATAAGCAGTTGTGGCTTATGCTTCGAGACAACTGAAGGTTCATGAGAGGAACTATCCGACACACGATTTAGAGTTGGCAGCTGTGGTATTTGTTCTGAAGTTATGGAGGCATTACTTGTACGGGTCAAGATTTGAGGTTTTCAGTGACCATAAAAGTTTAAAGTATTTGTTTGATCAGAAAGAGCTGAATATGAGACAGAGGAGATGGTTAGAGTTTCTGAAGGATTATGACTTTGGGTTGAATTACCATCCGGGTAAAGCAAACGTAGTGGCTGATGCATTGAGCCGGAAATCATTGCATATGTCTATGTTAATGGTTAAGGAATTGGATTTAATTGAGCAGTTTAGAGACTTGAGTTTGGTGTGTGAGAGTACTCACAATAGTGTTAAATTGGGAATGTTGAAGTTAACGAGTGGTATTCTGGATGAGATTAGAGAGGGTCAGAAATCCGATGTGCTTTTGGTTGATAAGTTGACTCTAGTGAATCAAGGTCAAGGTGGTGAATTCAGAGTTGATGAGAATGGTGTTTTGAAATTTGGTAATCGGGTGTGTATTCCGGATGTTACCGAACTTAAGAAGAGTATTCTTGAGGAAGGACATCGTAGTGGCCTGAGTATTCATCCTGGGGCTACGAAGATGTATCATGATTTGAAAAAGTTATTTTCGTGGCCGGGAATGAAAAGAGAAATTGCGAGTTTTGTTTATTCTTGTTTGACTTGTCAGAAGTCAAAGATTGAGCATCAGAAGCCGTCTGGGCTAATGCAACCGTTGGCTATTCCAGAATGGAAGTGGGATAGTATCAGTATGGATTTTGTTTCTGGTTTACCGAGGACAATTAAGAATTTTGAAGCTATTTGGGTGATTGTTGACAGATTGACAAAATCGGCTCATTTTATTCCGATCAGAATGGATTATCCATTAGAGAGATTAGCTGAGTTGTATATTGAGAAAATTGTAAGTTTGCATGGTATTCCGTCGAGTATTGTTTCGGACAGAGATCCTAGATTTACATCGAAGTTCTGGGAAGGTTTGCAGAGGGCTTTGGGAACTAAGCTGAGATTGAGTTCTGCATATCATCCGCAGACTGATGGTCAGACTGAGAGGACGATTCAGTCACTGGAGGATCTTTTGAGGGCTTGTGTTTTGGAAAAGGGAGGTGCTTGGGATTGTTATTTACCTTTGATTGAGTTTACCTACAACAATAGTTTTCATTCGAGCATTGGTATGGCACCGTTTGAAGCTTTGTATGGTAGGAGATGTCGGACACCTTTATGTTGGTATGAGTCCGGTGAGAGTGTTGTGGTTGGACCGGAGATTGTTCAACAAACTACGGAAAAGATTAAGATGATTCAGGAGAAGATGAGAATTGCTCAGAGTCGTCAGAAGAGTTATCACGACAAGAGGAGGAAGTCACTTGAGTTTCAAGAGGGAGATCATGTGTTTCTTCGTGTTACTCCGATAACTGGTGTTGGTCGAGCTTTGAAGTCGAAGAAGTTGACACCTCGATTTATTGGCCCTTATCAGATTTTGGAGAGGATAGGGGAAGTAGCCTATCGTATCGCTTTACCGCCGTCACTTGCGAATTTGCATGAGGTTTTTCATGTGTCTCAGTTGAGGAGGTACATTCCTGATCCGTCGCATGTAGTCCAAATAGATGATGTACAGGTGAGAGATAACCTGACTGTTGAAACATCACCTATGAGGATCGAGGATCGAGAGTTGAAGCAGTTGCGGGGTAAAGAGATTGCTTTGGTAAAGGTAGCTTGGGGAGGACCAGCAGGTGGCAATGTGACTTGGGAACTTGAGAGTCAGATGAAGGAGTCTTATCCAGAGTTATTCGCTTGAGGTATGTTTTCGAGGACGAAAACTCTTTTAGTGGGGGAGAGTTGTAACACCCCGATAGAAATAAGATGATTATTTAATTTAAGTTAATAATATATTTATTAATTTAATTAAATAATTGGAATTATTGGATTATTATTATTATTATTGGAATAATAATTATTGGAAAATATATATAAGTTGGAAATAAGAAAAAGAGTCCCATTTGGTAAAGAAAGGGTTTCACGTGAAAAACAGAGAAGCAGCTGAAAAGAGGAAAAGGGCAAAGAGACAGAGCAAGAGAAAGAAGGTTGGAGAAGAGAAAAGCTTGAAGCTTAAAGATTCGCCGGATTAACTCAGGTAAGGGGGGTTTATCGTCGTTTAATGGGTATTATGGGTTAACATGTAATGGGTAGTGATAAACCGTTGAATTGACCCTAATTGGGATGATGAGTGCTGAAAAATTGTGATGAATAAACTATGTTAAAGCTGTAATTGAATCTGTAATTGGATGGGTAGTGATTTTCCGAACGTATAGCTTTTTACGGAATTGGAATCGGAGGTCCGGAAGTCCTCCAACGGCGGAAAATGCGGAGAATTCTGCATTCTGCTTTGTGTTAGCGCATGAACAACTTTCTGTCTTGCGTTAACCGGTTAACCCAGGGTGTTAACCGGTTAACACTGTTGTGAATTATGAAATATTGTTGTTTTGCTTGCGTTAACCGGTTAACCCGGGGCGTTAACCGGTTAACACTGTTAAGTTTTGCCAGGAAGCGTGTTTTGGTCTGCGTTAACCGGTTAACCCAGGGCGTTAACCGGTTAACACTGTTGAAAAGTGGGAAAATTGGTATTTAAATGTTGTGTACATATTTGACGGTTGGCCTATATCGGTATGTGATATAGTAGGGATCAATTTCCGTTGTTTTGAGTAGTATAGGTATTAGTAGAGTGTGCTAATACTGTGATTGATTAATTGGCATGACATGATATGATTATGTGATAAATATGCTGATGATGTGTGAAAATATGTATAATGTTGTGAATGTATATATTATGCATGTGTTGGTGAATGGACTGTTTTGTGGCTTAGAGTGTGAGCATATGTCCATTGTGGATTGTTGGTGATGATGTTGCATTGCTAGGTGAATTAGCATGCATATTGTGGCCTTTATGGTGGTAGCTAATTCCCATGGTGAGGAATTAGTGAGTAAATCATTGTGGATTGTTGTTGATGTTTGCATGCTAAGTGATTAGCGTGCATAGCATAGCCCTTGGGGTGGTAGCTAATTCCCATGGTGAGGAATTAGTGAGTGAGTCACTAGGTCTCAAATGAGTGGGACTAGTGGGCTTGGTAGCCGTATCTGGATTTGATCGGTGAGGTTGAACTATATGTTCACGAATAGTCGGTACCGCATGCATGGAGTCTCGTTGCATAATGTATGTATGGCGTATAATATGAATGGATGTATTCCAATATTATACGTGTGTTTGTGTTGGCATTGAGTATGAGTATGAATTGTGTTGGTATTGAGTATGATATTTGAGTTGATGTGCCGTTACTGAATGTGTGATATGATTAGGGTGATTAATGTGTTATTTACTTAGCATTACATGATATTTTATAATGCTTTTTATATCGATTGAGGAACTCACCCTTACAACTATTTTTCAGGTAACGAGCAGTGATTGAGTAGAAGCTAGTGCTTGGAGTCTAGTGTAGTCTCCTTAGTGGGTCATGCTCTGATAGATGTAACATCGGGACGGGATGTTTTACCTTGTTGAATAATTTTACATGTAATGTGTTACATGTTTTGCATGATTGATTTGATTTCTATCCGCTGCGTATTGTGCAAATGCCTTATGTTTTGAATTAATAAAAGAGCATGACAGTTATTATGGTGAATGGTGTGAAGTGTTTGTGTGACACCCTTAATTGCACCTTACTCTGATGTATATATTTGTTGTTTTAATTAATTATTGGGGTATTTTAGAAGGGTGTTACACAACTAACAAACCAAATGGAGATTTTGACTATAATTCAGTTCGAGCATGGACAAATGTTGGACCAGATGCTTAGGATAACATGTACAACTATTTTATGACAGATGAGAGATTTTGGGGACACATGTCAGACATGATGTCAGAGACATTGTATATGAGAAAATAACTGTTTGGAAGATAGATAGCAAATAATAATTAAAGCAGCAAAGAACAAAAAAAGTATTATTAATCCAGTTTAGTGCAAATAACATCTACGTTTGCACTCTATCTAAGAAAGAAAATCCACTATTTAATAGATTTAGTAAAAGTGTCTTATATGAAAAAGACCCTTATTGAATGTTCCTCTTTTTAATTTTACCCTCGGTGTATTTCTATTTAGGACTCCCCCTAAATATGAGAACCCTCTCTCACTTTCTCTCAATTACCAACTCTGGTGATCAGCAATAATAAACTGAATGACCAATGTTAATTTAAAACTCAATTAAACAAACCAAACTATATGCTTTAAGATATGAATGAGAGTGCTAGACTGGTGCACAAACAGAACAGAGACTCAAAAGATAAACCATAACACAAGGAATCTTCAATACTTGCACACCCTCTCAGGAAAGACTTAAGTCTCCTTAAATAGCAATGTTTCTTTTGGGCTTTTTCCAATGAGCATATGCAGATTTGATCTCGTCCAGAAATATAGGAGATTATCTTTAATTTGTTTCTTAACAACCTCTAAAAATATTTGATTTATTTTGATTGAAATTCAAATTTGAATCTCAATTAAATTGAATTGATCACGTTCAATCTTTAACAAACAAATCCAAATAACACATTGCTAAAAGATAAAACCCAATCATCTTGTAAACATATAGAAATTAGGCTCAAAATAACCACAATCATAACCTGCTGACAAGTGCCAGATGTTGCACACATGTTGGAACATCCGGTTCGACATCTGTCCTCATGACATAATTCTGAATCTTGAACATTTCAAATAAAATCTTTACTTTATATAAATCACAATTTCAACTTCTCAAGGAAAGGATTCAAAATAAATCTATTGCTAAAATTAAACCATACCTCTAAATCTTGTATTAAAGATTGTAACACCCTAAAAACCCATGCATAATTATCAAAGAATTTAATTAACGAAATAAAATCACTTAGGTGTCACTCACAACAATCATAGTTTTCTCCGTAACACGGGTTACAACAAAACATTTTACTGCATACATTTGCACTTAACATGTTTACACGACATCCAACTCATCTGAATAACTTTGTAGTGGAATCATAATAAAAAACACACCAATTTAAAATCTCATAATAGTTTTCATAACAAAATTAAAAGCACCGACTCGTGAGTCTTCTCCAAGTGCTATCACACCAAAACATAAAACAAATACGAGAGCATGCATTATCTCTCAGGAAATTTCAACACAAAATAAATAATTCACCCCATAGTGTTACATATCAGAGCATAACCAAAGCTAACACGAATAAACTACAAGAAATGGCTCCAGGAGCTAACTTCCACTTACAACAGCGTCTATACTCTTGAGTATCTGCATGATGTTCATGTAAAGACAACATTCAAACAAAAGGGATGGGAATTCATTTCAATAATAACACCATAGAATCTAAAATAGAGTACAACATCTACACAATCGTGCATAATAACATATCACATTCTCACGCCCGAATTATCATCAACATCACATACAACAACACCATCATCACACATAGTCATATTTCACACATATTTTATTCATGCTATGTGACTCATGACAACGACAACGACTCATATGTATGTGGTACCAATACAATATTTGGTTGTTCTTATGAACCCGATTTCCCCTTCGAAATCCCGAATTCCCCCTTATGATTTCCAAAAAATTCTTTCGCCCCCCTTCGGTCCTATAACTTATCTTCTTCAACATAATAACAATGAATGTATGGCATGGTAATAATAAAATTAATACAACAATTATAATAATACTTAATGATCCGTAATCGATCATACAATTGCAACCATGCATAACGTAATCTACCCTTTTGAACTACCACCAATATAATCAAACATGTCATCCCAATCATTCACAACACATCAAATAATTTGTCAACACAGACCTCATCCATATTCGTCACATCATACATTTATTTCCCACCTACTACTAACCTCTGATAAAATTGTTAAAAATATTTTATCTCTGAAACAAAGCTATAGTCGTCTATTTCAGATACCCAACGCTTCAAACCCCGTCCCAAAATGATTTACGAGTTGAAAGTTATGATCAAAACCGTACATGAAGGCGTTACCAAAAAGTTACTATTTTATGAAATTTCCAAAACGATTTTCATCTTCTCCAACGCCAAAAACGGATATTAAATCATCACCAAAAATATTTTACCTCTAAAACAAAGTTATTTCCCTTTGTTTCAGATATCCAACACTTCAAACCTCATCCCAAAATGATTTACGAGTTGAAAGTTATGATCAAAACCGTGCACAAATGTGCTACCAAAAAGTTTCTATTTTTCTGAAACTTCCAGCATGATTTTCATCTTCTCAAACCCAAAAAACGACCATGAAATCATCACCAAAAATATTTCATGGTTTTAAACTCAGTTATAAAGATACCTATATCAATCACTACTTATATTCATATAATCATGGATCTATTGAAGGAGAATGGCGATCCAAAACGCAACAGAATTTAAAATTTCTCCTTTAGTGATCCTTACGAATGGGCATGATCAGTGATAGAATTGTTACCTCTTGTGGCGATTGTAACCTTTGATGCAGATCTACGGAGCAATCATGAACGTTGAACGATGACAACGCCTCTACTCAGTCCACACGAACGGATTCCTTCAATCTTAATGCTAGCTGCTACGAATGAAGGCTTTGAGTGAGAGAGAGAGAGAGAGAAACGAAAATGCAACTGCCCAAATGCTTCTGCACAAGGGTTCTATTTATAGAACCACTTGTGTGGGCGATAAGCTAAAAAGCCCACTTAAGTGTATGCGGCCCATATCTTATAATATGCCTAAATCACTTAAGTGCGTGGTACCTTACCATATTTCGTATTCTACTTAAGTACACCATACCTTACGATGTTCTACAATTCACTTAAGTGCACCGTACCTTACGGTGTTTCTTAGTTACTCTATCTTTCATCAATCCGTCCTTTGTGTGTGACCCTGTAGGTTTTCGCGGCATTGGCAATTATCTTAAATCACGTATTTAACATAATAAACAGTGAGCGGTATCTAGCAACACAACACTGCTACCCAAGACACGAAAATGTCATGTGATTTGACAAATCCTTTTGTGATAATACTTATGTGTACAATTACCCTTTTGCCCTTATGTCTATATTGAACACAAGGCATAGACCGTGTCATCCTTGTCCAGTTTAATATTGGTCCCATAGACATTTATCCTGTTACGCAGGATGGGCAAATTCCATCTAGGTCACTCATGTCCCTTAGCATGCTTCGTGGAATACCCATCAACTGTCTTTATGGTCATCCAGTTACGAACAACGTTTGATAAGCAATAAGGCACTCGACTCTACATCTAGGGTCCATAGTAGTTTCAGGTCGAAGGGTGGTATACACCATTATCACCATGAGAATAACTTATGACACTTTGCATAACATTTTATATAGTATTCTCATAGCGGGTAAATCCAGTGTAAATATTACTCTTAATATTCATACTTATGTTTAAGACTTGATAACTCCTTATCCATGATCCATGAGATGTGATCATCAGTCTATATACATAATAGTCTTTATGCTTTAATGTTATACCACTTCACAATAAAGCTCGACTAAGGATACTTTAAGAATAGTGTCCTTATGTTTAATGTGATCTCATGATTAAGTCATACTTGATACATTAAACGGACTAGCTATTCTAGGGACTTTATTAAACAAACATAATAAAGAAAAAGCCTTTTATTATTAATAAATAATTCGATACAAGTACCAAAAGTATTGGCCTCTAGGGCTTACACCAACAATCTCCCACTAGCACTAGAGCCAATCAGGCATACCCCTAATGCCCATAGATCTAGTATGAACATCATGCTTCTACTGTGCAAGAGGCTTTGTCAGTGGGTCAGCAATATTGTCAAGTGTAGGTACTCTGCATATTTTCACATCTCCTCTATCTATTATCTCTCGAATAAGGTGATAACGCTTAAGTATGTGTTTGGATCGTTGGTGAGATCTAGGCTCCTTAGCTTATGCGATAGCACCATTGTTATCACAATAGAGACCAATGGGATCCACAATGCTAGGAACTATGCCAAGTTCACTGGTGAACTTTTTGATCCAAACAGCTTCCTTTGTTGCACTTGAGGCAGCAATATACTCGGCCTCGGTTGTAGAATCAGCAACTGTATCTTGCTTTGAACTTTTCCAGCTCACAGTGCCACCATTTAAGCAAAACACATAACCAGATTGTGATCTAAAGTCATCCTTATCTGTCTGGAAGCTAGTATCGGTGTATCCAATTACAGCCAGCTCTTTCTGACCTCCATATATCAAGAATGAGTCCTTAGTCCTTCTCAGATACTTAAGGATATTCTTGACAGCTACCCAATGAGCATCACCAGAATCAGATTGGTATCTACTCGTTGCACTCAAAGCATATGAGACATCTGGTCGAGTACATAACATGGCATACATGATAGATCCTATTGCAGATGCATATGGAATCTTATTCATGCGATCCTTTTCTTCCTTAGTTGAAGAGGATTGTTTTTTTGATAGACACAAGCCATGTTGCATAGGTATGAATCCTTTCTTGGAATCATGCATATTAAAGCGTCTCAACACTTTGTCTATGTATGTACTCTGAGTTAGGCCAAGCAGGTTTTATGATCTATCTCTATAGATTCTGATTCCTAATATATAGGTTGCTTCACCTAGGTCCTTCATAGAAAAGCATTTCCCCAACCAAGACTTTACTTGTTGCAAGGTAGGGACATCGTTTCCAATGAGTAATATGTCATCTACATATAATACCAGGAAAACGATCATGCTCCCACTAACCTTCTTGTAGACACAAGGCTCATCTTCGTTCTTGATGAATCCATATTGTTTTACTATTTCATCAAAACGAAGATTCCAGCTTTTGGAAGCTTGCTTTAATCCATAGATTGATATTTGCAACTTACATATCTTTTGGGCTTCTTCTGGTATGTCAAATCCTTCAGGCTGTGTCATGTACACATCCTTAAGAATATTCCCATTAAGGAAAGCAGTTTTGACATCCATCTGCCATATTTCATAATCATGATATGCAACGATAGCAAGTAAAATCTGAACAGATTTAAGCATTACAACTGGTGAAAAGGTTTCATCATAGTCAACCCCATGAATTTGTTTATATCCTTTTGCAACCAGTCTTGCCTTATAGGTATGTACCTTACCATCCATGTCCGTCTTCTTTTTGAAGACCCACTTGCATCCTACAGGGTTAACTCCTACAGGAGGCTCTACCAAGGTCGAAACCTGGTTTGTGTACATGGAATCCATTTCATATTTCATGGCTTCTAGCCACTTCTCAGACTCGAGACCAGTTATGGCCTCTTGGTAGGTCACATGCTCATCTTGATCCATGAGTAATACATCACCTTGATCAGTTATGAGATATCCATATCTCTCAGGTAGGTGACGTATCCTGCCTGACCTACGTTGGTCTTGTTCTACTTGAGCAGGTTACTCTTCCACAACTACTTGTGTTTCCTGCTCTAATTCCTCCATAGGTGTATCAATGCTTTGTGATTCTTGAATTTCTTCATGGCATCATATCATTGCTCATTGCATTTGCCTCAAGGATCATAGCATCTTGGCTCCTTTACCCTAGGGTTGGGACTTGTGTGAGTTAGTTTGAGATCACCAAGCATGATTGAATTGTATATTATTTATTTTCTTACTTTGTTTACTAACCAAAAGCACAAAAATATGTCACTAACTTTGTTTGTTTTGAAGCTCAAGCAGTCATGTGATCCAAGGCTCCTAGGAGGCCCCTATGCTCATTGATGTGGCTAGATGAAGATGAAAGCAAGCATGACAATGGTCCACAAAGCTCTCAATCATCATATATGCCTCCCAAGTATCTCAATTTGTCAATTTGGTCAAGATAAACCAAAGGGCTTGAGGATTGTTTCCCAAGGAAACCCTAATCCAATTGTGCATTGACTGTGCCTTGCTCATGAAGAAACCTCAACCTATGATCAAATACAATCAAGGTAAGTTCTTTAATTCATCATTTTATGCATATATTATCCTATGTGAGTATCCTCAATCATTTATTCATCAAGATTGGAAGTTTGGACTTGAGAAGTTGACCAGTCAATTCATCTAACTATTTTGAAATCCACTGAGACCTAACGTTTTATGTGTTTGTCAAATGATGATGACCCTAAGAGAAAAACTGTTCTTAAGAACCATATGAACAACTTTCATGTTCATAAAAATTTCATTTGAAACTTGGAAGGTCATCATTCATTTCAAAACATTATAGGTCCTTTTGACTGAAACCCTAATTTTGGGTCAACTTCCCAAGGACCTAACTCCTTCATTTCTTATGATTTTGAGGTGATACCAAGTGAATTGGAAATTTTAAGATGTCTACTTCAAATGTTATGTTGGACAAAATTTCATAATCCTAAAATAAACACATGTGATAATACAAAACATTATAGGTCACTTTGGACCAAAGCCATTGAATCTTGAAAAAGTCCAACTTCAAGTGCCCATAACTTTCTCATCAAAAATCCAAATGATGCAAAATTTAAGTCCAAATTGATTTTCTTGAAAATATATACAACTTCTATGTTAAAGGTTTTGTCATTTGAGACTTTCATCATTGAAAAAGAAGGGCTTGAAGTTGGTCCATTTTGGCAAATTTCTCAAATACATGTTTTGTACATTGAACTTCATGGCCAGTTTTCACAATTTTCCAAACTCCAAATGGATTTTTGTTCAACATAACTTTTGTTCCTTGTGTCAAGACCTTTCCAACCATTACCCACATGCTTATGTTTGGATTTTCCAATTTGGATTTTCGAAGAGATGAAGTTTTGTGACCATTTATGCATTTCATGTTAAATCTTCATGCACAATCCATTGCCTTGCCATCTGCACGTCCAAACTTGTTTCATTTGAGTTTAGCATGCAAAACCAATTGATTTTGGGCCTCACATGCGCCTGTACAGGCCCATGCATGGAGGATCCAACTTCATGCACATACGAGTTTTCCACCTCCTTGCATCAGCTCCATCTATAAATAGAAGGCATTACCTCACTTGAATCTCAACCGGAAGGCGCATGAATCTCTGCAGAAATCATTTCCCACCCTCTCACCAAAGGAATTCTGAAATTTCACTTCTCTTTTCAAGCTTAAATTTCAACTTTCCTGGTTGATCTCTCGCTTTTAATTCCTTAGCCTTGCTTCATTCTCACTTCAAGATCAAGCTGCAATCAAGGATTGGATTGGATCAAGCTCACAAAAGCTGTACTTCAGAGGTTTTCACCATAACTGTTTTGCTTCGAATCTCACTGAATATTATGCATTGCTTGTGTTGGTTTGCATTTCTGTCCTCATTTGAGAGGCAAGCCAGTGGTGGCTTTAATTTTATGAATTGGTGAACTTCAGATTGAACACCTAGTTTTTCAACCTCAGATTTCTTCTTCCATAAGAATCTTGAGCAAAAACTAAGGTCACAGGGGTGATGTACATCACCCCAGCTTTCATTTGGTGTATAGATCGTGTGTTATAGTTGAGGTTGTAAAACCTGCAACTAGTGGCCGGACTGAGCCTTCTCACTGGAGAAGACGGTGGTTTCCACCATCGTCCTCACGCGTCCAAGCCATGGTCGTTGGATGATGGTTCCCAGATCTAATCCTAGCCTTGGAATGTTATGACTTCATTTAATGCTGCGTACCACGCGTTTGACCAAGGTGTATGATGAGCGCGCACTTCCTGGCCTTCTGATGGTCCACGTCAATTAATGAGGTTGGATCTGACGCCTCTGGATTTTTTTTTAATTTCTGATTTAATTTCTTTTATTCCATTTATTTTCAAAAATTCATAACTTCTTTATTTGGAATCACAAAAATATGGGACCAATTGCAAAAAATTTCTCTTAAATTCTAGTTTCATAAAATGATTTTTAATTATTTTTGTGATTCCATTTAATATTTTTTGTGAATTATTTCATTTCTGATAGTTTTTAATTCATTTAAAATACCATTTGATATTCAAAAATGCCAAAAATATTTTCTTAACATCTTTGGATGATGATGAATCTATGAAAAATATCTCATCAATTTCTTAATTGATTTGAGATTTATTTGAGATTTTAGTTCATATATGTTATTTTTCTCCATTTTTAATTGTTTAAAAATAGTTTCTGTTTTCAAAAAATGTTGAGAAAATTTGTCAAACCTTGTTTGACCATGTTAGACTTATGATGATCTAATTGGACTTATCCAAGTTGATTTGAATTGGATTTGAAGTTTGACCTTTATTTGTTCATTTTATTTTATGTATTATTTTAATTCCAAAAATACAAAAAATATGTTTGACCTTTCTTGACCTTTAAGCTTCATTTCACTTCTGTTTACCATTGATTGATGTTGATTCCATTCATGTTTGATTAATATGCTTTGATTATGTCATTTGAATTCCCATTTGTACATTCTATCTTCATCTCCTTTCTTCATCTTTTTTCTTTTGACCAATGAGTTAATGATTTGTGGTTAGCCTTGACATATGAGGGGCTTAACCTTCTTTGATCCAAATCAAATTCATCTTGATCAAAGATCAAGTGAATTGCTTTGTGTCCAAGATAGGTTGCTTCTTGGTCAAGCAAAGAACCTGAAATCCATACAAGGTCATTCTTCTTTTCTTTTGGCATGACAAGTTGTAGGAGCTTGGCTTACTAGTCATGATCTCTAACTTATGTTTATTTTCCTATAGTTTTATTGACCGGCCTCAGATAGGTGTGACTACTACATTAGTCCACTTAAGTATTGCTTAACATAGCGCTAAATTGCCTTATGGCATACTAATACTAACTACTAATTACTAACTTTTAATTCAAGCATCTAATTCTTGCAATTTACTTTAACGCAATTTAATTTCTTGCTCATTTATTCATATTGTCTTTTCCCGTTGCTCATTTGAGCTCATGTTTATGTTTATGCCATTTGCCTTTTGCTCACTTGAGCACATTATTGTGTATATACTTTTGCCTTGTGCTTGTTTTGTTTCTGTTTGTGTGAACCCAATGCAAAAAGGAGAAAGGACTTAGAATTAGGACCTTACCTATGCTTAATGGAGTTTTAAGAGCAACTAGGCCTCATGCCTTTAGAATGCTAAATTTGTTGAAGAGCAACTAGGCCTCATGCCTTTAGAATGCTAAATTTGTTGAAGAGCAACTAGGCCTCATGCCTTTAGAATGCTTAAATCTTGAAAGTTGAATTGAAAGGACCCCTAATCTAAACTCACTCTTCTCCATTCTTGTTGTTGCATTGTGGAACTTTTTGATTTGTTTGTTCTTGTGTGGTAGGGATCCCAAACTTGAGCTATTTAGAAGGACCATTGTCATGAGCATCCAAGATAGGAGAGACAAGTCCAATTGGAGGATCCTAGGAGCTTGATTGAATATTTGCTTGATTGCTTGAGTTAATTGCTTATTGCTTGCTAAGTCCAAAGGGAAAGGAGTTGTTGAATCATCTTAATGATCTCAAGAAAGGAACTCCAAGGGTTTTATTTCTTATCTCTCATCTTTGTATGTTTAGGACCTAGCCCTTCTCTTCTTCTCTCCACTCTAACCCAAGCCAAACTTATTTTGTGCAAACATTGACATTGTTTTCAAAATTAGAAACTTAGGCACTATGCCTTTGATTTTTCAAACTCTTTTCATAACACTTATTTTGAATTGAACCTTAAGTCAACTTTGACTTCCTTTTATGAATACTTCTAATTGGTAAATCCAACTCACTTCAAATTCTTTTGTGGTTCCAATGGCCACCTTTGCCAAAGCTTTTCATAAACATTAGCTATTAGGTTTGAGTTATCATAGTGGTTGATGTAAACCTCACCTTATCCTTAGTGATTGGACTATAAGTCTTCCATACTTATTATAGGGTGGATCCCTCACTAGTATGTTGAAGCTCTCCTCACATGGTGGATTGTGGTTTAGGTTGAGTTTTCTCCCTTTGATAACAAAAGACCTTAAGGCTTTTGTCAAATCAATTCACCAACTTATTTTGAGATTTTTACCCCGAACTACGAGGTTTTGATCCTACCTTTTGTGATGGTACGTAGGCAAGTTAATTTGTAAATAACAAAATTTGTATATTCTTTTCTCATCTCCCCAAATAACAAAATTGTATATTCATTTGTATATTCTTTTCTCATCCCCGAACTACGAGGTTTATCCATTCAAATAACAAAATTGTAAATAATTTGTATATTCTTTTCTCATCTCCCCAATCTCGTTTGCACAAATATTTTCACAAATACCAGCCTACCATACAATTTTGCAAAAAGGGCTCCCTTAGAGTACTAAGGATGTTTTGGGTGCTTAAAACCTTCCCATTGCATAACCAACCCCCTTAGCCAGATCTCTGACATTTTTATTAGTTTTTGATTTGATAAAACTTCTCAGTTTTTGTTCGCTTTCTAACCTTTCCTTTGGATAAATAGAAGTGCGGTGGTGACTCGAATTATATGATTTACTTTTGATTTAGTTAATAAATCTAAAGGTAACGAATACCCCGCTACAATAACCATATTTACTTAAATCATCAGTAAATGTGATGAAGTACTGAAAACTTCCTCTGGCTGGTATGTTCAGTGGTCCACATACATCAGTATGTATGAGAGCCAAAAGATCATTAGCTCTTTCACCTTTTCCTGTGAATGGAGACTTTGTCATCTTTCCAATTAAACAAGATCTACATGTCTCATATGATTCATAATCAAAAGAGTCCAAGAGTCCATCTTTATGGAGTTTGGAAATGCGTTTCTCATTTATGTGGCCTAATCGACAATGCCAAAGGTAAGTTGGATTTAACTAATTAGGTTTCATCCTTTTAGTATTAATGTTATAAATAGGCATTTCAAGATCAAGGACATATAGTCCATTGTTCGTTTGTGCAGTAGCATAGAATATATCATTCAAATAAATTGAGCAACAATTGTTCTTTATTATAAATGAAAAACCAAACTTGTCCAAACAAGAAACAAAAATAACATTCCTGCTAATTGCAGGTACATAATAACAGTTCTCTAACTGAATTATTAAACCACTAGGTAAAGTCAATACATAAGTTCCTACGGCTAAAGCAGCAACCTTTGCTCCATTGCCAACTCGTAGGTCAACTTCACCTTTTGCCAAATCTCTACTCCTTTTTAGCCCCTGGACATTTGTACAAATGTGAGAACCGCATCCAGTATCTAATACCCATGATGCAGAAGTAGATAAATTAATTTGAATAACAAAAATACCTGAAGTTGAAGTCTCTACTCCATTCTTCATATCTTCCAGGTACTTTGGGAAGTTTCTCTTCTAGTGTCCGATCTTACCACAATGGAAGCAGGTGTCTGCCTTTGCTATTCCTCCACTAGGCTTCAAAGCAGCAACTGTGGGTCTGGGTTTGGCAACTTCCTTGCCCTTCCCTTTATCACCCTGCTTGGTGGGTCTTTTGTTCTGTCTCTTTCCATTTCCGATCATCAGAGTGGACTTCCCTTTTGACTTCAGATTCTGCTCAGCAGTTCTTAACATGGCTAGCAATTCAGGAAGAGATTTGTCCATATCATTCATATTGAAATTTAGGACAAATTGACTGAATTTATCTAGCAACGATTGCAATATCAAATCAATCGCAAGTTCCTTTCCGAGGGGAAAACCTAACCTTTCAAGGTTTTCCACATGCCCAATCATCTTGAGCACATGGGGACCTACATGGGCTCCCTCAGCTAACTTGCCTTGAAAAAGGGCTTTTGAAACTTCAAACCTTTCATGCCTTGCTTGCTCTTGATAGAGCATCTTCAGGTGTTCGATCATATCGAACGCTGCCATGTTCTCATGTTGCTTTTGCAACTCTGAGTTCATGGTAGCTAGCATGAGACGAGCAGTTTCATTGGCATCATCGACATGCTTCTTATAAGCATCTCTTTCTGCCTTAGGTGCAGAACTAGGAGGTTCCTCTTCAGGAACAGGTTTCTCCAAGACATACAGCTTTCTATCATGTTTGAGGACAATCCTCAGATTTCGGTGCCAATCTAGAAAATTTGTCCCAGACAATTTTTCCTTGTCAAAGATTGATCGCAAAATATTGTTAGAGGTGTTTGTTGTCATGGTAATCTACATGAAAATAATGAAAGTATCAATAACATATTTAATTAGGCCTTTAATTAAATATGCTCCCACTATTTTACTCAAAAAAAATGACCCTCACCATTTGATTCGGAAAATCCCGTTGGAAGATTTTCTAGTGGGTCGAGATCCACATTTTACTTTGTTTTAAGTCTGCGTAGGCGGATTACACAAAACTAGGTTATTTAGGTAGGAACTCCTTCCAATTGTATCTAATACAACTCTCGAATATTTTAGTTGGGTGAATAACTCCTTATTCCAATCCATCACATGGATCATTTCCAACTCTTGCTTCTAAACATACATAATCTTATTATAATTTGTTTAGTTAAGTTTGACCCATTGTTTTAACAATTGGATATTGCAATTATTCCATCGCACCTTACTAATATAGAACATGCACCTCGCGTAGGCGAAACCTACATTATCTGATATTAGTCTTGATGAGTACTAAAACTTGGAAAGCATAAACTTAATATTTAATTAGAGGGAATTTGCAATTATTCTGATCTCACCTGCTTATTTATCATATAAATCGTCTCTCACATGCATCAACATACATTCACATGCATCAACATACATTCACATGCATTAACATACATACTGAAACAGTTATGGCCCCTAGCGCAATTGTTCTCCCAAGCCAATGAGAGAACCTAAGCTAACCTAATAACGATCTAAGCTTCTCCAAGCAAGATCTTCAAGGTTGTCCTCCTTTGATATTGAATTCTTCTCTTTCTTCATAACATTACATTACATAAAAGAAACTCGTTTTACATACGAGGGAGTGAGATGAGAAAAGAAGTTATATTAAGAGATTAAAAGAGAGGCACGACACGCAGGTCGTATTTTAAAATCCCAAAACAAAATAAAGGAAAACTAAGGCCATAACCGATCACCACAAGACAATAATAATAAACATATTATTATTATTAATTTTAATTCTTTTAATTAATTAAAACCAAATTAAATTTCGGCGACCGATCACACTACGCAGAGTTAGCCAGGGATCCGCTGCCCGGTCAGCGGGAACGGGGGTTCCGCTGCCCGGTCAGCATACGCTGCCCGCCCCGCGCCGAAAATTTTAATGAACAATTCATTTAAAATCGACGTCGTTTTTGCATCAACACAACTCTTGCGCAGTCACAAAACAGAAAAACCGAGAATTCAGACTCTATGAATGTGACGACCGTCACAAAGCATGTTACGACCGTCACGTTCAGCTTGTTACAACCGTCACAGGCCCATGACAAACGTCACGCAGCCAAAATCAGCGCTTTGAAATAGTCAACAGACGTGATCCAACAAGCCCTCAATTCACAACTCTTTGAAAGCACAACCCTTGTGCCGTCACTAACCCTAATGCACCAATTTCAGAACGTCAAACACACCTCAATTGTTGATTCAGTATGATTGATCAATATGTCATTGCTTCACCATACTAATGTCGGATTCCGAAAGCAAATGACCATTGATCGCTCAAATGAAAACAACCATTAAGTGTTTGAATGAACGAAACAGAAACAATATATCATATATACCGTATTTTGCATTAGGATTATTTATATCATATATAGAACTTGAACGATCTCAATTGCGTAACCTATGGACAATTGATGTATCACTGCTTCACCATACTAATGTCAGATCTCCTTTAGTGATCCTTACGAATGGGCATTGTAACACCCCAAAATTTGCCCTCCTCATTCATGCATTCATTTCATATTGCATTTCATCATGTCAATCAGAATTAGATCCGATAAAAAAAATGAAAAAAAAAACGAAAAAAAAAAATTTTTTTTACAAAAAAAAATAAATAAATAAAAATAATAATAAAAAAATAAATAAAATATAATAAAAAATTTTGGACTTGGGTCTCTCTCATTTGAGCCTACAAAACCATGAAATTCAGTCTATAAATACCAAGGCTTCACTTGAGAAAAAGGAGAGAAGCAAAAACACTCTGAGGTTTCCTTGGAACAAAACCCTGAGGAAAAAGATAGTGAGAGAAGACCTAACGGAGTTCAGAGCAGCCTCCAAACCCTGAAGGGAACTCAACTACATAGAATCACCTCTGCCTCACATCAATCAAGCTCTCCAATCAGGTTTGCCCTTATTCCCATTACCTTTATGCTCTTAATTTGGATCATCTGAATATATGAGGTATGATGGATGAATTTCATTAGGTTTTTGCCCATGGGTTTAATATGTATATGAATGTATAAACAATGCCTTGAATGTTTAACCGTTTAATTTTTGAGTGTATGCCATAGGGTTTGAGGTTTCTGAAACCATACTGTTATCCATGAAAAAAATGCTTATGGTGTTTCACTAACCCTTTTGTTGAGTTTTTGTGAGGGCTCACATGACTTTTGCAGGGATAACTTGCGTGGTTTCCCACTTTATTTGTGGGATAACCCCTGGAGGTTCATTCCGATTACCTGTACTGACCCACTTTCTTTGATGATGTTAGCTTGGAAGGATCTCAGGGTTTCCCATTCCTCTAATTGCTGTTACTTCGGATCTTTATCCGCGTGGTACTTTTACATTTTTCCCGCATTTTACTGCTTTCCTAGCTGGAAGACCTCGATAGGAGGCAATGTTTTTGTGTTTACTTTATGCAGGTTCCTTTGTCCAGGGTTAAGAGCTATGAGGTCTTATCCTCATTACCCTTTTGCATGCGCGTTCCTACAATGCAAACAAACCCTTCATTGATTTTTCTTCTCCATAACACACGTTTACTCCTTCTACTACAGGCGAGTAAGTCTCCAAAGGTCGAGCATCCGGTAGATTGCGTAGTGACGTCGTTCGTCCAAAACCCAATCCACAACCCCGTAGTTAGCCGAACTACGGCTTGCTCTGATTCTCATTCCAGATGAGATACGTAGGCATAAGACGCGATGTCTTAGCGAGCACACATCCCTCAACCCATAGGTCAGCCGAGCTACGAAGACTCTGATTCTCATATTCAGATGAGATACGTATGCAGTGGATGCGACATCCGCGCGAGTCATTTTCATTTAACCCTTTTTTTTTTGGTAAACAGCACAAGATAAACTCACACCCTTTAGACGAAAACTACAAAAGTGGATCCCGTAGAGTACTACGGATGCGTAGGGGTGCTAATACCTTCCCTTCGCATAACCGACTCCCGAACCCAAGATTTGGTTGCGAGACCCCGTCTTGTCCTTTCCTTTTTCAGGTTTACTTCGAGCGTTTCCTTTCCCTCCTTTGGGATGAATAACGCACGGTGGCGACTCTTCTGTCTTTTTCTTTCGCCGGTTGTTTTTTTCGCGCACTGTATTTTTCAGGTTGCGACAGCTGGCGACTCTGCTGGGGAATAAGAAGTTGACCTCTTGCTGGTCCATCTTCCCTAAGCGAGTCCCTCCTAGCTTGTGTGATTTCTTGTTTATTGGGTGTTCATGCTTTTGTACATTTATTTGCTTACCTGCTTGCATGCATCTGTTGTATCTATTGGATCTGTTTGTTTGTTTGTTGGGATGGGATGTTCTATGAGAGATAAGCCCATTACCCAGGCTTGAGTGTACACACAGGTTTTAGAGTGGATGATCATGAGGCTTGCGTGGCATGTTGCTACCTTAAGTCGTTCGTGAAGAACCACACCCAGACGAGGTTTCTTTTGGATATATTATGTCCTACGGATGTTCCGTAACGACATGGTGTTCCTTTAGAAATCGTCGACTTTGGTGACCATTTCCCGAGAACTCAGTCGAGGCCTCTCCTCCGAGACGTGATTATGTTAGCTCTAGTGGGCGCATTCTCGCTGATCAATCCGAGGACCCCGAGACTGGGAACTTCCTATTAGGATGTCCTGTTGAGGGGAGTCAGTGGAGGTCTTTTATCCCGTAATAATGCCAAACCTTCAGTGGTAAACGTATTATTCGCGACTGAAGGGCTGAAGCTGACGAACTTCTGTTCTTAGAACCTACTAGTGAGGGGTGGGCTAAATTCAGGAAACCTTAACCTCCAACCAACCCGGTTTTCTGGAGCAGAGTTTTGGTCTTGTATTATATTCCTCAGTGAATTTCTCTCCAGGAAGTGCAACCTGACAGATGTTCAAGCGGATCCATCAATTCTGATTGACATGCCTTTGCATTGCATAACATCATCTGCATATTTGCATCCAACATCTCATGCTTATTCATTTGCAGGGTATTCCCTTTCAAAACGGGGGTGCCTTAAAACTGAACAAGCAGTGCATCGCATACCATGCATATTAACCCTTGTCTGTTTTGCAGGTGTCACCGCAGTGTCTAATGTTTGTTCCCTGTATCAGGCAGTTATTGGTCCCAAGCGAGTTCACAGATACCCAACAAAGGAAAACCGTCCACGACTAGCGATGGACCAAGTATAGAAAGAGCTGGCTGATATGCGTGAAAGGATGGATCAGTTCATGACATTGATGACTGGTATGGCAGCAGGTCAAGAAAAGCTGAGGGAATTGGTTGGGCAACCGAGGCCTGAGGTGGAGATACTAAATGCTGAGGGAAACCCTGGTAACCCTGGGAACGCTGATAACCCTGTGAACACTGGTAACGCGGGTAACGCAAATGCTGATGGAAACCCGGGTAATGTTGGCAACACAGGGAATGTTGGAAATGGTATTGGCGGAAGGTACAATGTGAATCAAGGAATTCGGATTAACGGGCACCCCGTTACTGAAGATTATCAGTATGATCAATTTTCTTTGCACGACGAGGCCCTCGAGACCACTCGCCGTATGGATGAGCTTGCTGAGAAGCTCAAATCTTTGGAGTCTCAAAATTCCTTAGGCTTTGATGTCACAAATCTTGGTCTGGTTCAGGGAGTAAGGATTCCTCACAAGTTCAAACCCCCTACTTTTGAGAAATACAACGGGGCTTCTTGCCCACGCACTCATCTCCAATCTTATTTGGGAAGGTTGGGAGCTCACACGGAAGATGAAAAGCTGTGGATGTACTATTTTGAAGACAGTCTAACTGGAGCTTCTCGTGAATGGTATTCTCATTTGTCTCGTACTACCATCAAGAGCTGGAAAGACTTGGCAAAGGCTTTTGTCAAGCAATATCAATACAACTTGGACATGGCTCCAAATCGGACCTTGTTGCAAGGTATGTCCCAGACTGCCAAGGAGACCTTTAGAGAATATGCTCAGCGTTGGAGACAGATTGTTGCGTCCGTCCAACCCCCTATGTCTGAAAGGGAGATGGCGGACATGTTCATGAACACTCTTCAAGGCAATTATATTGAGAGATTGGCTGCTTGCCCGTCAATCAGCTTTGCAGAGATAGTAATTGTTGGAGAAAGAATCGAGAGTCTGTTGAAGATGGGCCGAATTCAAGACAATAGTGTTTCCAACCCATCAGGTCCCAAGAGACCGTTTGCTGGTAACGGTCAGCAAAGAAAAGAAGGCGAGGCAAGCGTTGTGTATGCCGACAGAGGCAGGAGTAAAGGATGCCCTAATTATTATCAAGATCAAGTGGCCGCAGTCACTATTCCAACACCTGTTCCTCAACCGCAATATCATCCGCAACAACAACCCAGGTACAACAATCAACAACAAGGAGGTAATCCGGGTCAGCAGAGACACTATCAACAACGTCCAAGGCAGACGGACCGGGTCATCGAGCCAATCCTAATGCCTTATTCAGTATTACTTCCCAAGCTGATTGACATGAATCTGGTTACATTGAGAACTCTGGCCCCACCAATCGATCCCAATAATTTGCCTAAAGGTTATGATGTCAACGCCAGATGCGCTTTTCACTCCAACGCACCTGGCCATACTACAGATAATTGCAAGGCTCTCCAGTTAAAGGTACAAGATTTGAGAGATGCCCAGGCTATCAATTTTGCTCTGGTGCCTAATGTTATCCAGAACCCGATGCCGGCTCACAGCGGGCAGAGGATTAATGTTGTTGATAGTGGGGAAACTTTGAATTTGGTTTCTGATGTGACTAAGGTGAAGACTTCGCTATCGGTGGTTAAAGACCGACTTCTGAAAGGACAGATTTTCCCGAGCTGTGGGGAAGAATGCAGAAATTGTCAAGCTGCCGAAAACGGATGTGACAGTTTGAGAAGGGGTATTCAGCAGCGGATAGATGAAGGTTGTCTTCAGTTCGATCAGGCCCGTCCGGTGAAGAATGATGTATCGACGGTGACGTTTTATTTCACTCCTGAAGAAATATATCTCGGGAACATATATTTCCCAGAAAGTACAGAACCAGCAGCGGTGAACATCGAAAGTTCAGCACCAGTCGCAATTTACTCTGACAGCCCTCAACCGACTTTGGTTGGTCCAATCACCATCACGATACCAGGACCTGTTCCGTATGAGAAAGACAGTGCTATCCCGTGGCACTATGGGGCTGATATCTACTGCCAGGGGCAGAAAGTTAACGAAGAAGACATTGACATTGGTAGCTCCGCTGTAGACAATGTTGGAGGGGTTGGTGGCTTCACTCGCAGTGGACGCCTATTTGCACCATCAATATTACGCGCGAATACTGAAGCCGAGGCAGCTGCCAAGGCTAAAGGGAAACAGGTATCCACCGAAGAGGTTACTACTGAGGAAGATCCTCCTAAGACCACATTCGAGAAGGAAGTGGATGATTTTATGAGGATTATCAAGAAAAGTGACTACAAGGTAGTCGACCAGCTAAATCAGACACCCTCAAAGATCTCCATTCTCTCACTATTGCTGTGCTCTGGGGCGTACAGAGCAGCCTTGTTGAAAGTACTGAATATGGCCTATGTTCCACCGGAGATAACTGTTAACCAGCTGGAGTCGGTAGTTTCCAATGTAAACGCTAGCCGGGGGCTAGGTTTCACCGATAATGACCTGACACCTGAGGGCAGGAATCACAACAAAGCCTTGCATATCACAATGGAGTGCAAAGGGGTGGTGCTTTCCCATGTTTTGGTTGATACAGGCTCTTCTCTGAATGTTCTTCCAAAGAAAGCCTTAATGAAGTTGGATTGCGATGGCATCATCCTGAGGCCAAGTAACTTAGTTGTGAGGGCTTTTGATGGCTCTAAGAGAGCTGTTTTTGGCGAAGTTGAGTTGCCAGTTAAGATTGGACCGCAAGTGTTCAAGAGCACCTTTTATGTGATGGATATCCAGCCTGCCTACAACTGTCTGCTAGGTCGGCCTTGGATTCATGCTGCCGGTGTTGTTACTTCTACCCTCCACCAGAAGCTCAAATATGAACTAGAAGGTCAGATCGTCACTGTATGTGGTGAAGAGGATATTTTTGTTAGCCACCTGTCTACATTTAAGTATGTAGAGATGGATGGCGAGATGCATGAGATGCTGTGTCAGGGCTTTGAAACTACAAACATCAATGAGGTCGCACCCGAAGCTGTCTTTTCACCTGAGTTTGAGAAGGTCGGGACTTCTATCTCTTCATACAAGCAAGCTGTCGAAGTGGTTAAAGCTGGTAATGCCAAAGGCTGGGGAAAATTTGTGGAGCCAGTCATCAAAGAAGACAAGTTTGGATTGGGGTATGCTCTAGGATCTCAGAAGAATGAAACCGGTACTCTCTCCAGCGGGGGTTTGGTTTCCCCCCACATCGTCAATGCTGCAGATGAAGACAAGGCTGACAGCGACTGTGACTTAGATAGCTAGATTCGCCCGTGTGTCCCGGGAGAAAAGCTCGACAATTGGTCGTCTGAAAAAACCGTCCGGGTTACTCTGCTGAAAGAGTGATTTTTATTGTTTTCCTTTATTACATGCATAATAAAGTCTTACACTTTGCCCAAGGTGTAACGGCTCATTTGTAGGGCCATCCATTTAGTTACGTTTCGCAATTATTTTTATCATCAATAAATGACGACTTTTGCAAACAATTTTATGTTCTCTTTCTTTCAGTTTTTTTTACTTTTTACAAAAAAAAATGGCAATGTTTCTTTTTTCGTTTTTCCTTTCTTTCAAAAAAAAATCTCTCATTCTAAGGTAAAGCATGATCCTCCATCATGCAGAGCCGACCACTCGGATCTCACTGCTAACGACACTGCTATGGCCAAGTATGACTTCGACAATCCTATCTATCAAGCCGAAGAAGGGGATGAGGAAGATTGTGAATTGCCTGAAGGGTTAGCCAGATTGTTGAAACAGGAGGACCGAGCTATTACACCTTATCAGGAGGTGGTTGAGACCATCAACGTTGGTACCGAAGACGACAAGAAAGAGATCAAGATCGGGGTAAGTCTACAGGCCGAGAGGAAAGACCGTTGATCATGTACTTGACTGTGTTAGAAAGGTCAATGGGTTGTGTGCTCGGTCAGCATGACGAGTCAGGTCGAAAAGAGCATGCAATATACTACCTTAGCAAAAGTTTACCGACTGTGAACAAAGATACTCACTGCTCGAGAAAACTTGCCGTGCTTTGGCATGGGCTGCTCGCCGACTAAGACAGTATATGTTGACTCACACGACTCTATTGATATCAAAAATGGATCCAATCAAGTATATTTTTGAAAAGCCATCACTTACCAGAAAGGTTACTAGGTGACAAATGATACTGACAGAGTATGACATCCAATACACTTCACAAAAAGCCATCAAGGGAAGTGTCTTGTCAGACTATCTTGCAGAGCAACCGATTGATGATTACCAACCTATGAGGTTTGACTTTCCTGATGAGGACATCATGTTTCTCAAATTGAAAGATTGAGAGGAACCACTCCCGGAGGAGGGGCCTGACCCTGAATCCAAATGGGTTATGATGTTTGATGGGGCGGTCCACGTCAATGGTCGCGGAGTTGGTATAGTGTTGATCACACCGGAAGGGGGTTCATATGCCATTTGGTGCCAGAATAACTTTTCCCTGCACCAACAATGAAGCCGAATACGAAGCTTGTATCCTAAGACTTGAGGAAGCCGTCAATATACAGATTAAAACCCTGGATGTATACGGGGATTCAGCTTTGGTCATCAATCAAACCAACGGGAAATGGTATACACCTCAGCCTCATCTGGTTCCTTACAGAGACTACACGAGAAGATTGTTAATTTTCTTTTGAAGAAAACCAATTTGCTGATGCTTTGTTTACCTTGTCTTCGATGATTAAGGTGCTATGCTGGAAGTACGTACCCAGAATTGACGTATCTCGGTCAGAGACGAATGAAGAAAGCATTTGGTCAGAAAGTGCGCCCTCGGGGGTATCAAGTCGGTGAATTGGTACTCAAAATATTTCTTCCTCCCAACATAGATCACAGGGGCAAATGGACACCGAACTATGAGGGTCCGTACGTGGTTAAAAGGATTTTCTATGGCGGAGTTTTGATGCTAACAACCATGGATGGCGAAGGATTCCCGTCCCCTATTAACTCAGACGCAGTTATAAAAAAAATACTTCGCATAAAATAGACCCGCTGGACGATAAAAAGAATAGTCCAGGCAAAAAGAAGGGCATCCTGACGAACCAAAAAAAAAAGAGAATAAAGAGGTTCGGGCAAAAATTAGGGATATAAAAAAAGAGTACACCCGGTGAGTCGAAAACCCAAAAGGGCGGCTCAGGCAAAAATGGGTATCCCGATGGATTGAAAACCCGAAAAGGGGGCGATCCAGGCAAAAGTTAGGGAATAAGCGAATGACTGTGATTTGAGTTCATCAGTGTTATATCACCGTTTCATTCAATCTGGAAATCTTCGAAGGTTAAAGATCGACTAATCATCCACTTTAGAAAGCAAGATGAGCAGAGCGTCTTGAGGACATACGAGTCATAGCAGAGTCGAAATTCAGTGGGACCCCGTATCCCCGTTGTCATTAGGATAGTTCTCTTTTTATAGCGATCACCTCTTTTCAGGGATCAGCTCCCTGATACCCTCGCCTATTCCTGGCACAAATTTCCTCCCCATTAAGAGTCGAATAATTCAGTTAAAGAGCCTCTTTATTTTTCATTTATCAGTTTGTTTGCAAAAATGTCCGAATTTTTGATAAAACATATTGCATATGAACATAATGGTGGCTTTTGCAGATGATTTGCACAGGAAAACATTTAAAATTGCTTTGAATGTGCTTAATCCCGAACGGTGAATTCAAACCGAGTAATTCCCCCGAGGCATACGTGTATTTTTGGTTGCAGGTCACAGGAACCGGATGCCAAGTCATGAATCCTCATCCCCAAGCGGTTGACAAAGTCTCTCCTCAGTAGAGCATGTTCCCCAACAGAGTTGACAGTATCCAAACTGTCTATCCCCAGTGGAGTTGACAGTGTCAGACTGTATCTTCCTAGCAACAGCGGAGTAGTTGCATAACCAACAGATGAGAGGGTGGCGTTCCCAGTGTTCATCTCATTCCCCAGCAGATTATTTTTAACAGATTTGTTAATCCCCAGCTTGAGGACGATTAGCAAGTTCATATCCCCAGCAAAGGTCGTTTCCTGCGACATTTCCCCAGGAAGTGTTTTCCCCACAGACTCTCCTCACAGAGCCTCGCCGAACAAAGTTTCCATAGTTGATACTCCCCCCGCAAGGTCAACTTTTCAAGCAGCCAATTTATTTTTGGTGGCTCATTGGTCCCGGCAGACGGATCATTCCCCACAGAGCATTCAAGGATTGATACAGCGATATGTTCCCTACCGGAGTTTGCTTCCCCAAGCAGATTTCTTTTTACACCATGCATAACATTTGCATTTGCATGCATATCATATCAAGCATAGACATAAGCTGATAAACAGGTTCTTCCAAGCAGACTGAAGAATTACTTTACAACCAAGGTCATGAGATCCAGCCAGAGGATCAAGCGTGAGTGATCCAGCCTGAGGGTCATTTTGAAGATTCAGCCTGAGAATCGTTTTCTAGTGATCCAGCCTGAGGGTCATTTTGAAGATTCAGCCTGAGAATCGTTTTCCAGTGATCCAGCCTGAGGGTCATTTTGAAGATTCGGCCTGAGAATCGTTTTCCAGTGATCCAGCCTGAGGGTCATTTTGAAGATTCAGCCTGAGAATCGTGTTCCAGTGATCCGGCCTGAGGTTCATTTTGAAGATTCAGCCTGAGAATCGTGTTCCAGTGATCCAGCCTGAGGGTCCATTTCGAAGATTCAGCCTGAGAATCGTGTTCCAGTGATCCAACCTGAGGGTCATTTCAAAGATTCAGCCTGACAATCGTGTTCCAGTGATCCAGCCTGAGGGTCATTTCGAAGATTCAGCCTGAGAATTGTGTTCCAGTAAGCCAGCCTAAGGCTCAATTTGAAGATTCCCCAGTGAAGTCGCCTACAAGCTTTATTTCCCCAGCAAGCCCAAGTCTAATTGAGGAGTCGTTACAACATGTTCTAGCCCGAAGAATATGTACGAAGCCCAAAAGTGGAATATTCTCGAAGCTGCATATCTAATATGAAGGTTGGGTGTAGATTTCAAAAGAGGGTCAACCAGCGCATGCCTCAGATGCGGGATCCTAATGACGGGAATTTATCATCAAAACAATCCAGATCTATCCAGAAGATCGAAGTAGATTCAGCCAGAGAATCGAAACAAAGAAGATCTAGCCAGAAGATCGAAAATCGCAACAATTCAGATCTAGCCAGAAGATCGAAGTAGATTCAGCCAGAGAATCAAAGGAAATAGATTCAGCCAGAGAATCGAAACGGAGGAGATCTAGCCAGAAGATCGAAGAAGATCTAGCCAGAAGATCAAAATCGTATCCAGCCCGAGGATCAAAATTAATATCCAACCAGAGGACTAAATTGAGTATAGGTTCAGCCAGAGGATCGAAACTCCAGATTAAGCCAGAGGATCGGAAGAAAAATAAACAGCACGGTGTATTTCCGCGTTTTTGTGGTGTTCTCGGAGCGCAAATTTTCGGTCTATCTTTGGTATTCAATCACAGCTCACCCCGTTTGTCTGATAAGCTGTTCTCTTTCATCCTACCCGGTTTAGCTGATGATTGAATAGGGGCAGCTGTAACACCCCAAAATTTGCCCTCCTCATTCATGCATTCATTTCATATTGCATTTCATCATGTCAATCAGAATTAGATCCGAAAAAAAAAAACGAAAAAAAAAAACGAAATAAATAAATAAATATTTTTTTACAAAAAAAAATAAATAAATAAAATATAATATAAAATTTTGGACTTGGGTCTCTCTCATTTGAGCCCACAAAACCATGAAATTCAGTCTATAAATACCAAGGCTTCACTTGAGAAAAAGGAGAGAAGCAAAAACACTCTGAGGTTTCCTTGGAACAAAACCCTGAGGAAAAAGATAGTGAGAGAAGACCTAACGGAGTTCAGAGCAGCCTCCAAACCCTGAAGGGAACTCAACTACATAGAATCACCTCTGCCTCACATCAATCAAGCTCTCCAATCAGGTTTGCCCTTATTCCCATTACCTTTATGCTCTTAATTTGGATCATCTGAATGTATGAGGTATGATGGATGAATTTCATTAGGTTTTTGCCCATGGGTTTAATATGTATATGAATGTATAAACAATGCCTTGAATGCTTAACCGTTTAATTTTTGAGTGTATGCCACAGGGTTTGAGGTTTCTGAAACCATACTGTTATCCATGAAAAAAATGCTTATGGTGTTTCACTAACCCTTTTGTTGCGTTTTTGTGAGGGCTCACATGACTTTTGCAGGGATAACTTGCGTGGTTTCCCACTTTATTTGTGGGATAACCCCTGGAGGTTCATTCCGATTACCTGTACTGATCCACTTTCTTTGATGATGTTAGCTTGGAAGGATCTCAGGGTTTCCCATTCCTCTAATTGCTGTTACTTCGGATCTTTATCCGCGTGGTACTTTTACATTTTTCCCGTATTTTACTGCTTTCCTAGCTGGAAGACCTCGATAGGAGACAATGTTTTTGTGTTTACTTTATGCAGGTTCCTTTGTCCAGGGTTAAGAGCTATGAGGTCTTATCCTCATTACCCTTTTGCATGCGCGTTCCTACAATGCAAACAAACCCTTCATTGATTTTTCTTCTCCATAACACACGTTTACTCCTTCTACTACAGGCGAGTAAGTCTCCAAAGGTCGAGCATCCGGTAGATTGCGTAGTGACGTCGTTCGTCCAAAACCCAATCCACAACCCCGTAGTTAGCCGAACTACGGCTTGCTCTGATTCTCATTCCAGATGAGATACGTAGGCATAAGACGCGATGTCTTAGCGAGCACACATCCCCCAACCCATAGGTCAGCCGAGCTACGAAGACTCTGATTCTCATATTCAGATGAGATACGTATGCAGTGGATGCGACATCCGCGCGAGTCATTTTCATTTAACCCTTTTTTTTTTGGTAAACAGCACAAGATAAACTCACACCCTTTAGACGAAAACTACAAAAGTGGATCCCGTAGAGTACTACGGATGCGTAGGGGTGCTAATACCTTCCCTTCGCATAACTGACTCCCGAACCCAAGATTTGGTTGCGAGACCCCGTCTTGTCCTTTCCTTTTTCAGGTTTACTTCGAGCGTTTCCTTTCCCTCCTTTGGGATGAATAACGCACGGTGGCGACTCTTCTGTCTTTTTCTTTCGCCGGTTGTTTTTTTTGCGCACTGTATTTTTCAGGTTGCGACAGGCATGATCAGTTATAGAATTGTTACCTCTTGTGGCGATTGTAATCTTTGATGCATATCTACGGAGCGATCACGAACGTTGAACGATGACAACGCCTCTACTCAGTCCACACGAATGGATTCCTTCAATCTCAGTGCTAGCTGCTACGAATGAAGGCTTTGAGTGAGAGAGAGAGAGAGAGAGAGAGAGAGAGAGAGAGAAACGAAAATGTAACTGCCCAAATGCTTCTGCACAAGGGTTATATTTATAGAACCACTTATGTGGGCTATAAGCTAAAAAGCCCACTTAAGTGTATGTGGCCCATATCTTATAATATGCCAAAATCACTTAAGCGCGTGGTACGTTACCATATTTCGTATTCTACTTAAGTACATCGTACCTTATGATGTTCTACAATTCACTTAAGTGCACCGTACCTTACGGTGTTTCTTAGTTACTCTATCTCCCATCAATCTGTCCTTTGTGTGTGACCCTGTAAGTTTTCGCGGCATTGGCAATTATCTTAAATCACGTATTTAACATAATAAACAGTGAGCGGTATTTAGAAACATATCACTGCTACCCAAGACACGAAAATGTCACGTGATCTGACAAATCCTTTTGTGATAATACTTATGTGTACAATTACCCTTTTACCCTTATGTCTATATTGAACACAAGGCATAAACAGTGTCATCCTTGTCCAGTTCAATATTGGGCCCATAGACATTTATCCTGTTACGCAGGATGGGCAAATTCCATCTAGGTCACTCATGTCCCTTAGCATGCTTCGTGGAGTACCCATCAATTGTCTTTATGGTCATCCAGTTACGGACAATGTTTGATCAACAATAAGGCACTCGACTCTACATCTAGGGTCCATAGTGGTTTCAGGTCGAAGGGTGGTATACACCATTATCACCATGAGAATAACTTATGACACTTTGCATAACATTCTATATAGTATTCTCATAGCGGGTCAATCAAATATAAATATTACTCTTAATATTCATAGCTATGTTTAAGACTTGATAACTCCTTATCCATGATCCATGAGATGTGATCATCAGTCTATAAACATAATAGTCTTTATGCTTTAATGTTATCCCACTTCACAATAAAGCTCGACTACGGATACTTTAAGAATAGTGTCCTTATGTTTAATGTGATCTCATGATTAAGTCATACTTGATACATTAAACGGACTAGCTATTCTAGGGACTTTATTAAACAAACATAATAAAGAAAAAGCCTTTTATTATTAATAAATAATTCGATACAAGTACCAAAAGTATTGGCCTCTAGGGCTTACACCAACATCTATATACTATATCAATCCTTAAAACCTTCAAACATCATCAATTGTGAACATACATGGACACTTTAAAACAGAAATTTCATTCAACAAATATCAACATTCATCATCATTCCAAAAATAATTAAACATTCCTCTACTCTTCCATTCATATCCCTATTATTGAACCAAATTTCCATTCTTACCTTGTAATTCTAGAAAAATTCAAGCTTTTGGCTATGATTTATGTTCCCTAGAGTTCTCCTTAGGTTTTCCTTGTTTTTCTATTCTCTTGTCTCTTTTTCTCCAATTCCAAAAATTTCACCTCACTTCTCTCCTCATAAATCAAAAACTTAATTTATATCTTTTTAATATTCTACTAAGGCCCAATTTATTACTAACTTACATTATTTATTTTAATTCTCCACAATTCACACTTTCTACCCCAAACTCATTATTTTATTTTATTTTATTATTTCATTAAAATAATAACACTAAAATATTATTTAATCAATTAAATAATTCTAAATAAATCTATCAACCTCTAATTACTCGTCACACTCTCTACCTAAAGGTCATCCACCATTGTTACCCTAATACATCTCAATTATCACACAAATAATAATTAGATACACATATAAAATTATAATTAATTAAAATAAATAATTTTTAGAAAAACACGGTGTTACAACTCTCTCTCACTTAAAGAATTTTCGCCCTCGAAAATTACCTCAAGTGAGCAGATTCAAATACAAATCCCTCATTTGGATCTTAAGCTCCCAAGTTACATTTCCACCAGTTGGTCCTCCCCAAGCTACCTTCATAAAGGTAATATCTTTATCAAACAACTGTTTCACTTCACGATCCTCTATTTGCATGAGTGATACCTCAATAGTCAAGTTATCTCTCACCTACACATCATCCACTTGGATCACATGTCAGGTTATCTCTCATCTGTCATACTCCAAAATTTTCCCACTGAATTTTATTTTTAATTGCATTTAAATTCATCTGCATATTATTTCATTTGGTCATGGAGTCCCATAAGCATTCATAAGTCAAAAGTCAACATTTGCATGTGTTAGGAAATTTGACTAAAATTTCATGCATCATGGTTCATTGTTACAATAACCAATTAAATCGTCATTACATTATTCCATTTGGAGTTTCATTGTTCATTATCATACATCATAATAAAAAGTCAAAGAAAAGTCAACATTGCACATGTTGAGAAAATTGGTTATATTTGCATGTTTCTTTATTCATTTTGGAGAAATAAATTCATGATCATTTAGGTCATCATCATAATTTTCATTTCACATTTTATTAATCATTTGCATGCATCATAAATCAAAAGTCAAATAAAAAGTCAAGATTTTACCACTAAAAGACAAAAAAGATCACACTTGTTTTGCTAAGCCATTCATGCATCTAACACACCTTTAAGTTCACACTAAATTCACAATGTATCAACAATTTGGAGTGCATTACACCAAATATTTTACATCAAATCCAAATCAAATCCAAATTTCCCACAAATTCCATCAATTCAAGTGAAATGCACTCACACTTTTCTCATATTTGCATAATCCCAAGTCTAACCCTAAACCTAATTCTAACTCTCTATAACAATACATTTTCACTTCAGAAAATCATACACAACTCACCCTTACCATTGCCAAAACTCTATCGATTTGAATTCTCAAAATTCAAATTTCTTCACTTTGAAGAAACTTTGAATTTTCACTAATTCTTTTAAGTTCTTGAGCAACTGTTTTCCACTTTCATTGTATTTAATTTACAGAACCATTACCTACATAAATTACCAACCAAAATAGTTCAAATTAAGGTCAAAGGTTTAGTTCAATTTTGAACTCAATTTTTTGAAATTTCTCGGATCTTGGATTTGAGTAGAGGATGTTGAGAGGATTCTAAATCTACAAAAAAAATTGAACTAGACGCTTGTTTGGACCTTTGCGGGATTGAAGATCCACCTTGTCCACCATTGTTGTCGGCAAGTTCTTGAGGTTTCCATTCAAGTAAGCATAATCCTCATTTTTTTTCTTGTGTATTCTGTGTGTTATGATGTTTATACATGCTTAAAGAACTAGTTTCAATCATTAGTTGCATGAAAATGCATTTAAACTGAATTTCCAAAAAATCGGCTCAAGAGCTTTTATGAACTCAAGAACACAAATATGGAAAAATCATGAATCTCAATCATTTTGTGCAAACTCATACACCATTTGAAGAAAAAAATTTGTGTTTATCACAAATGTGTAATTAGCTTTGGGTTTGGATGCATAGGCCAGATCAACCACTTATTTCTTTGGTTGGGCATCCACTTTTTGCTTTGATTCTCACGACTCGTGGCTTGTTTTGTAATTCTAATTACATATTTGAAATCGTGGTGAAATTCTAATTCCAACAGTATATTAGTTCGTCAACTTCGATCGTGTTTTAGCTATTCCGGAATTTTGCATAATTGGTGTTTGTTGACATTATTTCTTCAAGTGCAACTCGTACATGCGTTTGGCAATGGGAGGAAGAAGAGCATGTGAGGCCCATGCGGCCCCTACCAACTTTTTTCTTTTATTTTTTTCTTTTTAATTTTATTACTATTTCTTTATTTCTCTTTTTTATATATAATTAATTGATCAAATTGGGTTGCTTATTGACTAATTTTATTAATTGGTTTTTAATTAACTTGATTAATTGATTAAATTTATTTTACTTGATTAATTTTGTTAATTGATTAATTTGATTAATTTCATTTTAATTGATTAATTTGCTTAATTGATTAATTAAATAACTTTACCACATAAAATCAATATTTCAAAAATCAAATTAAATACTTGATCAACATCAAGTTGGTTTACAAAATATATCACCGCTTCATCATTATCAAAACACTTTCCTAATTAAATATTATTTTAAAAAAATCTTTTTATAATAAACTTGAAAGAAGAGGAACATTGGAGTTTTAGATTCCATGAAAACCTCAAATGATCGGCCCCAAGGCATACATCTTGGTTTTACCGTTTATTATTTCTTTCATTCTAAAATACCTAATTACAACTTGGATGAAGAGTGACATTTAAGTCTTGCATTCCATGTAAATCTTGAACAATTGACCCTAAGGCACACGTCTTGTTCTTACCGGATGTTTGTCGTACACAAATAAATTTTATAAACGCTTCCAATGAAAAAAGGTACATTGGAGTCATGCATTCCATGAAAACCTCGAATAATCGGCCTCGAGGCATACATTTTGGTCCTACCGAACATTCATTATTCTTCTAAAAATAACTCAATGCATCAAATTCATTTTCCCGCCCTCGTGCGATTGAAAACCTTTTACAAATGAACATTATTTAGTCCATTCTACCGTGACACTAACTAACTCTCTAAGCCTCCCATCGCATGACACACCTTTACTATAGTCTTTAGGCTTTGTTAGATAGACTTGGGAAAGTGTCGATAATATCGGTACCGTTCTAACACCCTAAATTCCCTAAATATGTGAAATTGATTTGAATAACCATTATGCCAAGACCTTAATTCTAAGTTTCTTTAAGTAACCCCTTGACTAGTTTATGCTAGCAGTCAGCACCATCCTAAAACACACATGAGTAAGGAAGCCGATGCAAATAAGTGTATGATCTCAAGCAAAAACACAAAAATGAAAAATATAATGAATAAAATTTGTGATAAGATTTGGCCCTTCTAAGTTAGGTGATCCTCACCCGATCATTTAGCTCAACAGTACAAACTCTTACAAATTCAGTTGATACTTAAGAAAAAATTTGCTAAGTAAGTGCGATAAAATTGAAAACGTGATCATAGTCACTTAACAGGTTCACCTGCCTTGAATGTGTATGGATAACGGGTTTAATGTGATTGTGCTAGAATCAAAAAGAGGTTGAAAAAGAACAAGGAATGTAGTTCGAGTTATAACGGCATGATTCAAATTGGTTTTGCATGGGGGGGATTTTTGTCCGTGAAATACGGATGTGTGTCACTACGGTATCCTTATTTTTGATATCTAGTACCTATTTATCTAACATTAGCCTAACAGTCTCGTAATACTTAGAGTGTCATCGTGCTTATGTTTTAGACATTGTGTTTAAATGTTTATCTTGTGCGTTGGGTGATTGCTTGAGGACAAGCAACGATTTAAGTGTGGGGGAATTTGATAACGAGAAATCGTATCATGATTTTAGGCTTAGTTCACATGATATCCGTCTTTGTTTTATTGCATTTTATCGTCTTTTACTTCCATTTAAAGTGTTTTGCAGTTACTATCCGATATCATTGAAGTTTTGGCATCCTCACGCAAAAAGGAGCAAAATAGGAGCTAAAAAGGAGAAAAAGAGCAAGTTTTATGCATTTTGTCCAGACGGAGTTCGCCATTTACTCCGCTGCCACGTCATTTAAAATATAGAAGGAATGGTGTTCGCCATTCCCCTAATGGCGTTCACTATTATTGCACAGTAACAGAACTGCGCTAGTGGGCCGTTTTGAACCGTTTTTTATCCACTATTTTCCCTCCACTTCTCATGCACGATCCAAGGAAGTTACTAGGTCTAAAAACCTCTAAAAATATGATTGTGGGGGACTTTAGAAGGTATCCAAGTAGTGCAGGAGCGCTGCCGAAATTGCATTTTAGAATTAAGCATAAATTACCTGTAAAAGTGACAATATTTCTCACTGTACTCTTGAATCAAAGAACAAGCCTGCCGTTATTTTATTTTCAAGTTAATTCAAGTTCAAGTTTAAGTTAATTTCAGTTTTATTTTAAGCAATTTCAGGTTCTTTTTACTGCTTTTAATATTTGCATGTTTTACTGCTTCAATTACTTGTATGTCATGTTGTTCTTAATTTTGAATGTGTTAATTATGTTGTTTTCAAATAATATCATGTCTTGCTAATTTATTCTGAGTCTGGCGTATGAGAACCGTCGTTACTGACGGGACTCGGTAGAAATAATAGGTGCAAATTTATGATTTAACTATGTTATGACTTTAGTTTCCAATTGTATGTTTTACTATTTTGGCACGAGAGTGTGAGACAAGTTAAGGTTCAATCCGATAGCGCGAGAGTGTGAGGAAGGAACCATATAGTGGAAACTAGGCATCGATCTTAAAAATAGCGAGAGCGCTTTAGGCATTGTTTAGGATCTCATTTACTTTCAAAATGCGCTTTCTAATTAGAACGGGCGAGCGAGAGCAAAATCCTGTGGTTAGGAGGTGTGATCTTTGTCAATAGCGCGAGAGTGTGAGACAGGATCTTTAAGTCGGTATTTTCTACTTAACGCAATAGAATCATATTTAGTTCTCAATTCTACCTAATCCCTTAGGTACGCAGAATCCATATTCCGAACTCATTTGTCATTATAACCTTTAAACCATTAGAAATTAGTATTTTCGTTCTCGTTCGTAACCTTATACCTTTTAGCCTTAGCTATGCATTGCAACAATAGATAATATTAGTTTGGCCATTAGTCCCTGTGGGTTTGATAATCTTTTAAAACTACACGATAGGTTATGCACTTGTAGTCATAATTCGACAGACACGCCCGTCGCTCATCAAGTTTTGGGCGTCGTTGCCGGGGAATTAATTTAGTCAATATTGTGACTTCGTTGTTACACCGTATAGACTAAGGCATTCTCATCTCCATTACTATGTATCACCCAAATTTTTTCTATGATTACCACTTCCAGTATTTTGAGGAACCACAAGATTTCCATAAATCCGACCTCGAAATATTAATGGAGGATTTCGTTGAGACGGAAACTTGCTCTAGGATAGAATCTATGATGGAACATTGTGTGGCTACACAAACTATTTAGAATGAAGAGTTTAGAAAACAAATTCTCTATATCAATGAAACCCTTACGCAATTGAACACTGTGGTCGAGTCCCTTTCCACTCACAGCGAGGCATTGGAGACTCAAATCTCCCTGCTTGCACAGACACCTTTAGGACCCTTCCCTGAGAAACATGGAGATGTTGTAATAACCACCAGTGAAAAATATATCGAAAATCCTAAGGAGAGTGATAATGAGGAGGGTTCAGGTGAGAAAAGAGTATAGATTGAGAAAGATCCACCGACACCACCCGAAAGGGAGGTTGCTGAAGAGGTAGAGAAGAAATCACTCTATGTTATTCCTCCTCCCTATAAAGCACTGATTCCTTTCCCGCAAAGTTCTGTG
Organism: Lathyrus oleraceus; assembly: GCF_024323335.1. Lineage (NCBI taxonomy): Eukaryota > Viridiplantae > Streptophyta > Magnoliopsida > Fabales > Fabaceae > Lathyrus > Lathyrus oleraceus. Next base: position 454,551,065 of record NC_066582.1, on the reverse strand, counting down.
GAAGTTAAGGTAGACCCCAAATCCGAAGGGTATGAGGAGCTATTGGAAAATATCTACACCAATGCACATGTGTTTGAGGATCCTGGGTCAAAGAGAAAAACCAATGATAAGTTAGAACAACCAATGCCTAAAAAAGAGCCGAAATCATCCCACCTTACTTAAGGTACGAACCTCTCTATAATGGAAAGAAAAGGAAAACTGAGGGATATGAAAGATGGATCGCTAAATGGCCTTGGAAAACTAATGATCTAACCAATTTACAAGTTCGGTAGTCGAGCTCCCGACGTTAAACGAAGCGCTGAGTGGAAGGCAATCTACGACCTTTAATAATTTTATTTTCTTTTTAGTTGTTTTAATTTTTATTATTTTCATCATAGGAGAAGTGAGTTCTCTCTGAGTGGGTCTCCTAGGATTTATGGATGTCGTTAATGAACAGTTCGATCATGTTTTCCAACAAATTCATTATTTAGAGCATTCTCGTGGGCCGAAGTGATAGCTAGTATTAACTGATTGTACTAGAGTTTTAGTATTTTCTAGTTTAGTATTTTAATTATCATCGATATTTTTTCCCTTGTTGTTAATGTTCAGTTTGTGTTGAATTTACAATCGATATGTTGACTCGAACATGTGTTACTTCTACCTTGATTAATGCACTTTTCATTTCAGTCACTTGTCTTATTTTAACATTTATTATATTCATTCTTATATATTTCATTGCTTCTTAATCATATCTAATAATTTTAATTAACCGCTTTGTAGCCTTAATATGATGTACCAGCTTTAAATCTTTAGAAACTGCCCAAATTATGAATTTTAGGTTAATGGCGTTCGCCATTCGCTTCGAATTTAAAATACCCAGCATTTTAGGCAGATGGCGTTCCTATAAGCCTAATGGTGATCACCATATCAAGAAAATAAAGCATTTTTGTCCCTTTTCTTCTCCCTCCTGCGTGTTTTCCAAACCCCTTTTAAATTAAAACCCTTAAACTTCCTACTCTACACAATATTAACTCAAAATTTCCAACTTCCAACCACTCCACTTCCTCCCAATCATTATAAATTCACAATCACTCACTTTTCTAACTTCACTACCCCTTCGATTCACTCTTTTTCTCAAATCACATAACCTTTTCTTCTCATTCCTTTTTCATTCAAAAAAAATGCCTCTAAGAGTTGTTCGACCAAGAGGAGATGTGGATTACATGGGGATTGTTTTCTCCGAGGGAATTGATGGCGAGAATCAGAGGAGCAAATACCACAAGCTCTTTAAGAGGGACTTCTTAGCAACACGGTACCCCGACAATGCTGCTCTTCGTGATTTAGGCTTATCCGATAGTGTCCATTGGATGCTTAACAACTTAGGTTCATTTTATTACTTTAACTAGTCCTACATTTATCCGACTTACCTACCAGTTTTTGAGCTCCTTTCGGTACGCCACTCCTATCGGAGGTTCCCGAACCACCGACACTGCATATTTTAGAATGTTCAATAGAACATACGCTATTAACCAAAACCAATTGGCCGATTTACTTTCGTTCCCTCATGGGGACGGTTTTGCATGCCAACACCCTCTAGAGAGAGATTGGGAATCCAGTGCTCTCGACTTTTGACAGCAACTAATGGGCAAAACCACCACTGATTGGGAAGGCCTAAAAGCTACAGCTATTCAAAACCCAACCATTAAGTATTTGCACCATATTTTAGCCAGTACTATTTTTGGTCGAGAGAATACCGGCAACGTGAATTCTAAAGACCTTTTTCTTATTTATTATGCATTGTTTGGAACTAAATTTAACCTGACACCATTCTTTATCGCACACTTCCAGTCCATTTATGCTTGGACTGGAGTTCCTATTTGTGTCGGATGGCTAATCACATCCATAGCCCTTGCTTTAAACCTAGGCACGGAGTTGGCCACGCTTGAGCCGTTAGAGACTCTGTTTGCCGACCTTGATTATTGTTGCAGCATGCGCCTCATTAAAAATAAACACGAAGGCAAGTATTTCTTAATGATTAGTAACCGAGAGGTTAGGGGAGCTACTTTACCATACGCCGCATGTATCAACGTGCGTATGACCGCTAATTGGACCTTTGATCTTAATGCCTCTGAGCCCGATCACATGGAGCAAGATGCTCCCCACACTGGCACCCATGCACACACCGCACCTGCTTTTCCTGACTGTTTTACAGATACCTCATTCGCACATCATCCCCATGAGGAGTATGATTATATCTCCATGAGGATAGCTCTTGATGATGTCCTAAGTGAGCTTAGACATCGGAATGATGCCGAGGAAGACCGCGATGTCCTACTTAGGAACATTCAGATGCAGCAGGCAGAGATGAGGGCCTCCATTGATCAGATCAGACAGACTCATCTTGACTTTGTCGAGTGGACGAATCTCCACATTGCTGACCTCATCAATAATATGAATAAAGTGCATAAGGATGTGGCAGGTATGAGGGAGTACATGCAGCATGTGCCCAACCCTGCATTCGGTAGAGGAGGTTTTGCGCGACATAGAGGCCGCGACCGACATCATTGAGCCACCCTACTAGGTTTCACTACTCCTTTCTTCGACTTGCACTGAAACATTGAGGACAATGTTTGGTTCAAGTGGGGGGGGGGGGGAGGAGCTTTACCGTTTTCTTGTTATTTACTGTTTTATTTTCATTAGTTTCATACTTAGTTATTTTTTAGCTTTTGGTCGAGTCATACATGTGCTGTCGAGTCCTATTGCGTAATATTTATTTTTTAGAACTCTCTTACATTCGACCCCCAATGATAAAAAAAAATCTTCTGATTCAATGGCATGACACACCTTTAGTATAGTCTTTAGGATTTGTTAGATAGACTTGGGAAAGTGTCGATAATATCAGTACCGTCCTAACACCCTAACTTCCCTAAGTATGCAAAATTGATTTGAATAACCATTATGCAAAGACCTTAATTCTAAGTTTCTTTAAGTAACCCCTTGAGTAGTTTATACTAGCAGTCGACACCATCCTAAAACACACATGAGTAAGGAAGCCGATTCAAATAAGGGTATGATCTCAAGCAAAAACATAAAAATGAAAAATATAATGAATAAAATCTGTGATGAGATTTGACCCTTCTAAGTTAGGTGATCTCACCTGATCATTTAGCCCAACGGTACAAACTCTTAAAAATTCAATTGATACTTAAGCAAAACTTTGCTAAGTAAGTGTGATAAAATTGAAAACTAGATCATAGTCACTAACAGGTTCACCTGCCTTTTAATGTGTATGGATAATGGGCTTAATGTGATTGCGCTAGAATGAAAAAGAGGTTGAAAAAGAACAAAGAATGTAGGTAAAGTTATAACAGCGTGATTCGAATTGGTTTTGCATAGGGGGGAATTTTTGTCCGTGAAATGCGGATGTATGTCACTACGGTATCCTTATTTTTTGTATCTAGTACCTATTTATCTAACATTAGCCTATCAATCTCGTACTACTTAGAGTGTCGTCGTCCCTATGTTTTAGACATTATGTTTAAATGTTTATCTTGTGCGTTGGGAGATTGCTTAAGGACAAACAACAATCTAAGTGTGGGGGACATTGATAACGAGAAATTGTATCGTGTTTTTAGGCTCAGTTCACATGATATCCATCTTTATTTTATTTCATTTTATCGTCTTTTACTTCCATTTTATATGTTTTGCAGTTATTATCCGATATCACTGAAGTTTTGGAAGCCTCACACAAAAAGGAGAAAAATAGGAGCTAAAAAGGAGAAAAAGAGAAAGTTTTATGCATTCTGTCTTGATGGCGTTCTCCATTTACTCCACTGCCACGTCATTTAAAATATGGAAGGAATGGTGTTCGCCATTCCCCTAATGGCGTTCGCTATTGTCGCACAGTAACAGAATTGCGCTAGTGTGCAGTTATGAACCATTTTTTATCCATTATTTTCCCTCCACTTCCCGTGCACGACCCAAGGAAGTTACCAGGTCTAAAAACCTCTATAAGTAGGATTGTGGGGGACTTTGGAATGTATCCAAGTAGTGCGGGAGCGCTGCCGAAATCGTGTTTTAGAACTAAGCATAAATTACCTGTAAAAGTGACAATAACTCACATCGAGGGGTTGTCACACTTGTTCTATTTTATTTCTCACTGCACTCTTGGATCAAAGAACAAGCCTGCCGTTATTTTATTTTCAAGTTCAAGTTCAAGTTAATTCCAGTTTTATTTTAAGCAATTTCAGGTTCTTTTTACTGCTTTTGATATTTGCATGTTTTACTGCTTCATTACTTGTATGCCATGTTGTTCTTAATTTTGAATGTGTTAATTATGCTATTTTCAAATAATATCATGTCTTGCTAATTTATTCTGAGTCTGGCGTATGAGGGCCGTCGTTACCGACGGGACTCGATAGAAATAATAGGTGTGAATTTATGATTTAACTATGTTATGGCTTTAGTTTCCAATTGTAAGTTTTACTGTTTTGGCACGAGAGTGTGAGACAAGTTAAGGTTCAATCCGATAGCGCGAGAGTGTAAGGAAGGAACCAGATAGTGGAAACTAGGCATCGATCCTATAAATAGCGAGAGCGCTTTAGGCATCATTTAGGATCTCATTTACTTTCAAAATGCGCTTTCTAATTAGAACGTGCGAGCGAGAGAAAAATCATGTGGTTAGGAGGTGTGATCTTTGTCAATAGCGCGAGAGTATGAGACAGGATCTTTAAGTCGGTATTTTCTACTTAACCCAATAGAATCATATTTATTTTCCAATTCTACCTAATCCCTTAGGTATGCGGAATCCATATTCCATACTCATTTGTCATTATAACTTTTAAACCATTAAAAATTAGTATTTTCATTCTCGTTCGTAACCTTATACCTTTTAGCCTTAGCTGTGCACTGCAATAATAGATAACATTAGTTTGACCATTAGTCCCCGTGGATCCGATAATCTTTTAAAACTACACAATAGACCGTGCGCTTGCAGTCATAATCTGACAGACACGCCCGTCGCTCATCAAGAAGGCAGAGGAAGATGCCAAGAAAGTCGACTAGAAACTTGCTCGGACTAAAGATAAGCTGAAGTATTATGAAGAATCTCTTAAGGAGGACATTCTCTTTCAAAAAAGGCTATAGGAAGACTTATCAGAGTGTAAAGATGAAATGTTCGAGACCTCTAAAAAGTATTTCAAACACACTAAGAAATAAATAGCCTTCTCCTACACTAACTTGTATCTAATATAACTTGATTTGTTTAAGATGATCAAGGATAACCAGGTTGTAGATGAGGAAGATGAAGTCCCTCATGTTGGACAAGGGACTCCAAACACAAGAAGAGAAGGGGGTGAATTGTGTAGGTTGAAAAACAACGTCTAATTATAAAAATCTTAATTTATAAAAATGGTTAACTTAATTTTATAAGTCAAATAGAGAATAGGCAGCAGAGTAATTAAAATAAGGATAATCAGAGAGAAGAGGTGTGAAAAAGAAAGAAATAAGTAATTAAAATATAAAGAGATAAGCCGAGAGAAATGCACCAGCAATTTATACAGGTCCAGTCTAACAACTTGGACTAATTCTATCCATAATAATTTATTTTTGAGAGTTTCCATTATATGAGATGTGAGACAGGTTGTCCCCATAAACATTCTTACAACAAAACATGAGATTTACATTGAATAATCCATAAACCAAGCAAAAGCTTTTACACTTGCTGAGTTTAAGAAACAAACATGGTTTTTGATGACTAAATTAAATATGAGCTTTTAACAAGCCGAGCTCACGAACCAAATAGAGATTGTACCTTGCAAATCTCAAGAACCAAATTGAGCTTTTACCAGGATAATCTCAAGATTCAAATAGAACTTTTAACTTTTTCTTCCCAAGAACAAAACAACAACTTCTTTCGAAGATATTACACAAAATAAAACCCTCTTGAGTAACTTAAAAAATTCCCACAACACCAGAACAACAATATCCTCATTGATATTTTTCACTCCCAAAGCCTTAAGGAAATTTCGTGAAGAAAACTAAGAAACGAAATGGAGAGTGTAAGACCCCAATTTTTACCCTAAGATCCCTCACGCTATCTCATCATATGCATTGGCTTTGGGATCACACCTTGGCATTCTCCTTACCCCTTATTCATTGGGTTTGCATTGGGAGAGATCACCAAGCCCATTTGATTGTAACATACTTTTTTTTCATTGTTTACTAACCAAAATTCCAAAAATATGTCTATGTATAACTTTGTTTCTTTTATAGGTAGTGTGTGCATCCACCCATGCCTCATCAAGCTCACAACTAGGGTTAGAGACCCTCAATGCAAGGAGATCAATCAAGAGATAGTTCACAATGATTCTAGACATCATATATGGATCCCCATGATCTTCATTTATCATTTTGATCAAGGATTCATCAAGATTTTGAAGCTTGTTTGCCTTGGAAGCCCTAATTTATCTAGGTATCTTGTGTGACTTCCTCAGCAAGTTTCTTCAACATTTGGTCCAATATATCAAGGGATACTTCATTTAACATCATCTTATCCATATATTATCCTCCATGAGTCCAAAATATCAAAATAACTTCAAGTTTGCAAGTTGGTTCAAAGAGGTTGAACAGAGAAAGTCAACTAGTCAAAACTGAGGTTCTCTAGACCCTATCTCCTACAATTTTTGTCATATGAAAATTATTCCAACATAAACGTTACTCCTTATGACATTAAAAACAACTTTCATGTTGACATTAAGAGATATTTTTTCTTGTAAAGTCATTTTTTATGGTGAAACATTATAGATCATTTTGTATGTGCCCTAGTTAGGAGGTAAACTTACAAGGACCATAACGTGCTCAATTTTTATGATATGAAGGCCATCTAAGTTCCATGATCAATTTCAAGATGTTCTCTCCAACTTTGTTTCTTTTAGAAATATCAAATTCAACTTGCAAGGGCATGTGCCAATAGGAAACATTATAGGTCATTTTGGGTTATTACCATTGAACAAGCAATTTTCCTCAACTTATAAAATGCATAACTCCCTCATGACAAATCCAAATGAGGTCAAATTTGTGACAAAATTGAAGAAGGATGAAAGAGTGACAAATTTGATGAAGTAACCTTTTTCATTTTAAGCTCGTAGAAAAATTATTCAAGGTAGAAGAAGTGATCATTTGACTTGGTACTTAGAAAAGTTTCATATATGTTTGATTTCTCAAACTTCCACCTCGAAATTCATCATGATCCAATCTCCAAAAGGAAAAGTGTTCAATATGAAAGTTGTTTCCCTTAACGTCACCTTTCCAAAAATTCCAAGATCACTTCATTTGGACAAGATTTGAGGGACTTGAGAATGGTTCCTTTGTTGGGTTTGTGTTGGCATGTTTTAGATTCAAATGATCATTTCTCTTTGCATGCTCCCTTGTGGTGACCTCAATACTCATTATGCACGAATTGAAGTTGGATTACATCATTCTTTAGGCCTAAATCATTCCCCATGCATTCATGCACCATTGTTACTAATTTTGGCAAATTTTCAAAGGGTGTAAGAATGAATTCAATTGCCTATATAAACAAGTCATTGGCTTCAGAAATAACAGACACACCTTGCCCAAGCTTTGCCAAGAGATCTTAGAACCTCACACCATAGAATACCTTGAGGATTTCTTAAAAATAGTGTTTGAATTTGTCCTTCTGTTTTGAAGTTCAAACTCCAAGGATTCATTGCCTTTTCCATCTCAATTGGTCACTGCAAGCAAGAGGAGGAAGAACCAAGCAAATTCAGATCAAGATAAAGCTGAATTGAAGCTACCCGAAGGTGAAATTTTAAAAACTTCTCTTCTTCGATTCTCCCTCATTTCTCAACTATTTTGATTGATTTTTGGTTTACTGAAGTCCTACCAATGTAGGCAACAAGATTGAGTTGCTTTGAGGTCAAATTGAAGTAACTCAGATCATGAACCTCAATTTTCAAATCCACATATCTTTCAATATACTTGAAATTGGATAAAATGGAGGTCATATTCGTGCTCCTGAGCATTTTTCCTTTAAAACCATGTCCTCACGTTTCATTTTTGTGGTGGTTTGTGGTGGACCAATCCGATGAGGTACACCAGAGAAGAAGACCGGAGCTAGGGCTCCGGTGGTGCATTGTCATTTTTCAAACCATAAGATCCCTTTGAAATGTTTTAATCCTGACCTTTTCTTTTGATTACCACGCGTGTGATACTTTGACTGAGGTGTATCGTGGATAGCGCGCACGTGGGCATCAGATCTGCCACCTCAATTAATGAGGGAGATCTGATGACCCTTAATTTTTGATATTTTCTGATTTTTCATTTAATTGTCTTAATTGGTTTAATTCATAATAAATCAATTTTTAATCCAAAAAATATGGAAATTTCACCAAAAATATTTAAATATTAATCTCTTCCATATTCTGAATTAAAATTATTTTTTGGATTTATTTTGGTATTTTTCATGAATTAAATGTTTTTGTGCATATTTTTAATTGTTTAAAAATACTTCTGACTTTTTAAAAATTATGAAATTTTTTGTCTAAGATCCTTTGACCTTGTTTGACCTTGGATAAATCCCTTGGCCATTTATTTGGTGTTTTGAATGGATTTTAGGTTTTTTCCAAATTAAAATGTATTTTAATTCATTTTTAATTGATTTTTTAATTGATTAAATGTTTAAAAATTATGTTGAGACATTTTTATGGTCTTGTGATGTTTGACTTTCTGTTTGGGCCTTGGTCATGGTTGATTTGACTTTTGTTGGACCAAAACCATTGAATTTAGGGGATTGATGAAATGTACATTTCATCTTCCAAAATGAATGGATGGTTTTGATCAGATGAAATTCCTCTCATGATCAATTTTTGTTTCTATTTCCCCCTCCCTCGTCACCTTCATCCCTATTCTTCCCCATTTCCCTCATTTGACCAATGAAATCTCTAATGTCTATATGCTAATTGATTCATCAATGACCTTGTGTCAGATGAATCAATACAAGTATGACTGAGATAGGTCCCTCCCATTTTCTTTTAGTGTGTGGTATATTTTAGGAGTTTGGTTCTTTGTACCAAATCTCAAACATGCATTAACACCTATATTTTTTATTGCCCGACCTCAGATAGTTGTGACTTCTACATAAGTCCAATTATGATTGCTTAACATAGAGCTAAATTTGATCAAAAAGGCATATCATTCTAGTAAGTGAGATTGTAAGTCTCATTCTTCATGGCATTGTATGGAAAATTGACCTTTTTTCCTTTCATGAGTGCTAGTGGCATACTTGTTGAATTATCCAAGTTAGAGCCCTTCTCATGGAAGATGTCTTGGTTTAAGGATTCATACTTGTGAATGAACGGCTGAGTGTTCTCCAAAGAATGACTTAATCTGTTAAAATTCACCACTAACCTTTGACTAACCATTGAATAACTCTTATTAATATTGCTTTACTCTCAACTCATTTACTTGATGCACTTTAAATTTCAAGTACCTTTATCATTCATTGCCATTTACATTCCATGCAACTTGTTTATGTTTCAAGTCATTTTTACTTTGCTCATTTAAGCCATATCTTGTGATTGTATATATTGTTTGCTTGCTTTTGTTTTGTTTATGGTCTTAGGACCTTAAAACATCTAATAACAACAAAAAACTTTAAAAAACATTTGATGGACTGTTGAGACTTGATCTGAACTTTTGGACTTATGATTAGGCAATATTCCCTATGCTAAAGGACTTGGCCAATGCCAACATATGAGACTAAGCTATCTTTAACTGATACTTCATCTGATGCAAGACCTGAGATCTCTTTGATTCATCTGCTACTCTGTGTTTAATTGTTATCTTGTTATTATTGCCTATGTCTGATGTTTTATTCTGAGTTGATCAAGGAACATTTCATCTGATACATTGGAAGACATTGAAGATCGCTAGCTATTGGAGTACTTGCTTGGATATGGATATATTTATTTGATGCCTTGATCTTCATGAACTCATTTGAAATTTTTACCACGAACTACGAGGTTTTGATCCCTCATTTTATGTTGGTACATAGATATAAGACCGAATGTCTTGTCAAACACAAAAATATAATCAATAAATTATTTTCTAATCCCCACACTCGTTTTTATCAAACATCATTTATACCCAAAAAACATATGCAGACAAAAAGGACTCCCTAGGAGTACCTAGGACACTTTGGGTGCTAACACCTTCCCTCTGTGTAACCAACCCCCTTACCTGTAATCTCTGGCATTTTATTAGTTTTGATTTTAAAACTTCTTATCTTTGGGTTTTGTTCGTACTTTTCCCTTTTCCTTTGGAAACAATAAAAGTGCGGTGGCGACTCTGGTTTTATTGACGTCAAGTTTATCCATAGCTTGATGGTCATGAATTTACCGCTACAGAGAGTGTATAAAGTGAGAAAGTATTATAGATATAAATTTTTTGATGTATTTTGAAATGAGGAGAAACCCCTTATTTGTAGGAAAGAATTTATCGAAAAAAGGAAAAAGATCCATGGGATTTTTAATGATGCAATCGATTAAGTACTAGGCTTAATCGATTAGAAGCTTCAAAATGACGAAAATCCTAATCCCGAAAAGGAAACGTTATGACACTTATGTGTCTTAGTCGTTTAGTAGTATTTATAATTGATTAAGAAACCTTTTGCATTGCTCTAATCTGTTGGGTTAAGTCCATAATTGATTATGCACTGTACATATGCTTCTTACAATTAGGAAGAGTGTTAGTCAACCCCACATGCACCTTGATGGTTCATTTATAGGTTTTAATATATTTTTATCAAAAGAGAGAGGTTTAAAACTATTTTTAAGCATGTGTGTGTGTGTGTGTGTGTGTGTTTCTTTAGTAATTTAAGAATTTATTTTATATATTTATAATACATTGATCACTCATGCATGGATCAAGCGAGCTTTCAAACCTTTTATCTTTCATAATATTTGAAGCTTCAAGATCGCTTGATTGATTCATCATTGATTCAAAAATTTATCTGGGAGTTGACTTATTTTAACCGGTTAGGCTTGATAAATATTCTTGATAGACACCATCATCAGAGATCCCTTGACCAGAGATCATTCGAAACTCAATTGAATGTCGTTTGTCATTAGGTGTTGTCTTTGTTTAATATGACTTGACACCTTGATTTATTAAACAAAACATCTTTCTCTTAAAATAACACCTTTGATAATAACATTTTCTTCACGTATGAAGACTTCACAACATGCCATTTGACATACATTCTTTTCATCATCAAAACAATCATGAACATCTGACTGCATCAAATATTTATATCTGCAAATCAACAATATCCCTCTTTTTGACGATTGTAAGACCCCAATTTTGACCCTAAGATCCCTCATGGCATCATAACATTGCATTTGCATTACCTCAAGGATCTTTAGTATCTTGGTTCCCTTTGCCTTTGGGTGGGACTCCTTGTGATTGGTTTGAGATCACCAAGCATGCTTGAATTATACATCATTATTTCTCTTACTTTTGTTTACTAACCAAAAGCACAAAAATGTGTCACTAACATCTTTTGTTTGAAGCTTGAGTATCATCCAAGACACTTTGTGGGTTCTATTTAGATGATCAGTCAACACAAGGGAATGGCTTGAGATACTTCCAACAGGTTCAAATGGGGTCTATTCGTCAGTCAAAATGTTAATCTTGAAGGAGCAAAAGTTTGTTCATGAGCTGTCATGCTTGCTAGGCGAGCAGAATGGGTCGCCTAGCGAGTCCCAAGAAAAGCCACCAGAATCACCTCTGCTCAGAGGAATTTCTTGAACTGTCATGCTCGCTAGGCGAAGCCCACGTGTTTAAAAAAAAACGAAATAAATAAATAAAATATAACAGAAAATTTTGGACTTGGGCCTCTCTCATTTGAGCCCACAGGTTCACAAAAATCAGGTTATAAATTCAGAGTTTCAGTGAAACAAAATTCCATTCTATTCCTATTACCCTGGCTGAGGAAAAAAATAGTGAGAGAAGAGCCAACAGAGTTCAGAGCAACCTCCAGAGACTGAAGGGAACTCATCGGCAAAGAACCAATTCCCTCTCATATAAACCCTCAGATTGCTTTGCAAACCCAACCGGGCAATTCAATTTCATTCGATCTCTCCAGTCAGGTTTTCCTTATTCCCATTACTTTATGTTTTTAATTTGAATGCTCTGAATGTATGAGGTATTATGGGTGAATTTGATACCCTTTTGATGCATGTGTTTTACAAGAGGTTTAGGCCTCCTACCCTTGGTTGCTTTTTGTGAGCTTTTTGTGAATTTTAATGGCATGATTCATGTGGTTACATTTTGATTTGGGGGCAACTCTTGATTACCCTATCTTGTTTCTCTAACCTGTTTGTTGAGTTTTGTTTTGTGAGGGCTCATATGACTCTTGTAGAGATGGCTTGCCTGGTGTTCCACTTTAGTCGTGGGATACCACCTGGAGGTTTATTCCGATTACCTGTACTGACTCACTTTCTTTGATGGTGTTTAGCTTGGAAGAGTCTTTGAGTTTCTTATTTATCTAATCGATGTTACTTCGGATCTTTATCCGTACGATAGATCTCTCGTTCCCTTTACTTTTCCCGCATGTTATCGATTTCTTAAGTTTCGTATAGCCTCTCGTGGCATGTCATTTAAGGTAGCGCGGTTCCTTCATCTAGGACTGCCTTTTGGCATGAGCATCCCTAAAACCCCAAACTCATTGATTTTTCTTCTCCTAAGAACACGTTTACTCCTTCTACTACAGGCGAGTAAGTCTCCAAAGGTCGAGCATCCGGTAGATTGCGTAGTAACGTCGTTCACCCCAAAACCCAACCCTTACCCCATAGGTGGTCGAACTACGTTTTGCTCTGATTTTCATCCCAGATGAGATACGTAGGCATAAGACGCGATGTCTTAGCGAGCACACTCCTCTTTAACCCATAGGTAGCCGAGCTACGAAGACTCTGATTCTCCTATTCAGATGAGATACGTATGTAGTGGATGCGACGTCCGTGCGAGTCATTTCCTTTTGACCCTTCTTTTAGTAAGTAGTACATTAGATAAACATACACGCTTTTGTCATCCCTTCAATCATGTTTGCACAAATAATTTTCACAAAAACAACAATCTTTTCAACAAATGTGAAAAGGGCTCCCTAGGAGTACCTAGGATGCTTTGGGTGCCTAATACCTTCCCATTGCATAACCAACCCCCTTACCCAGATCTCTGACATGTTTACTAGTTTTTGATTCGATAAAACTTTTAGGTTTTTGTTCGCTTTCTAACCATTCCTTTGGATAAATAGAAGTGCGGTGGCGACTCGACTTGTATGGTTTACCTTGGATTTAGTCAATATCTCTAATGGTAACGAATACCCCGCTACAATGATGAAAACATATCACTCAAGGAGGTGGGGAAAAGTAGAAAAGCATAGATACAATATTAGAGTGGCTAAACTCCCCTTGACAAATATAGAGAGTATACCGCACCCTCTTGAAAGTTTATTCCTCCCCCTTTTGCATTATAAAAAATGCGGGAATAATAAATAGATAGATAACAAAGCGGGAAAACATATTCAAACACATAGATTAAGAATTTTATATAAGGAAAGAAATAAAATACTTATTATTAATTTGAATGAAATAGATCCAATAATAGTATAAAGCAGAAAATTGTTAGAAATAAACACACAAAAGACAATAAACAAACAAGGAGAAAAAAAACTACTAATTGTCACAATCATCATCATTATTGGCTATTCCTTTTCTTGTTGCATGCTTCTTGATAAATGAAACATCCTTGAAAAACCTTTAAACTACTAGAGTAGTCTCTTAGGATATTGAAAAGAGGGTTGAGAATATTCCTTACGTAAATAATTAATGAAAGTGTACCAATACTGTCAAAGTAATAAAAAGATTGAATCCACAAGGACTACCTTCAAGCAAGATAAAATGTGTGCAATGTATAAAAACTAGTGAAAAAGGGGTTTTTCAAGTTTTAATGTGAAAAGTAAATAAATGATTAAATAATATCACGAAAGAGGTCAGGTTGTGTTCTACAATCCCTTATTCCTCCATTGTTGATGTTTGATGCCTTGTATGAATGGTCTTATAAATATAACGCCACCGCGAATTAACAAAACTATTATAGCTGATCCCTCACGAAATAACTCACTAACCACTACTCAAAGCTTTCTATCCCTAGTCCTCCAGCGTAAGTAGGGTTAGGCGATGTATATAACGTTAATTCTCTATGCCACTACTCGGGGTCTCCTATTCCTATTCAACCAACGTAAGTACAACAACTGCCCTAGGTCCAACATATAAACTAATGTTCAGTATTCCCTATATGCCCAAAATCAAATTAAAAGAGTATCTCATATAAAAATCATTAAGAATAAGAAGCAATTGAATGACATTATAGATCAAAAGGTTCATACGATTGTCAAATCAACATAGAATCCAACAATATAGAAATATGTTCATCATAACACAACCTAACCTAGATGGGCTTAGATACTCATAATGCAATTAAAAATACCATAATTGATAGATAAAGATAACATGTGAAATCCTTTGAAGTAATGGCCTCCAATGGCTTCAAATGCTCTAAAAATCACCACTTATGCTCTCAAAATCGTGCCTTGATCTCCCAATTTTGTAACCCTTGTGAAAGCGCAGAAAATCTCCCTTCAAAGGAGTAAAATGGACCAGAATGCGTCAGAAAAGCCCCAAAAAAGTACCTATCACACGCATGATGCAAGATGCAACTTTAGGGACCCTATCGCGTGCACGATACTGCACGCGATAATTCTAGTGGCTACATGCTTTTGCTCCCTTTTTCACCCAAGTTTTCACTAAGTCCACAATTTTCACACTTAACTATTTTTTCCTTATTATTTGATCATTCTTCTTCCTTTTAGCTCAAGTTTTAACTTGTTTTGCTTCGATTCTTCAACTAAATATATGCAATGACAGTCTGTCATTACAATCCCAAACTTGAATCGTTGCTTGTCTTCAAGTAAATTGCCTACAACTGCACATTTCAACAAACAATAAGTCATACAATAATAATTGAACATCACCAAATTAAATATTTCTTTTACCTGACCATTATTCTAGCTCCCAACTTCTATCCGACGAACTCGGAAAATGTACTCAACATTTACGAGTACTTAACCCGTCTCTTAGCTCACTAAAACTCACTCAATGGATAAGGTGATCTCTCAATCAACATGAAAAATCTATTATACTTAGCTTGATCATGTTCTAATAGAGTTCATCACATAAATGTCAACACACACATTAGAGGTCTTTTCAGGTTGTAACTTGGCTTATGTTTGGGTAGGATATTTTGAGGAAAATAGGTTTAAACCTTTGGAGCTAGGTGCCTAGTGCTCCTTCTATCATCATTCTTTTCTTTTTTCATTTTTTTTTGAAGAAGTGTATTTTTCCACTTTTTTTTCTTTCTTTTTTTTTTTGAAATTTTGGACCATATTCTCTAGTACCCGAACACCAAACTTAAAAGTTTACTCACTTCCAAGAGCAACCCCAAACTTAATCTTTTGTATAAGATCAAGGAACTAAATTTTTTACCTAACTCCAAAGAGAGGGTGGAAAGATTTAATCTTTCAAGTCAATTGGCTAATAGATGTGGCTATGTCATCGAAAGAAAGGGCTTAGGCTCAAAGTGGTTAACAATGGATTACCTATTACTACATGGTGATTTAAAAAGGCTCAAAGTTATAAACAAAAAACTGCCTCAGTGTGTGTCGGTCAAACCAGATAACTTAATTGGAAATAGATCAAACTAGATAAGATAATAATGCATGGATACACTCATCAAGAAAGAAAACTGAACAACAGAAATATCTGGCTCAAACCTTACTAGATGAGGTATTTGTAGGTTGATTATAAGTTTGTTGATTCTTTTGTCATCTTTCACCTCTAAGTTGCTAGTTGCTATTGTGACAATCAGGTTTCTTTTGGATCATCTGTTCAATGCTAAACTGCAAAACTTACAAATCTAAAAAAACACAAACAACTTCAAAGTTATTTATTAAAGCAAACATAGATCTTCACATAAGGGTTATGCTTGAGTAGCTAATTCCTCTTTTGGATGGTCTTGAATTAAAAAAGGTAAAATCTTCAAAACAAAAACTGGTTATAAATGATGGGTTGCCTCCCCCATTCAACGCTTCTTTAAGGTCCTAAGCTTGACCTTTCTATTTTTGTGTTAGAGCGGCATATATGACAAGAAAAACACATCATTCTTCTTCTTCCTTTTGTTTGGTAGGAATTCCATCCCTTTCAGGAATTGGAGGTTTTTCTTCCATATTCTCTTCAGCTTGATAGTATTGAACAAGGCATAAATTTAATCCAATAATTCATTTATTTCTCCTCTTTTATCAACCTTGTTGCTAAGTGTATGGCTATTCTTTTGTTGAAGATCTTGTAGTTGTACATCTACGTCTAAGAAAATTATTTCATTTGGAGTTTCATCCAAAACTATATAATCTTCATATTGCATTCTTGTCCTTTTCCCACATAAAATTTTCACCCTCCGCTTCTTCTTTTCTTGCTTCTATTTCTTTATCATATGGTATGCATTTTCTTCTTCTTTCTCTTTTTCAATTGCTCCTTCATCGATGACCTCACATTCTTTTTGAATTCTCTTTCAATTTCCTTATCTCTGGGACTATCTAAATAGTTCCCATCAAACTCCCACTAGAGCTCAATTTTAATACTAATTAGCTAGCTACTAGACCAAGATGCATAGCTAAGTCTCGAAGGATGTTTCCATGTTACTTTGCACGGTCTCTTGAAGCCTATTGATTTTATCAAAATTGAGTTGAGGCATCTTTAAACTGAGTCAAGGTTTCTTGAAGTTGAGATGATGAATCCTCCTCCCATGAATGATCAGTGTTGATGTAAGGTTCTGACTCTGAATAATTTTTAGCATTTTCCAAAATGAGCGTTTTTGCTGCAAACTCCTTTGAAAAAGCTTCAAACTTTGCAAAGGTAGCATAAATGTCATCTTGCATGATTGTTTTGACCTTGCATATAAAATAAAAAGAAGAATACCTTAGTAGCACTGCACTAGATAAAAAAAATTAAACAAAAATAAAACAAAAGAAAAAGAAATAGGAAAGAAAAATGAAGAAGAAACAAAAATAAAATATTTACAAATGAAGATATTTACAATTAAAAACAAAAATAAAAGTAAAAAAACTAAATGTTGCACAAGTGTCGCCTTGTTGAAATTATCAACAGTCCTCGAGAACGACGCCAAAAACTTGATGACTTCTTGACAAGTGTACCGATATTGTCGAAGTAATAAAAAGATCGAATCTAGAAGGACTGCCTTCAAGCAAGACAAAATGTGTGAAATGTATAAAAACTAGTAAAAAGGGGGGGGGGTTCGAGTTTCAGTGCAAAAAGTAAATAAACGATTAAACAATATCATGAAAGCGGTCAGGTTGTGTTCTAGAATTCCATATTCCTCTATTGTTGATGTTTGATGCCTTGTATGAATCGCCTAACCCTGCTTACGCTGGCGGACTAAGGATAGAAAGCTCCGAGTAGTTGTTAGTGAGTTATTTCATGAGGGATCAGCTATAACAGTTGTCTTAATTCACTGTGGGAGTGAGATCTTTGAGAAACGTTTCCTCCATGTAGTGGGACTTTAGCATTTGACAGTTTAATAAACCCTTGTCTTGTTGAGCTTTGGATGAATAAGCCTTTAAGGGAGATCCTTTTGATAAAGAATTTTCAATATGATGACTTTTTTACAGAGCCATAGTAATGATGATAATAGGAAAAAAGGTAGAAACTTGCACAAATAAGAGAATGGAGAAAGGAATGGGATGAAGAAAAGGTGCGGAGTGTGCACATTTATATAAAGTGTTATTTATGTATTTTTAGTGTGAAAAATCATACAAAATTAGAGTGGTTTGGCCCTGAAAAGACTAATTTAACCAACAACCCAATACGAACTTTCTAATTGATTAAGGCCTTAGTCAATCTATTAGATCTTCATGACAATTTGTATTTTCAATATTTTTTTATTTATTATTAGGTTTGATTGAGATTCGGGGAAGATATGGTCCTTGGCTTGATTGATATCTTCTTAATTTGCTAAATATTTGTGGAAGAAAATATATTTAATCGATTATGCCCATAGAGTTAATAAATTAGGTGTCATAAAATTTGAATTTCAATAGTTCCTAATCGATTAACCTATTAGGGTTTATCGATTATGAGTAGCCATGTCAGCTTCCTTGGCCCATTTAGGCCTTGGAGGGATTTGGGATTACCTTCTTTTTGCACCCCCTTTCTTTTGGCTTGGCACCTCTTGCTTTAATTCATATTTTCTCAAGCCAAATGGACAAGGCAAATAACTAATTATTCATTAGAGACTTATTAGAGTTTTCAAATTTTATTCTCTAACAAGTGTTTTTATCTCAAAATTTCAAACAACTTTGAGATCCTCCCCATTGAAGAGAATGGCATCATGTTTTTGATGTCCCATATCTCTAAATCGCTCGACACAAGAGTTGGCTCACTCATCTCCAATGGTGATAAATTTGACAAAGACATTTCACCATAAAAATTTCAAAGAGTTTTAAACCTATAAAGATCATCAAAACCATCTTCTGATGGAACCTTCAAACTTATGCGTTGCACAATTTTACTTAGTTTATGATTAAGATCTTGAAGATGCAAAGCATACCTTTAAAGAAAATCATGTTTTCACCTTTGGTACACAAATATTTTTGGTTCCTTAAATTTTGTGGTTTTAAGTGGTCTTGAGAAATTTACCTTTGACCATCTTAAATCAAGCAATTTCGAATAATAGGCCGCTTTTAAAAGACCAAGCTTATTACAATACTTACATTTAAACACACACTGATTGTATTCCTTTTTATTATGGAAAATGCTAATGAAACATTCATTGGGTTTATGACCTAATTCATTCTTTACTATAAGAATGCCTTTGATTTTAAATAACAAAATCTAGGTTCTCTGTACCCTTAGTGAATTCGCCTAGAGTTTTATGCAATTTGTCTACTTCATCTTTTCAACGAAGCACATGTTTCACATTTATCTATTTTTAAATATTGACTTTTAATATCAACTAATTCTTCTTGAAGAATTTTATTACTATTTTCTAGAAAATCATTACAATAATTAAGCTCTACGATGCTTCTTTCTAATTTTTCATTTTCTTTACTAAGCTTGAAACTTAACTATAACATTTATTATAAGTTAGAGTTCTTACTTAGTATTATCATCTTCTTTTATGAATTTGAATCAAACGTGTTCTTATTCATCGTTTTCCTTTGTCTTTCCTTTAAAGGATAATCCACGAGAATCTTCTGGCGAGCTATCAGATATATCTTTGAATACATTTTTGCATGAATATCTTAAGGTCTCTCCCATTTGTTCCTCTTCTTTAGAGGATCTTTTATTTTGTGTGTTATTTTTTCAAATGAAACATTTGGTGTTGATTTTTCAATCACTTCTTCAAATATTATCTTTAAAGCTGATGAATATGATGAAGATTATTCAAACGTTCTTGACTTCTCTTCATCATCTAGAAGCTGGGTTACATCTTTGAGCTTTAGTATGATTTCTTCCTTTCTGGATTTTTCCTCAAATTCAATAGAAACTTTTCTATCTTTTGATTCAAGTACTGGATCATATTTTGATACCAACTCTTGAGTCTAAGATATTTGTTAGAAACACATTTTTTAAAACCATCTCCAAGGATTCTAATATTTGAGAACCATATGTGAATATGATCTTCAGTTTCACTTGGTGACTCATCTTCTTGGATGTTTATTTTCATTGTCTATTTCTCGATCTTGGAAAAATCTCCATGGATTATTTCAAGAATGTCCCATACTTTCTTGGCGGAATTACTATTAAAAACCGAAAGGCACATTTTGGTGCTTCGAGCACTCATGAGCACTCATTATCAAGTACTTAGATTTAAATATAAGTTTGACTTTTTTCTTATCATCTCCGGTCCAAAGATTATCTGGTTTATGCACTACTTTATTATTTATGCAATAAGTAGGAATAAACAGACCGTTGCTTACAAAATCCCACATTTTAAAATCATTTGATTCAATAAAAAGTTTCATTCTTGCTTTCCAAAAGTCAAACCTTTCACCATAAAAAATGGAGGGGTATTTATGAAAATAAATATGTAAAAACAAAATAAATGTTTGCATTTATTATTCAACATCTTTAGACAATTAGTCTTATAACAAGAGTTTAGTTTTAATGCCACTTGTTGGACAAGCGACTACAAACACAAGAACGTAAAAGGGGTGAATCATGTAGGTTAAAAATGATATTCAATCATAAAAATATTGATTTATAAAATGTTTAACTTAATTTTATAAATCAAATAGAGAATGAACAATCGAATAATTAAAATAAAGACAATAAGAGAGAGATAATGGAAATGCAATGGAAAGAAATAAATAGCTGAAATATAAAGAGATAAGGGAAGAGATAAATACACCAAGAGTTTATACAGCTTTGGCCTAATAACTAGGCGTATGTTTGGCTTTACGGTGAAAAAAATGCTTTTGAGTGAATTGGTTATATATATTTGATTTTGATTAAAAGTTAGCTTAATGTAAATTGATTTTATGTTTGGATAAATTTATGCAAAATTGAGTGAACAATAAATTTTAATGTAAAAATAACATTTTAACTCAAAAGATGGAAGTTCTAGCTTTAAGTAGAATCAATTCTAGAGGCAAAATCAATTATACTTTAAAAGAAACAAATGCTACAAAATCATTCCAAATCAATTATACACCTATAGATTTTCTTTTGACTCTTCCAAAATCTAAACCAAACATACATTAGCCTACTCGTATACCCCAAGAATGTACTCCTGAGATTTTTCACTATATGAGATGTGAAATTTTTACAGATTATGCACATGAACCTTCTTTCAACCAAACAATAGATTTTACACTAGATAATCCCTAAACTAAGAGAGAGATTTTACACTAGATCGATCCCAGAAACCAAAAAATGTCTTTGATGGATAAACTTAATAACCAAACAAGATATTTAAACAAGCTAAGTTCACAAACCAAACATATATTTTACATGGCTAATCTCAAGAACCAAAGAGAGATTTTACCAAGACAATCTCAACAAAATAAATTTTTTAACCGGTTTAGTTCAAGAACCAAATAGTGACTTCTTTAGAAGATATTACACAAGAGACAAACATTAAGTATCTTACAAAGTTCTCACAACACCACAACAACAAAAGTCTCAATGATATTTTTCACTCTCAAAACACTAAGGCAATTTCGTGAAGAAAAAGAGAGAAATGAAATGTAGAGAGTAAAAAGTGAGAAAGTATTATAAAAATACATTTTCTAGTGTATCTTGAAATGAGGAGAGATCCTCTATTCATGGAAATTTTTTGGCTAAAAAAGGAAAAACATACGTGGTTATTTAATGGTCTAATCAGTTAAGTACTAGGATTAATCGATTAGAAGCTTAAAAATGATCACAACCCTAATCTCAAAAAGGAAACCCTATAATTATTATGTGTCTTAAAAGGTTAGGAGTATTTGTAATCTATTAAGAAGCATTTCACTTTTATCTGATCAATCATGTTAAGCCCCTAATTGATTAGGCAGTGCACAAATGCTTCCTAACAAATTTTGACCCCATTTACTTCATGCATATCAGTCTCTTAAGTCCATAGTTTGCATCGGGGCAGGTCAAGTGCATGAATGCCTTGAGTCAGTCTAGTTCACCTGAGTTATTATCTAATTCTATGTTCCATCTAAAGTACTTCATGGGTAAGTCATCTGGTCAACTCCAATGACCTAAAAAGTTAAAGAAATGCCATTTTGACTTTTTATCCTCCTTTAAGAGTTTATTCTATTAGTAGTGTTGCTATTTTAGGCCTTTTAGTAATTTAGTATTAGTCTTATTATTTGATATTGTTGCTAGACAAATTATTAGATAGATCATTAATTTTATTTTTTATTTAATTCGAATGTGTTATTAAAGTATTGTTTAATATTTAAATATCAGTATTACTTCTGGAAAATATTTTATTAGTATAGAATTTATTTGGTTATATTATTTATATTATTATTAAGTATTATTAATATATTATTAGTGCAAAAGTATTATTCTTATCAAATATTATTAGTATTATTTAAATATTATTATCCAGATTATTAACTTTATTATTTTTTTAAGTAATTAGAATAGATTGTTAGGTTAATATATTACTAAGTGATATCTTTTTATTTAGATTAATTAGAAAAATTAATAATTGTTATTATTATTTTTTCGGTTTTATTAAGATTAGTATTATTAATATTAATATTTAGTGTCATTTTTAGGTTTTATTTTTTCAGTTTTTTTCTAAGAGGATGAATCTGGCCAACCCTATGCCTAAGTCAACAAAGCCCAAAAGTCCAGAATTGTACAAACTCTAATTTTCTCTATAATGCATGTAAAATCTGATCAAGCAAAAAGAGAAAATCAAATCTTTCTTAAAATACATTATGGTACATTTCATATCAAGTTTACAAAGCAATTTCACCAGATACATTACAAACTCATGAATCAGAAAAGATGTTACTTTTTACAATCCATTTGACCTAAAAAAGTTTCCTAATCTAAATTGAATCCTAAGCTCTATAAACCTAAGACTAAAATTTGAAAAAAGAGGAAATTTTTTGTAAAAGAAAACCCCAAGTTGCTGTCGTACCTTTCCTTCATCCAAAGCTCCTGACATCGGTACTTAGGATTTTGCCTTGAAACCCTAAGCTACTTGAGCTTAGCTTCAAAAACAGTCCACAATTGTACCTCGCAGACAAAAGAAAAAGAAGGAGAGTTAGACAGTGATTCAGGAAGAGCAAAAGAGAGAAAGCGGAAAAGAAGTTAAACTAAGATAGCTTTACCTTTTTAACCGGAGAAATACTCCTCTTCGTAGGTTGGCCGTTCATCCTCTGTGTTCCTTTTAAATTGTAATAAGTTTGTCTGTTTTGTTGAATGTCTTCTTGCATGCTGTATGTTTGTGTTTGTTCGTGTTTGGTTTGTGTTTGGATGTAATTTGGATAGGGTTTAGGGTTAGCAGGATATGATTTTGTTTTTTTAGGGTTCAAAATTGTTTGGTTTTGATTGTTGTGTTTGAGGTTTTGATTCATGTTTTGAATGTTGTGATCTATGGTTTAGAAGAAGTTTGGGTGTATTTGGAGTGGTTTATAGGTGATTCTGGGTGGATTAGGGTTTTGGATAGAGGTTAGGGATGAAGATTCATCATGTTCACGATGAACATGATGAAGGTTGAAGGCTTCTAGAATGAAGACGAGTTAGGATTCATAGTGTTTAGGGCTAGGGTTAATGTTTGATAGGTTAGGGTTCTTCTGGGTCGGGTTAGGGTTTGAAGGTTGATGAAGCATAAGGGTTAGGGTTCGCCTGAATTAGTTTAGGGTTCTTGAGTTTGGCTGGGTAAGGATGAAGGTTTGAAGATCCTGGTTGAACTTCAACTGGAGATCTGTGGATTGAGGTGGTTCCTAGGGGGGTCTAAGGTGGTTCAGGCGGTGGTATGTGGTGGACAGGGTAGGATGAAGGGTGGTCGGAGGGGGAAGAGGTAGAGAGAAGAGAGAGGTGTAGATAGAGAGGGAGAAGAGACAAATGGGAGCTAGAGAGAGAAAGAAAAGAAGAAAATGAGATAATTCTGTAGAGGTTTCATTTAAATACCCCTCCCCGCATCCACTGATCATCCATACGTGGCTTAACAAGAGCCTTCATATGATCATACCTTGACTTATTTCAATGCACGTGTGCCCATCGCTGTTGTTGTGATCTCCCAATCATCGTCCTCTAATCAATTGACCCCTTGATGGTCAACTGATCCAACTTTCCAAAACAAATTTTGACCAACCTTAGTAATCAGATCAAATGGCCTATATTTTCACGCTTTTTTCTTTTATATTTATTTGTTTATGAATTTTATTTTCCTATTTTTTCTGATCAGGCTAAAGGGTATTAGGCTTGACCTTTTGCTTTTTACACCCTTTCATTTTGCTTGATCAACATAAAAGCCCCCCTCTACTGTTTTCTAATTAATTTTTGTTTACTATTTTATTTAATTTAATTAATTTAATTTTAATAATTAATCTTAGTTAGATTAATCCTAATCTATGCTTTTAATTGGTCATTATATTTTTAACTTGGTCTTAATATATTTTATTTAGTTTTTATTTTTATTTTGGCTAGATTATTTTAATTTACAAAATGATTTAAGAGAAAATACAAAAAAAAAATATACTTCTATGCAAATCTAATCTATTATTATTATAAAAAAATCAAAAAAAGTACTCTTTATTAGATTTTCCATTTGTTTCAGTAAAAAATGCAACAAAAAAAATACTACTTTTCTTCTTTAATTCAAAAGTATTAAAATAAGCTTTCATTTATAGATAATTCATAATATTGTATAATCATCAAATAATTTTCAAAGTCAAACTAATCTCAACATTTTTTCAAGTAGAAAAGTGGGTATACACCCACAACTTAAGGTCTAATTAGTTTAAAAGTAATATAATCCATCAAACTATTTTGTGCCCATGTGCACTAGTTAATTTTTTTTTTATAAAAGGATAGTCCGAGTTACGTTCAATGCGAAACAAAAACAAACACTTAAGTCTCCATCTTGCAAGAAATACAAGCCAAGTTTAAATGCAAGAACAACTTTACACTATCCTATAAAAGCAAACAACACACAAACTATTTTTAGTCGAACTACGTAGACTCCTACTTTTCTCATCCCTCAATGAGAAATATGTAGGCACAAGGTTGTGAGACCCTGGTGAGTCCCCTAACTTAAAACTAACTCTTTTCTCATTTTATCCTTCTGTACAAGTCCCTCTCTTTGTAAATAAATAAAAACAAGAAATAAACAATTAGGCAAACAAATCTTCCCTTAACAAACAATCACCCTAAGAACTAGAGAAGGTTCCCGTTGAGTACAATGGAAGTGAGGGGTTCCTAACACATTTTTCTCACTTAATCGACTTCCGAACCCTTATTCGGTTGAGATGACCATCTTATCTCTATTTAGGGTTTTATCATTATTTCCCCTATTCCTTAGGAATGAATAAAATATGGTGGCGACTCTGTGATTTTTTCCCGCTGCGACAACTATTTTAGAGAAAAGCAATATAATATTTAAGCTTTAAGATGCTTCTTTCTAATTTTTCATTTTCTTTACCGAGCTTGACAATTAACTATAACATTTTCTTATAAGTTAGAGTTATTACCTTAGTATTATCATCTTCTTTTATGGATTTGAATCAAATGTGTACTTATTCCTTATATTCGTTTGTCTTTCCTCTAGAGGATAATTCACGAGAATATTTGGGCGAGCTATGGGATATATCTTTGAATACATTTTTGCATGAATATCTTGAGGCCTCTCCCATTGATTCATCTTCTTCAATGGATCCTTGATATGGTGACTCTCCAAAAAATTTCCCAGAGGTTGATTCTTCTAAACTTATTTTGGACATTGATGATATTGATTCTTCAGAGGTTCTTTCATTTCATGTGTGATTTTTTTCAAATGAATCATTTGGTGTTAATTTTTCTATCACTTCTTCAAATATTATCTTTGAAGCTGATGAAGATTATTCTAACGTTCTTGATTTTTCTTCTTCACCTAGAAGCTGGATTACATCTTTGAGATTTAGTAAGATTTCCTCCTTGATGGATTTTTCCTAAAATTCAATACAAGCTTTTCTATCTTTTGAATTAAGTATTGGATCATATTTTGATACTAATTCTTGAGTTTAAGATATTTGTTAGAATCACATTTTCTAAAGAAATCTCCAAGGATTCTAATATTTGAGAACCATATGTGAATGTGATATTCACTTTCACTTGGTGACTCATCTTCTTAGATGTTTATGTTTATTATCTCTTTCTCGATCTTGGAAATATATCCATGGATCATTTCAAGAGTGTCTCATACTTCCTTGGCAGAATTACTATTAAAAACAAGGCACACTCTGGTGCTTCGAGCACTCATTATCAAGTACTTAGATTTAAATCTAAGTTTGAATTTTTTCATTATCATCTCCGGTCCAAAGATTACCTGGTTTGTTCACTACTTTATTATTTATGCAATAAGTAGGAATAAACAGACCATTGATTTCAAAATCCCACATTTCAAAATCATTTGATTCAATAAAAAGTTTCATTCTTACTTTCCATAACTCAAACCTTTAACCATAAAAAATGGAGGTGTATTTATGAAAATAACTTTGTTAAAACAGAAGAAGTGTTTGCATTCATCATTCAATCTCTTTAGACGATTAGTCTTATAAGAAGAGTTAAGTTCTAATGATACTTGTTGGAAAAGTTTCTCCAAACATAAGAATGGGAGGGGTGAATTGTGTAGGTTAAAAATTACATCCAATCATAAAAATCTTGATTTATATAAATGTTTAACTTAATTTTATAATCCAATAGAGAATAGGCAGTAGAATCGGCCTAATAACTAGACATATGTTTGGTTCTACAGTGCAAAAAATGTTTTTGAGTGAATTGATTATATATATTTGACTCTTCCAAAAGCTAAACCAAACATACATTAGCCTACTCCTATACCCTAAGAATTTATTCCTGAGATTTTTCACAATATGAGATGTGAGACTTTTGCAGGTTATGCACATGAACCTTCTTTCAACCAAACAATAGATTTTACACTAGCTAATCCCTAAACTAAGAGAGAGAGAGAGAGAGAGAGAGAGAGAGAGAGAGAGAGATTTTACACTAGGTTGAGCCCAGGAACCAAAAAAAGTCTTTGATGGCTAAACTTAACAAACAAACAATATATTTTAACAAGCTAAGCTCACAAACCAAACAAATATTTTACATGGCTAATCTCAAGAACCAAATAGAGATTTTACTAGGACAATCTCAAGAACACAATAGAGATTTAAACCGGTTTAGTTCAAGAAAAAAATAGTGACTTCTTTGGAATATATTCACAAGAGACAAACCTTCTTAAGCAACTTACAAAGTTCCCACAACACAAAAACAACAAAAGTCTCAATGATATTTTTCACTCTCAAACCACTAAGGCAATTCCATGAAGAAAAAGAGAGAAATGAAATGTAGAGAGTAAAAAGTGAGAAATTATTATAGAAATACATTTTCCAGTGTATTTTGAAATG
The DNA here is from genome assembly GCF_024323335.1 of Lathyrus oleraceus. Lineage (NCBI taxonomy): Eukaryota > Viridiplantae > Streptophyta > Magnoliopsida > Fabales > Fabaceae > Lathyrus > Lathyrus oleraceus. The sequence continues at coordinate 454,523,812 of NC_066582.1, read as the reverse complement.
AGGATAAGCCCTCTATTTATGGAAAAAGTTTTTCTAAAAAAGAAAAAACATCCATGGTCTTTTAATGGTCTAATCAATTACGTACTAGGATTAATCGATTAGAAGCTTCAAAATGATGACAACCCTAATCTCCAAAAGGAAACCATATAATGATTATGTGTCTTAATTGGTTAGGAGTATTTATAATCTATTAAGAAACCTTTCTCTTTGATCTAATCGATTTGATTAAGTCCCTAATCAATTAGGCAGTGTATAAATGCTTCCTAGCTTATTAGGAACTCTCTTTGTCAATCCCACATGCACCTGAATGATTTCTTTATAGGTTTTATGATTTTTAGAAAAATAGAGAAAGGTTTAAAATATTTTTAAGTGTGTGTATGCGTTTCCTTGGTAATTTAAGAATTACTCTTATATCTTTATATTACACTGACCACTCAAACATGAACTAAGAGAGATTTGACACTTCATATCTTTTGTATTCTTTGTAGCTTCAAGATCCATTGTTGATTAAGAATTTCATCTAAGACTTGACTTTATCTGACTGATGCGGCTTGATAAAGCTTATTGTTAGTCACCATCATCAGAGAATGCTTAACTAGAGATCGTCATGGATTACACCGAATGTCACTCGAAATTAGATATTGTTTTTATTGACTATGATTTGATACATTGATTTCAAAAACAAAATATCTTGATATTGATAGAACATATTTGATCACAGGTCTTCTTTGTAGATGAAGAATTCACAATATTTTGTTTGGCATAATGTGTTGTCATCATCAAAACCGTAGTGAGAGGAATGAGGGTTCTAGTTAATATTGTTGTACCTGTAAGCACATAGATCCACACCTCCTGCCACAGTGGTTTATACTCAAGATAAAAATGTTTCTAGTATAAGGAATAAGGGTTCTCCTATCCTTATCAAGGGGAGAGTTTGTGAAGAATATTATCTTTAAGATCCCTTTATTATTCTTGCCATTTATAGCTTTTCCATTTGTGGGTTTTTTGTAATAATGCCCTTCGAGGATTTATTTGTTTCATGCTTTTTTTATAGAGTTTCTTTGTTCACTTTTTATTTTTTTATTTAGGGATTTCACTTTATGTTGACTGTTTATGGGTGGAGAGTATCCTTCCATGGAGGTCCAACCTATCAATTTCCTAATAAGAAGACAAGGATCCTTAAATGAAGGTCCATTAGTCATTGCCCAATAAAGGAGCAAGGGTCCTTCAATGAAGGTTCAACAAACATTTCTTATAAGGCATCAAGGATCATTTAATGAATGCTCAACAAACATTGCTTAATAAGGCGACAAGGATCCTTCAATAAAGAACTAGCAAACATTGCTTAATAAGGTTGAAAGGATCCTTGAACAAATGTCAAACAAACCTTACCTAAAAATATTGAAAGTATCCTTAAATAAAGGTCCAACATACATCGCCTAATAAGGAGGCAGGGATCTTTTAATGAAGACCAGACAAATATTGCCTACTAAAGTGGAAATGGTCTTTCATTGAGGGTCAAATAAACATTTCAAACATAACTGGTAAATATTAAAGTAGTAAAGAGGATAAGGTGTATCATTAGAAACTCATTTCCTTTAAAGGGAAAAAACTACTACGCCATTATTTAAATCAAACCACATCCTTGTAAAATTCGTACAAAATGATGGGTCTAACGACATTAACTTATTCAAAAAAAGCATAAAAAATAACTAGCTAAATCAATGTCTCAGATTATTGATCTCCAAGACCTGGGAGTGTTGTTCGACATTATTATATAATAAATCTATGTTCTTCCCGAGTAGGACGACCAACCCATGTTATTTAGTTCCTACTGAGGAGATGTATTGCTTGGCTTCGTTGATCTCTTGGGGCCTAACTTGGACCCACCTTTGGATCTTTAGTGGGCACTTATCTTCCTTCTGGGATCTACTATGGGGTCCATATCCAAGAAGTTTACTCCCTTCATGTTTGGGTACAGAGCGTTGAGTACAACCATTTTCAATCTTCTTAATCTCAAGCTATCCTAATAAACTTTTTAGGTGGTCTCTTGATCACCTTAGACTACCCCGACCTGCCCATCAGGTAATAGGTAATTCACGCATATATATAAAGATGATAAGACCGCTCCTAATAGGTTTAAAGCGAGCCTTCCAATGATTATATTGTATGAGGATGAGGCTTCTTCCACGAGATACATGACCTCGATCATTTTTGCATTCTGATTTAGCCCATAAACTACCTTGAGGGTGTTGTAGCCTTCGACTTGCACCTCCTCGCAAGAGAAACTGACTAACGTGCCTTTTAATTTTCAAAGGTTGTATGGATCCAATTTGAGCCTTTTGAATGTGTTATTATAGATGATATCTTTCAAACTTCCTTGGTCAATCAATACTCACTTAATCTCCTAATCGCCACACTGTATCGTTATGATCATGGAATCAATATAGTGAGGATGGATTCCAAAAGTGTATTTATCATAGAAAACAATCTCAAATTCTCCCTTCTAAATTTAGTTTATGGCTGACGACGAACCTTCCACCACCAAGACTTACCGAGTGTATCTTCAGTTGGAGGAACTGGACTCTCCACCTCAACAAACCTTCCATCAATGGTATTAAGGGTGTGGTGGAATAATCTCCCCTCATCTCTTCCTCTAAGCTCTTTTCCTATCCTCGGTCTAGGGCTTCCAGGTAGATCCCACTATTGATATAACCCTCTTGAATGTCCACTCGATATATTTCTTTAGCTAGGAGTTATCCTTGGCGTGACGACCTTTCACCGTATGGTACTTGCACCATCTACTAGGCTTCGACCCCATAATGTTTTACACGGGGATGGGGGAGAGAGGGAAGGAATATCATGAGAGTGGAAGAATTCATGCCATATTTGATCTCAGTGAGTGTTTAGTGGCGTGAAGTTCTCAATGGGTCTTCCATTTCTCTTTAAAGTCGCATTGTCTCTCATATACAAGGTATAATGACTCATGCATTGCTGCCAGGATGTGTTAAGGGAGCCAAATGTTTGTTTCTTGGAGTCCCTACCTTTTTCTCCATATTACTTACTATACTTACCTTGATATAACATTTGACTCGTACTATGATTTTAGTCATGGAAGCGGCTGGATTTTAGGTGAGGGGCTCGTTGAAGTGCTCGACCCTCAAATCGTTATGTAACTACCCTACAAACATTTCTTGGTTAGGATGAATGAATTTGATGGTAGCCTCATTGAAGCAATCAAGATACTATCTTAACGACTCATAAGACCCTTGGTTGATGTTAAAAAGGCTTGTGGTTGGTACCTTCATGTGCATATTCGTCTAGAACTTGTGTATTGATTTCATCAACATAACTTGGTAACTAGTAACTGACATGCGAGGTAAGTTCATGCATCACCTCAATGCGACGTCCTTGAAAGTGCTATAGAGTAGCTTGCACTTTAAGGAATTGTTGACGTTGATGGTATTCATATGGATGTTGATGAAGGCGATGTGCTCCTAAGAAATGTTCCTTATGCTAAACTACATTAGTGAAATGGGTTTGAAATTTTCTAGGAAGCACCGCCCGCCCTCATAAGTTTGTTAGAAAGAGGCTAGGGGTCCATGACTTTGATTTGTTCCGGGTGGTCAACCTTCTATTGTCAACGTTGAAGGTTGACAATGTTACCTTCCAAAGCTTGAATGTGACGGCACAGTTCTTCCATATCAACATTCATCTATACTATAGCTTGATGATCATTTCCAGAACTACTACCAGCTGATGTGATGCCTCGTGCTAGAACCATCTTGAGGATGGCGGTTAAGGCGGTATAAGAAGGGAATATTGGTGTCGTCTATGTTAGTTTGACTAGAGACCCGTAATGAGCGCCAATTGTACTTATGAAATGTACAATCAACATTGGAGACACTTAATTCACGTGTGAGTGGTGAGAGACTATGTATTTCTATGTTACAAATTATGGAATTAGTGAATCCTCTCCCCAATTTTGGGATTGTAGTATTTATAGAAGATCCCTTGAACAAGGCTAGAAAGGCATAAAAACGTTTGCCCTGGTACCTTGATCAGGAACATGTGAATGAAGGAAGATCGGTTTTTCCTCAAATCGTCAAGAAGGTGGGTTTCTCCCCTTTTGATTGATATCTTAAAATTGTTATTCCTTGGACACCTCACAAGTCACTTATGTTAAGCAAAACAGATCACAGATTTCAATTCGAGCAGGAAGATCTAAGCCCAATTGGGTGACATAGAGTGCACTTCGAGTGACCAATCCTGCTCCGAGAGCTCGCCCAAAATTACTACGCTTAATTCAGATTGTTTTTAACACGAACCATCCTTTTTTTGACTCAATAAAATCACCTATGTCTTACACCGACAATTCCATAAATATTGCATTGCATAAATTATAAACGAAAGAAAATGTTTTTAAATGAATTTTTCTTATAGATATATTAATTTATTTTTATTATTATAAATGTAAAATTAATTAATAAACAAATGAGATATTGAAATCAACTCTATTATCATTTCTAAGGAAAATTGTGTGAAAAGATAAGTAATACAATTTGTTTTAGGTAATCTTGTTTGATTTAGATTTAGGTTTCATTAAAAATATATTCAAACATGCCTTGTGAAATAATCAATTATAATGAAAAGAAATAAAAGTAACTTTGCAAGTGAATGGTGTTAAAAGGAGAGGAAATAAATTGTAATGCTATTAGAAAATGAAAGTTTATGTTGCTTACCTATAAAAGGGTGATTTGGGAGGATTTACAAATTATAGCAAGAAATATGCAGATAAGGAAGTTTATGGGGGAGAATTTAATGATATATATAGGTACTTCTGAGGAAAAGAAGGGGGTGTGCCTTCTTCTATCAGGAAGTGTAATTTGTTTGCAGATCGCTTTAGTTCGTGCCATTTGATGGATATAGGAGCTGTGGGCTCTAAGTATACACGGAGGACCCGGTTTTAGTGGGAGATAGTGGGCAACAACATGACAATTTTATCTAGCACCCCTAAATTAAATCTAGCACCCCTAAATTAAATCTGACACTCCCAATTATCATAATGTTTTTATGATTAAAAATTACAATTTTAACTAATAAAAATATTATATTTCTGAGTTTTGGAAATTTTTTAGATTTCTACGGTATATCTTGAAGCTTTTATAGAATAGTTATAAGTAAGCATCGTTTTTAATTAAATTTATGTATTTATAAAGGCAATATTGCATTTATAAACGCAATTTTGCATTTATACCAAATATTTTGTGAAAACTATAGTTTTTTATTGAAATTTTGAAATCTCCAGTAAAAATTATAGATTTTTATTGGCATTTAAAAATATTTTGGTAAATTCTAAAGTTATGTTTTCATTTTTAAAATTGTAGAAAAAATGTATAAATTTATACTGCCTTTTTAAAAAACGTTGGTAAAAACACATATATGGATAACACATTTTTCAAAATTGTCAGTAAATACATGGTTAATATCGGATATTTTCTTGGATGAGTTTAGGCTAACGGTGGTGCTCGCTTCCATCTCTTTTGGCTCCGAAAGATGTATAAGCATCTAGTGGAGCATTATATATATGAGGTGACTGCTAGGGTATACATCTTGGATCTTGTAAAATGTACTATCTTAGCGGATAAATCTCATGTATACATTGATGCCAAATACATATCTCTAGTTGTTAACTTTGTATATCTCGACTAGGTAAGACGATGTGATGCTTTGACTGTATTGTATATTGCCTTTGAAGAGGCGAAAATCATATAGACAACACAAATTTCTGGTTATATGAGTGGTACTTTAGAGTATCATACCCTCTCACCATTTCACCTATTCATCCTATAGATGGTGTTGGACCTTCCCATGATGGAGGACCTTAAAATAACGTACCACCACCTCTACTTGGTATGACTAACCAGCAGCGACTGCAAATGATAACATTTCTCTCTGATTACCTCATGGGTTTAGTAAACCTAGATGGTGAGGTCTATACAGGGTTATCTCATATAACACACATTATTTATGATGGAGTATCATATATTTTATTGATTTGTTCATTATTTATCACCACTAACATCATTTGGTTTTGTAATGAATTATTTGTATATTATTGAAAGTTTATCTTAACATCACATTAGATGTAAATTAACCTTACATTATTGCGGAATAAACATAACTTAACACAAACATTGCTTAACAAAAAAATAACATGAGTACATATCTCGCTAATGTCTCATCCACCTCAACAAGAATCTTTGTTTTGTATCAGTGATATGTGCTCCACATAAATCTTAAATCTTCATCCCTCTTCAACTCAAAGTTGTTGAACTTCATATTTCCTTTGCTATCAATTGATGGTAACTGATACTCAATCTTAACCACCCTTATGTTGTATGGGTAGTGCAAGATATTATCCACTTTGGATTTTAGAACAACAAGTGGGGTGCGCTCTGTGAGCCTAAAATCAACAAGAGGTTTCATGCCATTGAAGTACATAAATGAGAGATACAAAAATTGAGACATTGTGAGGTGTTTTTGTTAACAACATATGAGAAATATTTATACAAATTTTAAATCATAATGGACCACACAAAATTGTCGACGCAATCATAACTCTACAAAAGTGTCAGAAGAATTACAACCGTTCAAAATTAACACTACCTGATTCTTAAGGACTACGGGGAAATATTTGGTATATCAATTTTTTTTGAAAAAATGGGTAAAACGTTTGATACACACACCCGGTTTTTTCTAAAATGCCGGTAAAAATGCATACCATATTTTTTGTATGAACTACTAGATTTTTGGGGGTTGAGAGAAAATTTTGCAACATGTGATTAATGAGAAAAATAAGAGGGCTATTTTTGGTATTATGAAACTATGTGGTGGTGGTCGGGGTTCCAGATAAAAGTCTCTAACAAAACTTATGAAATTATAAAGAAAAAAGGAGTGGAATAACCTAAAGGAGGTGGCTACAATAAATTGCACATATTTGTTTAATTCCTAAAGTGAGTAGGTCTGAATTTTTAAACCAATTTTTCCCCATATTACTTTGCAATATGCTTTATAATATCTTGAGTAAATCTATTATCAATTGTCTCAAGTATTGTATTACAGGCATTGTTTCTCGAAATCAAACCAAAGTTATTCCGGGTAGGAGTATACATGAGAATGTCATTGTAGCATAAGAATTGATTATGTATATCCCAAGAAATCATGATGGGGAGATTTCAAGTTTGGTCGTGTACAATGGTCGGGTTTCCCGGATGAACTTCTCCTTAAGCATCTCGCCTCTCTGGGCCTCATGCTTGGGGTGTACATCATGAGTAATTCTGATGGTCGATTTATGGCCATGACTGAGATATAGGCCTCCTTAGGCAAGGTATCATTATACAAGCATTTATTAATCATCATTAAACAATATCTATACATTAAAGGGTGTCCCCCAGACATAATAAACACAGTTTATAAATCAGGTAAATGACCATGAATGTCCATTAAGGTGATTAATGGCATTCAAAGCCTTTGTCTTGGATCAGGTAATCGGGAATTGGTATAAAAGAGAGGCTTGATAGCAGAAGAAGAAAGACTCAACTTTTATATATATGTTACCCATTGTGACTCTTTCTGACATGTATCATAGGGGTTATCAATTAGAGTTCTTGCATGAATATTTGGCACCCACCGTTGGGCTTTGATAAAACTTATATGGGCCACACAAAACTTTTCAAACTATTGATCTCATCATCCCTTCATGATGAGAGACACCACCAACAAAAATAACACAAGTCCAAGGCCATCATAGAGGAGTTACTAGCTACTATGGAGGAATTGCATCGTTAGAATAAGTTGTTGCAAGGTAGAGTTTTTATCTTACAATAAAATCAACACCAAACTGTCATACCCCAAATTTGTTAGAGTATTTTAAAATTTTCATAAATTTGATTTCATTTTTTATTTGCATCAGTTATACAGCATAACATGCATTTCATCATGAATAATACCTAAAATATCAATCGGAATAAATTCTTCAATATACAGACAAATTGGTTAAATCATTTCTCAAGTACGTGCAAAATAGCAGGTAAAAAGTTTCGAAGTTAAACTCGCAGACGCCAAGATTATTAATCTACGATTCGCGTAGTTTAACCTGGAATGCTCGTTATATTTTTCGGCAACTTTTTCAGCTGCATTTTAATTTGTCTGAGCCTTTTAACCGGTGAAAATTTATTTCAAAATTAAAAGAAACGCTGTATTTTTTCAATAAGTGTATTTCATGCTGATCATTTTAGTGCATCCGATTTAATTTTTCGAGTAAATTTTCGCCCGACTTTTATTCATTTTTAGTCGTTTTAATTTTGTTCTTTCGCCAAAATATTCAGAAAAAATAAATAGAATTTCCCATGTCTTCATTTTATTTTTATCATATTCATTTTAGAAGTTGTGAATTTTATTCGATTTCATTGATTTAAATTGTTTTAAATCAATTAAACCATCTAGAAGGGGCACCTTTGATTTTTTTAGAATTAGTTAGCATTTGTGTTATCTTTGGTTTAATCTCGATCGTTAAATCGAGATTAATCAAAGGTCTATAACAGTTATCCATGTATATATTTATTGACCAATAAAAAATCAAGAATTTAATTAAATTGATTAATAAATAGAATTAGGAAATAAATAATATCTTTTTCTCCATTCATTGTGGGATTCTCCACGTGACAGATAACTAGAAAGATACAAATATCTATCTCCATCCGATATTGATAGGCCATGTCCCCCATTTCACATGAGATATTCTCACAGATTTTTGAGATCCTATCCTCACTAAATCAGCAAAAAAACCAACAACGCATACACAAATTTTCTCTCCTTTTTGTGCATGACAACACACAATTTTTAGGACTCCTTTTTAATGCTAAATACTCCCTCATAATACTATCTATCACTCTTACTTCGGTTGGTAGGGGGAGTCAAAAAATAACAAATGTTTCATTTGATCTTCCTCTAAAAAGAAAAAACCAATCATCACTTTCCTGGGCTATGGACTAAAGACCTCACACATTTTACTCCAAAACCACCATCAAAATAACCTTTCAACCATGGTATTCCAGTGACCATATCCCTCCAAATAACCACACGCCGGAGTTAAAATACCACCACCATTTCCGATATACACCAACATCAAACATTCACCACACCTTGCTGCCCCATCCATTTCAACTGAGCCTTCATCCATTTCTCACTATCATTGCAAAAACCATTGGAAAAGTTAAGAAAAAACAATGTAGCAGGAACAAAAGAAGTGTTCTTCTCCTTTGTGACCTTCATCTTGCTTCAACTTGAGCTTCTTCGTTTCTCTCTCTTTGGACATAACAAACTCTCTCTGCCGCGGTGTCCTCACAACCAGATCCAAACCCTTCTCACCGTCACAACTACGCTTCAACCACCACACCTTCATAAAACCCGTCGAGCGACCATCACAATACCTTCGAAAACACTCCGACCACTGCATCACGCGACGAAACTGCCGTTGAAAGTCAAACCACTGCCACGCCGCTGTTCCTCCATAACTGACGGTGAAGTTCTTTTTTTCTCACGTTTGATTTTCCATTTAATTCAAGTTGTTTTGTTAGTGGCTATGAAAAATAATTGGGAAATGGTTGAAAAAAATTAATTAAAATGAAATAAAAAGAGAAGTGGGTTGTTCCTATTGAAACACATCTATTGTTTTTTGTTTTTGTTTCCGTTACCGAAGGGATGCGAGAGTGAGGAAGACGTTGGAAAAGGGAGAAATCATGAGAGTAGATCTATTTCTCCTAGTTTGATTTTAAGCCCCAATTTTGTTTTATTTTTTCTATTTACTGGACTTAGAGTTTTTACTTAGATTAACTCCCATACTAGTGCTATTGGCACTTCCTTATTGTATAATTCTGTTTGTTATTTTGGGACATTATGCTTTCCTAATTTTAATTATATTCAATTATTTGTTTGCATCTTAATCATGATATTTAGTCAATGGTTAATTGATGAACCTATAATGGTTAACTCTAAAAAATAATCCTTTCATTATTTATTTTATTAGTATTTTTACTTATGTTTATTTTCTTTCAAATACTTATTTATTTGATTATTATTAACTAACTAAACAAATGGTTATTAAGATGGAATAAGTGGATATAAAGTCATTATTTCTAAAATTGTTTCTATCATTTATTTTATTATTTGATTAATTGTTTTTCTTTTCATGTATTTGTTTATTTCCAAAATTAAATAAATAAATATGATAATGTTGATTAGATAATAGAATAAATAGTTATGACTCTATTCTAAAATCTTGGTCCAACACCAAGTATTTCCATCTAAACCCGATTAATTCTAACAAATTCAAATTATTTTCTCAAATCAAATATAATTTCTAAAAGACTTTACTTTTATAATTTAAACTTTGGATGAAAAGGAATATAGTAAGCATTCGCTTCACTATTTCTCAAGCACTTGAACGATTGGCGCACGCCATATTGCTCGAATTCTTATCATCCGATTAAGACCGCAATCATACAAATTCAAATCACTTTTCTATATCAAATATAACTTCTCAAGAATATTCTTTTAGAAATTAAATTTCGGACGATAAAAGAATGGGAGGCGTTCGCCTCACCATTTCTCGAATAATTGAATGATTGACGCTCGCCATATTGCTCGATTTTCTCAACTGTTGATTAAAATACTCTAATTAAATTTGGATAAAGGAATGGATGACACGCGCCTCACTGTTCCTTGAATAAGCAAGTGGGAGGCGTTCGCCTCGCTACCGTGTACATTCAGTTTCCGCAAACAAGCTTTCAATAATAATTTAAACAAAAAGGGAGTAGAAGGCGTTCGCCTTATTATTCATCGAAAGAATTGAACGATTGGTGTGCACCACATTGCTCAATCTTTTGTCGTTATTCAAAAGTATCTCAAAAATATTAAACCTAACTTCTCGCCCCCGTGCGATCAAAATCAATCAAACAAAACATCTAACATATTAATTCAATTTGTCACCCCTGTGTGACCAAAACTCTTTTAAAAAAGAACACTGTTTAATCCTTTCTAATACGCACAACAAACCAGTGCTTAAGCCTCCGCCGAGAGTAGACAAGCCAACGTTTAGCCTTTAGAACACGATCTAAACATTCGTTCATTAAAAGACACCAACCAACCGTAGTTCCCCGAACTACGAACGCTTTGATTTCCTTATTGCACACTAAGGATACGTAGGCACGAGATTGCGAGATCTTGGCGAGCACACTAATAAAAAAAACCCTTTTTCCCCTTTTGAGGTTTCCATCTATCTCTTTTCAATATTTTTGTCACTCGGTGAAAACAAACAACATAAGTTAATATTCAAATAGAAAATTAAACTAAAAGGTTCCCGTTGAGTACAACGAACGTGAGGGGTGCTAATACCTTCCCCTTGCGTAATCGACTCCCGAACCCGAATATGGTTGCGATGACCATTATTCTATTTTCAAAGGTATTATCGATATTTTTCTATTCCTTCATTGGGATAAATAAAGTTCGGTGACGACTATGTTCGAACTAAATTTTTTCCGCGACCATCGCTAGAAATCGTATTTTTTGAGATGCGACACAAACCAAGTCGGAAGACGAAGAAATTGAGGATTCGATTGACTCGTGGCCTCTAATGGCATAAATTTGGGATAATCAAGTCCCATACAATTTCAAACCACCTCTGTTGGCGACCTTTGGCGACAAGAGTGATCCATAAGAACACATCATAATGGTCAACACTCAGATGGCCATCAATGGTGCCAAAGATTCGCTAAAATGGAAATTAATGATGCGCACGTTGAAAGATGCTCCTTTATGCTAGTGAGCTTCTGATGTCCTTTGTGACCAACTATCAGGACCTATCTAGGGAAATGATACACTGTTCTACTAGAAAACATAGAAAAATACTCTCTCCGTCGCATAAGAAATGTTTCATTTGCACTTTTTTTCTGTCTCAAAATAATTGTCTTTTTACAATATGAATGCAACATTTATTATTATTTTCCCACTATCATACCCCTATTTATTAGCTTTCACTTTATTCAACCACTTTTTTAACTATAATTAATAGGGGTATTCTAATAAATGATATTAGTTTTATCATTAAAACCAACACATCTAATCATTTTCTTAAAAACCGTGAATTGTTCAAATTGTACACTTTTTATGAGATGGATGAAGTATTAACCACATGTCTTTTTAATGTCCGATAAAAGATACGCAAAGTCATTGCAAGAGTATATGGCTCACTTTAATGAAGAAGCTATAATAGTCTCAACCTTCCAAAACAACCTCAAGGTGGGATATTTTAATGATTACCTATATTAGAAGTTGGCATTATCAATGGAGGAGATCATGGCATAAATAGAATGTTACATTAAAAGACACGAAAAAAAAGAACAAGAGATGCAAAGGAGATGGGGTGTCGAAATCAGAAGCGGGCAAGCAAAAAAAATGCTAGAACCAAATGCTTGCCCGAGAAAAAGCAACACTCAAACATATTCAAAAACCCTATAAGTATTTCACCTTGCTGAATATGAAGTAGCATAGATTATAGGCTATTACACTAAAAATTATCATCACTTGAAGCAGAAGATTAAGAAGTTGATCCAAAAAGAATGTGTGCAAAAGTATGTGCATGGAAGCAGTTGAGGCACATAAATAAGAAACTCACCACAAAGGGAAACCCAAGGAAGAACCCTTCCATACTAGGGGGGAATGAGTGTGCAGGAAGATAAAGATCCAACTGTGACGTGACATAATTTGAATATGATAACTAGAGCATTTGCATGATGTAAAGAATCTATTCTAGCTCTTCCAGAAAGTGTTATGCTCGACAAGTGATGTACATCGCCATTGCTCTACCCACAAAGCCTGCTGCCCCGACGCAGATTGTTAGTTTCTCCCATAGGATTGTAGAGGGTGTAACTCCACATGAAGATGATCTGATGGTGATCAATCTCCATATCCATAACTGAAGCTTGAAAAGAGTATTAATTGATCCCAATAGTTTAACATATATACTTTAATGGGAAGATTTCGAAGGTTTGAAGATGGATCCTGAGCTCCTATAACCATTCAGTGGTTTGTTGGTAGGGTTTTCAAGAGAATAGGTAAAAATCCTAGGTTATTTTATCCATCATTACCACCTTTAGGAAGCGAGTGAGTGGAACTACAGTAAAAGTATGGTACATGGTGAAAACGTCTTATCCCCTTACAACATCATATTGATTGTGTGTAGATTTCACATATCTCAACAAGGCATGGCCTAAATATCACTATCTAGTACCAAGAATTTATAGACTCATTAATGGAGCGTTGGGTTTCGGGGCGTTGAGTTTCGTGGACGCATATGCTAGTCATAACCAGATAAGGATAAGCCTCAACGACGCTCCTAAAACAACATTCATGGCGAACTAGGATAATTACTATCATTATTCCATGCTTTTTGGTTTGAAGAATGCATGAGAGACATATAAGAGACTCATGGATATTGTGTTTTCCGATCAAATAGGTCAGAAACTTGAAGTATACATCGCCGCATGGTGAGTAAAACTCCGAGTAAAGGACGACATTATGAAGATCTGAAAGAAACATTGGCATCAATAAGAAGGTTTAACATGTAGTTAAGTGCTGGCGAGAAATGTTTTGGTTTCATATTAACCAGGCGAGGCAGCAAGGCCAATCCAGATATATTCCAGTAGATCATTAACATGAGAAGCCCAACCTCAATGAAAAAAGTTCAATAGTTAACCTAAAAAATTGCAATACTGTCTTGATTCTTGTCTTGCGCAGGCGAAAAATCTATACATTTTTTTAACACATTGAAGAAGTTAGAAAGCTTTCAATGGAAGGAAGAATGTGAAAAGTCCTTTCAAGACTTAAATAATTTCCTATCAGCTCCGCCCATTCTCATATTCCCCAAAGAAGGAATGTCATTAGTTATATATTTATCTGTCACAAATAAATCTCTAAGCTTAGTTCTGTTTCAGGAGAGCATGAACGGAGAGAAGTCTGTCTACTTCGTTGGTAAGATTTTAAAAGGGTTTAAGCTGCACTATCAAAAGATAGAACAATTAGCTTTGGGGGTGATTATTACGACGAGAAAGCTAATGCGTTACTTCCAAAGAGACCCAATCATGATTAAAATAAACTACTTGGTCAAGTAAGTGCTCAAAACACTATATTTAACAGGAAGATTGGTGTCATGGTTAGTGGAACTTTCCGAATATGACATATAATTTGTACCCCAAAACTTTCCGAATATGACATATAATTTGTACCCGAAAGCATTACTAAATCTCAAGCTTCGCAGAATATCTTGGTCGAGTTCAGTACACCTGTTAAAGTAGAATCCCCATACCTCTGGTTCATGTCGGTGGATGAGTCTTCTCACCTAAAAAGAAGTAGGGCAAGAATCATGTTGGAAGGATATGGAGGTACTTTTGGAGTAGTCGTTATGCTTCAATTTCCAAGCTAGTAATAACCAAGCCAAGTACGAAACTCTTATAGTGTAAATGAAGTTTTCCTGTGAGAGCCACTTAACTCTGGGCCAAAAGTAATTCTCAACTTGTCACTAATCAAATGAAAGGTGATTATCAAACAAAGGAACCTTTATAAGCCAAATATCTATAGCATATCCTCAAGATGACTAAGGAATTCAAAAGACTTTTGAAATATTACATGTCCCACGTGAAGAAAATATTTGGGTTGACCTTATAGCAAAGCTCGCAAACACCAAGATGAGTCCTAATAGAATGGTGATACAAGATATCATCGAAGCTCCAAGCACAAAAGTTGGAGAGATTATGATGATAGAGAGCAATAATAGGTGGATGACTCCCATCATTGAATACCTAGTTAGAGAGCATTTTCTAGATGAAGAAGAAGCGAAATCTCGGAGGATGCGAAGACTCGCCTCCAGGTACGTTCTGGTGGCTGATAAACTCTACAAAATTGAGAGGTTAACTCCCATGTTGAGATATGTCGCCGAAGCAGATGAAGTAAGCCTAGTTTTGGTCGAATTACATGGAGGAATTTGTGTAAGCCACGTCGGAGGAAAAATGTTGGAAATAAAGCTACTAAGATGTGGGTACTACTAGAAAAAATTGATGAGGGATAATTCCATGTTTTTCAATAAGTGTGAAAAATGTCAAAGATATGCGCCTTTCACCCACACCCCACCTGAACTCCTACTTCAATGATGTCTTCTAGTTAACAAAATTTTTAAAGGAAAAAGAAAATGATTAAAAATAATTTTTTTATTAGGATGCTTGACAAGATGTTGAATCTCACTCCTAAGTATCCCCAAGTTCGATGAAGAACTCAAAGCTACGTAGTTTTTTTGTAAAAAACAACATATATATTGATTGATTTTAGTGAGCGATGTTTAGGTCGCATTATAGTGATTAACTTTATTTGTATGCTCGCGCGGGGGGGGGGGGGGGGGGGGGGGGGGGGGGGGTGACATATTGGTCTAAGGTTAGCTAAAGTTTATACTAATCAGGGTCGACTGTCGCGGTGCGAAAAATAAAGGAGAAGAGCGATCCAAAACGCAACGGAATTTAAAATTTCTCCTTTAGTGATCCTTACGAATGGGCATGATCAGTGATAGAATCGTTACCTCTTGTGGCGATTGTAACCTTTGATGCAGATCTACGGAGCGATCACGAACGTCGAACGATGACAACGCCTCTATTCAGTCCACACGAACGAATTCCTTCAATCTCAGTGCTAACTGCTACGAATGAAGGCTTTGAGTAAGAGAGAGAGAGAAACGAAATTGCAACTGCACAAATGCTTCTACACAAGGGTTCTATTTATAGAACCACTTATGTGGGCTGCAAACTAAAAAGCCCACTCAAGTGTATGTGGCCCATATCTTATAATATGCCAAAATCACTTAAGCGCGTGGTACCTTACCATATTTCGTATTCTACTTAAGTACACCGTACCTTACGATGTTCTACAATTCACTTAAGTGTACCGTACATTACGATATTCCTTAGTTACTCTATCTCTCATTAATCCGTCCTTTTATGCGTGACCCTGTAGGTTTTCGCGGCATTGACAATTATATTAAATCACGTATTTAACATAATAAACAGTGAGCGGTATCTAACAACACATCACTGCTACCCAAGACACGAAAATGCCATATGATCTGACAAATCCTTTTGTGATAATACTTATGTGTACAATTACCCTTTTGCCCTTATGTCTATATTGAACAAAAGGCATAGACTGTGTCATCCTTGTTCAGTTCAATATTGGGCCCATAGACATTTATCCTCTTACGTAGGATGGGCAAATTCCATCTAGGTCACTCATGTCCCTCAGCATGCTTCGTGGAGTACCCATCAACTGTCTTTATGATCATCCAGTTACGGATAATGTTTGATCAGCAATAAGGCACTCGACTCTACATCTAGGGTCCATAGTGGTTTCAGGCCGAAGGGTGGTATACACCATTATCACCATGAGAATAACTTATGACAGTTTGCATAACATTCTATATAGTATTCTCATAGCGGGTCAATCCAGTATAAATATTACTCTTAATATTCATACCTATGTTTAAGACTTGATAACTCCTTATCCATGGTCCATGAGATGTGATCATCAGTCTATATACATCATAATCTTAATGCTTTAATATTATCCCACTTCACAATAAAGCTCGACTACGGATACTTTAAGAATAATGTCCTTATGTTTAATGTGATCTCATGATTAAGTCACACTTGATACATTCAACGGATTAGCTATTCTAGGGACTTTATTAAACAAACATAATAAAGAAAAAGCTTTTTATTATTAATAAATAATTCGATACAAGTACCAAAAGTATTGGCCTCTAGGTCTTACACCAACAATCTCCCACTAGCACTAGAGCCAATCAGGCATACCCCTAATGCCCATAGATCTAGTATGGCCATCATGTATCTACTGCGCAAGAGGCTTTGTCAGTGGGTCAGCAATATTGTCAAGTGTAGGTACTCTGCATATTTTCACATCTCCTCTATCTATTATCTCTCGAATGAGGTGATAACGCCTAAGTATGTGTTTGGATCGTTGGTGAGATCTAGGATCCTTAGCTTGTGCGATAGCACCATTGTTATCACAATAGAGACCAATGGGATCCACAATGCTAGGAACTATGCCAAGTTCACTAATGAACTTTTTGATCCAAACAACTTTCTTTGCTGCACTTGAGGCAGCAATATACTCGACCTCGGTTGTAGAATCAACATCTGTATCTTGCTTTGAACTTTTCCAGCTCACAGCGCCACCGTTTAAGCAAAACACATAATCAGATTGCGATCTAAAGTCATCCTTATCTGTCTGGAAGCTAGCATCGGTGTATCCAATTACATCCAGCTCTTCCTGACCTCCATATATCAAGAATGAGTCCTTAGTCCTTCTCAAATACTTAAGGATATTCTTGACAGCTACCCAATGAGCATCACCAGGATCAGATTGGTACCTACTCGTTGCACTTAAAGCATACGAGACATCTGGTCGAGTACATAACATGGCATACATGATATATCCTATTTCAGATGCATATGGAATCTTATTCATTCGATCCCTTTCTTCCTTAGTTGAAGGGGATTGTGTTTTTGATAGACACGGGCCATGTTGCATAGGTATGAATCCTTTCTTGGAATCATGCATATTAAAGCGTCTCAGCACTTTGTCTATGTACGTACTCTGACTTAGGCCAAGCAGTTTTTGTGATCTATCTCTATAGATTCTAATTCCTAATATATAGGCTGCTTCACCTAGGTCCTTCATAGAAAATCATTTCCCCAACCAAGACTTTACTTGTTGCAGGGTAGGGACATCGTTTCTAATGAGTAATATGTCATCTACATATAATACCAGGAAAACGATCATGCTCCCACTAACCTTCTTGTAGACACAAGGCTCATCTTCGTTCTTGATGAATCCATATTGTTTTACTGTTTCATCAAAACGAAGATTCCAGCTTCTGGAAGTTTGCTTCAATCCATAGATTGATCTTTGTAACTTACATATCTTTTGGGCTTTTTCTGGTATGTCAAATCCTTCAGGCTGTGTCATGTACACATCCTCAAGAAGATTCCCATTAAGGAAAGCAGTTTTGACATCCATCTTCCATATTTCATAATCATGATATGCAGCGATAGCAAGTAAAATCCGAACAGATTTAAGCATTGTAACTAGTGAAAAGGTTTCATCATAGTCAACCCCATGAATTTGTTTATATCCTTTTGCAACTAGTCTTGCCTTATAGGTATGTACCTTACCATCCATGTCAGTCTTCTTTTTGAAGACCCACTTGCATCCTATAGGGTTAACTCCTACAGGAGGCTCTACCAAGGTCCAAACTTGGTTTGTGTACATGGAATCCATTTCAGATTTCATGGCTTCTAGCCACTTCTCAGACTCGGGACCAGTTATGGCCTCTTGGTAGGTCACAGGCTCATCTTGATCCATGAGTAATACATCACCTTGATCAGTTATGAGATATCCATATCTCTCAGGTAGGTGACGTATCCTGCTTGACCTACGCTGGTCTTGTTCTACTTGAGCAGGTTTCTCTTTCACAACTACTTGTGTTTCCTGCTCTAATTCCTCCATAGGTGTATCAATGCTTTGTGATTCTTGAATTTCTTCAAGCTCTACTTTCCTCCCACTGATTCCTTTGGAAATAAAATCCTTTTCTAGGAAAACTCCAGTTCGAGCGACAAACACTTTGCCCTCAGAAGGATTGTAGAAGTAATACCCTCTTGTTTCTTTAGGATACCCTACAAATAAGCATTTGTCAGATTTGGGCTCAAGCTTAGTTGAAATTTGTCGTTTCACATAAACTTCGCAACCCCAAATCTTCATGTAAGACATATGTGGTTTCTTACCACTCCATATCTCATATGGTGTCTTCTCAACCTTTTTGGATGGAACACGATTAAGTGTGTAAGTTGATGTCAATAGTGCATGTCCCCAAAAGGAGTTTGGAAGATCGGCGTGACTCATCATGGATCGAACCATGTCTAACAGGGTTCAATTTCTTCTCTCAGATACACCATTCCATTGGGGTGTTCCAGGAGGAGTAAGTTGGGATAGGATCCCACACTCTTTCAGATGGTCATCAAATTCTAGGCTTAAATACTCACCACCTTGATCTGATCGAAGAGTTTTAATATTCTTACCTAGTTGGTTTTGTACTTCATTCTTGAATTCCTTGAACTTTTCAAAGGACTCTGATTTGTGTTTCATTAAATATACATAATCGTATCTACTGAAATCATCAGTAAATGTGATGAAGTACTGAAAACCTCCTCTGGCTGGTATGTTCAGTGGTCCACATACATCAGTATGTATGAGGGCCAAAAGATCATTAGCTCTTTCACCTTTTCCTGTGAATGGAGACTTTGTCATCTTTCCAATTAAACAAGATCTGCATGTCTCATATGATTCATAATCAAAAGAGTCCAAGAGTCCATCTTTATGGAGTTTGGAAATGCATTTCTCATTTATGTGGCCTAATCGACAATGCCAAAGGTAAGTTGGATTTAACTCATTAGGTTTCATCCTTTTAGTATTAATGTTATAAATAGGCATTTCAAGATCAAGGACATATAGTCCATTGTTCATTTGTGCAGTAACATAGAATATATCATTCAAATAAATTGAGTAACAATTGTTCTTTATTATAAATGAAAAACCAAACTTGTCCAAACAAGAAACGAAAATAATATTCCTGCTAATTACAGGTACATAATAACAGTTCTCTAACTGAATTATTAAACACTAGGTAAAGTCAATACATAAGTTCCTACGGCTAAAGCAGCAACCTTTGCTCCATTGCCAACTCGTAGGTCAACTTCACCTTTTGCCAAATCTCTACTCCTTTTTAGCCCCTGCATATTGGTACAAATATGAGAACCACATCCAATATCTAATACCCATGATGCAGAAGTAGATAAATTAATTTCAATAACAAAAATACCTGAAGTTGAAGTCTCTACTCCATTCTTCTTATCTTCCAAGTACTTTGGGCAATTTCTCTTCCAGTGTCCGGTCTTACGGCAATGGAAACAGGTGCCTTCCTTTGATATGCCTCCACTAGGCTTCAAAGCAGCAACAGTGGGTTTGGGTTTGACAACTTCCTTGCCTTTCCCTTTATCACCCTGCTTGGTGGGTCTTTTGTTCTGTCTCTTTCCATTTCCGATCATCAGAATGGACTTCCCTTTTGACTTCAGATTCTGCTTAGCAGTTCTTAACATGGCTAGCAATTCACGAAGAGATTTGTCCATATCATTCATATTGAAATTTAGGACAAATTGACTGAATCTATCAGACAACGATTACAAGATCAAATCAGTTGCAAGTTCCTTTCCGAGGGGAAAACCTAATCTCTCAAGGTTTTCCACATACCCAATCATCTTGAGCACATGGGGACCTACATGGGCTCCCTCAGCTAACTTGCCTTGAAAAAGGGCTTTTGAAACTTCAAACCTTTCATGCCTTGCTTGCTCTTGATAGAGCATCTTCAGGTGTTCGATCATATCGAACGTTGCCATGTTCTCATGTTGCTTTTGTAACTCTGAGTTCATGGTAGCTAGCATGAGACAAGCAGTTTCATTGGCATCATCGACATGCTTCTTATAAGCATCTCTTTCTGCCTTAGGTGCAGAACTAGGAGGTTCCTTTTCAGGAACAAGTTTCTCCAAGACATAAAACTTTCTATCATGTTTGAGGACAATCCTCAGATTTCGGTGCCAATCCAGAAAATTTGTCCCAGACAATTTTTCCTTGTCAAGGATTGATCGCAAAATGTTGTTAGAGGTGTTTGTTGTCATGGTAATCTACATGAAAATAATGAAAATATAAGTATCAATAACATATTTAATTAGGCCTTTAATTAAATATGCTCCCACTATTTTACTCAAAACAAATGACCCTCACCATTTGATTCGGAAAATCCCGTTGGAAGATTTTCTAGTGGGTCGAGATCCACATTTCACTTTGTTTTAAGTCCCCGTAGGCGGATTACACAAAACTAGGTTATTTAGGTAGGAACTCCTTCCAATTGTATCTAATACAACTATCGAATATTTTAGTTGGGTGAATAACTCCTTATTCCAATCCATCACATGGATCATTTCCAACTCTTGCTTCTAAACATATATAATCTTATTATAATTTGTTTAGTTAAGTTTGACCCATTGTTTTAGCAATTGGATATTACAATTATCCCATCGCACCTTACTAATATAGAACATGCACCTCCCGTAGGCAAAACCTACATTATCTGATACTAGTCTTGATGAGTGCTAAAACTTGGAAAGCATAAACTTAATATTTAATTTGAGGGAATTTGCAATTATTCTGATCTCACCGGCTTATTTATCATATAAATTGTCTCTCACATGCATCAACGTACATTCACATGCATCATACATAATGAAACAGTTATGGCCCCTAGCGCAATTGTTCTCCCAAGCCAATGAGAGAACCTAAGCTAACATAATAACGATATAAGCTTCTCCAAGCAAGATCTTCAAGGTTGTCCTCCTTTGATATTGAATTCTTCTCTTTCTTCATAACATTACATTACATAAAAGAAACTCGTTTTACATACGAGGGAGTGAGATGAGAAAAGAAGTTACATTAAGAGATTAAAAGAGAGGCACGACACGCAGATCGTATTTTAAAAACCCAAAACAAAATAAAGGAAAAATTAAGGCCATAACCGATTACCACAAGACAATAATAATAAACACATTATTATTATTAATTTTAATTATTTTAATTAATTAAAACCAAATTAAATTTCGGCGACCGATCACACTACGCAGAATTAGCCGGGGGTCCGATGCCCGGTCAACAGGACGGGGGTTCCACTGACCGATCAGCGGATGGGGGTCAAGGGGGCAGCGCCCCTGGCCGAAAATTTTAATGAACAATTCATTTGAAATCGACGTTGTTTTTTGCATCAACACTTGATACTTCAAAGCACAACTCTTGCGCAGTCACAACCCTAATCACATAACTCTTTGACAACACAACCCTTGTGTCGTCATTAACCCTAATGCGCCAATTTCAGACCGTCAAACACACCTCAACTGTTGATTCAGTATGATTGATCAACACGTAATTGCTTCACCATACTAATGTCGGATCAAGAAGCAAACGACCATTGATCGCTTAAAGGAAAACAACCATTAAGTGTTTGAATGAACGAAACAGAAACAGTATATCATATATACCGTATTTTGCATCAGGATTACTTATATCATATATATAACTTGATCGGTCTCAATTGCATAACCTATGGAGGATTGATGTATCGCTGCTTCACCATACTAATGTCGGATTCCGAAGCATAGTCAACAACAATCATCCAAATCGTACACACATGATGCCAAATTTAATTACTCGTTTATTCTCTGATTCATTCTGTCTTTTAATCATATAAATACAGAAACTATAGAAAATAAAAAGCTATCAGATGCATGGTTTCGTAAGTGGCTCTGATACCACTGAAGGAGAATAGCGATCCAAAACGCAGGGGAATTTAAAATTTCTCCTTTAGTGATCCTTACGAATGGGCATGATCAATGCTAGAATCGTTACCTCTTGTGGAGATTGTAACCTTTGATGCAGATCTACGGAGCGATCACGAACGTTGAACGATGACAACGCCTCTACTCAGTCCACACGAACGAATTCCTTCAATCTCAGTGCTAGCTACTACGAATGAAGGCTTTGAGTGAGAGAGAGAGCGAAATGAAATTGCAACTGCACAAATGCTTCTACATAAGGGTTCTATTTATAGAACCACTTATGTGGGCTGCAAACTAAAAAGCCCACTTAAGTGTATGTGGCCCATATCTTATAATATGCCAAAATCACTTAAGCGCGTGGTACCTTACCATATTTCGTATTCTACTTAAGTACACCGTACCTTACGATGTTCTACAATTCACTTAAGTGCACCGTACATTACGATATTCCTTAGTTACTCTATCTCTCATCAATCCGTCCTTTTATGTGTGACCCTGTAGGTTTTCGCGGCATTGACAATTATATTAAATCACATATTTAACATAATAAACAGTGAGCGGTATCTAACAACACATCACTGCTACCCAAGACACGAAAATGCCATATGATCTGACAAATCCTTTTGTGATAATACTTATGTGTACAATTACCCTTTTGCCCTTATGTCTATATTGAACAAAAGGCATAGACCGTGTCATCCTTGTTCAGTTCAATATTGGGCCCATAGACATTTATCCTGTTACGCAGGATGGGCAAATTCCATCTAGGTCACTCATGTCCCTCAGCATGCTTCGTGGAGTACCCATCAACTGTCTTTATGAATATCCAATTACGGATAATGTTTGATCAACAATAAGGCACTCGACTCTACATCTAGGGTCCATAGTGGTTTCAGGCCGAAGGGTGGTATACACCATTATCACCATGAGAATAACTTATGACAGTTTGCATAACATTCTATATAGTATTCTCATAGCGGGTCAATCCAGTATAAATATTACTCTTAATATTCATACCTATGTTTAAGACTTGATAACTCCTTATCCATGGTCCATGAGATGTGATCATCAGTCTATATACATAATAGTCTTAATGCTTTAATGTTATCCCACTTCACAATAAAGCTCGACTACGGATACTTTAAGAATAATGTCCTTATGTTTAATGTGATCTCATGATTAAGTCACACTTGATACATTCAACGGACTAGCTATTCTAGGGACTTTATTAAACAAACATAATAAAGAAAAAGCCTTTTATTATTAATAGATAATTCGATACAAGTACCAAAAGTATTGGCCTCTAGGGCTTACACCAACACTTCATAATTGGGAGTCCATTTTCCTCTGGAATCTTCCTTGAACGTTAAAATTTTCTTGAGCACAAGGTCACCTTCTCTGAACACTCGAGGTTTGAACTTCTTATCAAAAGCTTTCTTCATTCTCTACTGATATAACTGACCATGACACATGGCAGTTAATCTCTTCCCTTCAATCAAATTCAACTGGTCAAACCTGGTCTGACACCATTCAGCTTCAGTCAACTTGGCTTCCATGAGCACACGCAATGAAGGAATCTCAATCTTTACGGGGAGCACTGCTTCCATACCATACACAAGAGAGAAAAGGGTTGCCCCTGTTGAATTGCGGACAGATGTACGATACCCATGCAAAGCAAATGGGAGCATCTCATGCCAATCCTTATATGTGACAACCATCTTCTGGATAATCTTCTTGATATTCTTATTCGCAGCTTCAACAGCCCCATTCATCTTAGGTCTGTAGGGAGAAGAATTATGATGTGCAATCTTGAAGTCCTTACAAAGAGCTTCCACCATATTGTTATTCAAGTTTGATCCATTATCAGTAATGATTTTACTTGGAACACCATAACGACATATGATATGATTCTTAATAAACCTCACAACAATTTGCTTGGTTACATTTGCATACGATGCTGCTTCAACCCACTTTGTGAAGTAATCAATTGCCACCAAAATGAAACGATGTCCATTCGAAGCTTTAGGCTCAATCATCCCAATCATATCAATTCCCCACATGGATAAGGGCCATGGGGAAGATATAACATTCAATAGTGTCGGAGGAACATGACTCTTATCAGCATATATTTGACACTTGTGGCACTTCTTCACAAACTTGCAACAGTCAGATTCCATTGTCAGCCAATAGTAACCTGCTCGCAACATCTTCTTCGCCATTGCATGTCCATTGGAATGAGTACCAAAGGAACCTTCATGCACTTCAGTCATCAACATGTCTGCTTCGTGTCTATCCATGCATCTTAGCAAAACCATGTCGAAGTTTCTCTTGTATAGTATATCACCATTCAAGTAGAAATTACCGACTAATCTTCTCAAAGTCTTCTTATCTTTCAAAGATGCCCCAGGCGGGTAAATCTGACTTTGGAGGAAACATTTGATGTCGTAATACCACGACTTCTCGTCTTTAATCTCTTCAATAGTAAACACATGAGCTGGCCTATCAAGACGCATCAAAGATAAATTGGGAACTTCATTCCAATACTTCACTATAATCATTGACGCCAACGTTGCAAGAGCATCTGCCATCCGGTTTTCATCTCGGGGGATATGATGAAACTCAACCTTTGTAAAGAAAGTTGAAATCCTCCTCGCATAATCTCTATATGATATCAAACCGGGTTGATTTGTCTCCCATTCTCCTTTGATCTGATTCACAACCAAAGTCGAATCACCGAAGACATCCAAATACTTGATTCTGAGATTCATGGCCTCTTCAAGCCCCATAATGCAAGCTTCATATTCTGCCATGTTATTTGAACACTTGAAAGTCAATCTAGCTATAAATGGTAGATGCGTGCCTTGAGGAGTAATAATCACTGCCCCAATGCCATTTCCATATTGATTAACAGCTCCATCAAATACCATGCCCCAACAGAAACCAGGTTCTGGCCCTTCTTCAAGCAATGGTTCATCACAATCTTTCATTTTTAAGTACAAAATCTCTTCATCAGGAAAGTCATACTGTACTGACTGATAATCTTCAATTGGTTGGTGAGCCAAATGGTCAGCCAAGATACTACCTTTGATCGCTTTCTAAGATCGGTATTCTATATCATACTCTGATAACAACATCTACCAACGGGGAATTCTCCTAGTTAAATCAGGCTTCTCAAATATATACTTGATTGGATCCATTTTGGATATCAACCAAGTGGTATGATTCAACATATACTGGCGCATACGCTTAGCAGCCCAAGCCAATGCGCAACAAGTATTCTCAAGCATTGAATACCGAGTCTCACAGTCGGTGAACTTCTTACTGAGGTAGTAAATTGCAAATTCTTTCTTCCTAGTCTCATCTTGCTGACCAAGAAACAAACCCATACTATCTTCTAGCACAGTCAAATACATGATCAACGGTCTTCCTTCAACAGGTGGAGACAAAATCTGAGGTTCAAGCAAATACTCCTTGATACTATCAAATGCTTTCTGGCAGTCTTTGGTCCAATCACAAGACTGATCTTTCCGAAGAAGCTTAAATATAGGCGCACATGTGGCAGTCATGTGGGAAATGAATCTGGAAATATAATTCAAGCGGCCGAGAAAACTTCTGACTTGCTTCTCAGTTTTGGGCGCATGCATCTCTTGTATTACTTTGACCTTGACAGGATCAACCTCAATACCCTTCTCGCTGACAATAAAGCCCAACAACTTACCAGAACAAACACCAAAAGTACACTTATTGGGATTCAAGCGGAGTTTATACTTCCTCAAACGCTGGAATAACTTCAACAAATGCTCAATATGTCCCTCTTCATTGGTCGATTTAGCAATCATGTCATCGACATAAATTTCAATCTCTTTATGCATCATATCATGAAAAAGAGTAGTCATTGCTCTCTGGTAAGTTGCACCAGCATTCTTTAGACTGAAAGGCATCACTATGTAACAGAATGTTCCCCAGGGTGTAACGAATGTGGTCTTCTCCATATCTTCGGGTGCCATCTTGATCTGATTATATCTGGAAAATCCACCCATAAACGAAAAGACATTGAATTTAGCAGTATTGTCTACCAACATATCAATGTGTGGCAAAGGGAAATCATCTTTTGGACTGGCTTTATTCAAATCTCTATATTCAACACACATCCAGACTTTTCCATCTTTCTTCGGCACAGGCACAATGTTGGCCACCCATTGTGAATACTCAGCGGTCACAAGGAAATCGGCATCTATCTGCTTCTGAACTTCCTCTTTGATCTTCACAGCCATATCAGGATGCGTTCTTCTCAATTTCTGCTTGACTGGCGGGCATTCTGGCTTCAACGACAATCTATGCTCCACAATCTCAGAATCCAACCCAGGCATGTATTGATAAGACCAAGCAAACACATTCGAATACTCTCGAAGAAGATCAATCAACCTCTTCTTAGCATCTGGACATGATAACATGAAATAATATCACATTCTAGGACTCGATTTAATTAAATTATATTATTATTTACTTCAATTTACTTCATTTTATTCGATATTACTCGGTATTTTCTTTCTATTTATCTCAGGTAGCTTATTTGAAGCACAAGTGAAAAAGGAAGAAAAGGAGGTGCAAAAAGAAATGAAAAGAAGCAAATTCCACCAAGCCAAAGCCCAGCCCAAAAGCAAGGCGCTGCGCCCGTGACGAGCGTCACACAAGTTGTGACGAGCGTCACGCTCTACCTACTTGTGTTACGAGCGTAACACATGGTGTGACGGACGTCACACCATTCCCCTATATTTTTGGCTCCAGAAGCGCAACAAAGACGTTGAGGCCTATTGTTACGCTTGACCATTTGCAACGTGAAGACCCTTTACACGGAAGACCTTTGGAAACAGTTACAACAAGTGACCAATATAAATAGTAGCTTTTGGCAAACCCTGCGGGACAGTCCGCTTCGTTCAATTTTCTTCTTCCAGCCGTGCAAGCATACCATTATTTTTCCTTTACTGTTTTTGCTTTTAATTGCAATTCTTATTTTTACTTTCCTTTCCAGTTAATCTTTCAGCAGTTAATTAATTTTTCGCACAATAGTTTCTACACCGGAAACTATTGTGTATCTTTTACTAGATCTAACCTTACGTTAGACCCTAGATTTTTATTCCTTCACTTTTATTTTTCCGTCCGATTGAAGAATTCAAGAACAAATCCAACCGGTCTGTGGTGGAGTGTTCAAGATTGCTATAAATTATTCAGGTTCTTTAATTATTGTTTGAATTTATATATGCTCTGCTTTATTGTTTATTTATATTATTTGCCTGAGATGGAATTATTTATGCATGCTGATTATTTAGATCTGTTAAGCATGTCTGGCTAATTTATTTAGGTATCGGTATGTAGAGTAAGCGGAATGAAGGAATCAAAACTAAGTTGGTTTAATTACATTTAAAAATAAAATCACTCTTTTTACGGTCTCAATTTACAGGGTTAATAACAAGGTTTTGTACGAAAGTAAAAGACATAAAGAAGTTAAAATCAATAGAACGAGAGTTTGAGTTTTTAACTGGACAGTGTAAATTGGATATTAATTCTAGATCAGGGCGAAAGCAATTTTTAGAGTTAATTAAATTCTAATCTTTTTCAAAAAGTATTTTTAAAGGTTGAATGTGAGGACGAGAGTTAAGCATTTGAATTTAATTATATAATCTAAGTCAACAGAGCGAGAGTTTGAGACAAGGATGTTTAAACGTTTAGTGTTTTCTTGAAAAGAGTTTCTACGGATTCTATTGTTTTCAAAAAGTGATTTTGGACTTAACTAATAAGTGACAGCTACGTTAATATAAAATCATAGTTTATTCAATAGAGCGAGAGTTTGAGAAAAAGCTATTAATCAATAGTGTCTACTGAAAAGATTTATTTTAAAACCAAGAAACCAACGAAGAATTGATTCCCTAATTACGACGAACTACATACCGATATCCGCTTAATTAATATTTAATTTAGATCTTATTTTAGTTTTAACTTTTCCCCCAAACAATCAAAGTATTATCCGCCTTAGCTTTACGAAGTAACCTTAGAAAACGGTATATCGATTCATAAGTCCCTGTGGGATCGATATCTTTTAAAACTACGCGATAGAACTGTGCACTTGCAGTTTGTACCCCAAATTCGACTCATTAAGTCGCAATCAAGTTTTTGGCGCCGTTGCCGGGGACTTTTATTTAGTCGATATCGTAACTCTTCTGTTACGCTGTAGAGACTAAGGCTTTTTCTTTTTCTTTCTTTCGTTGATTTGTATGCCACATACTCGCTCACAAGGCGAGCCGTTCTACTTACGATTCAACGATATCGAACTATATCTCCGAGTCTTACGACGAATTCGGGAATATCGTGCTGCGAACAATCTCCCTCCTGTCGAACTTCCTGATCTCAAAAATCTTCTTCCTTCGCCGATACCCGAGATGGCAGAACCAGCTCGTGCTCTTCGAGATTACGCCGCTCCATCGCAAGATGAGCCGCATTCGAGTATTGCTCCACCCGCAATCGAAGCAAACAACTTCGAACTTAAACCTTCACTGTTGCAGGCAGTGCAACAGAACCAATTCTCTGGAAATCCTACCGAGGATCCAAACCTTCATTTATCCGTGTTTGTCCAATACGCTGATACTGTTAAAGCTAATGGTGTCACTTCAGAGGCAATTCGACTTCGTCTTTTTCCCTTCTCGTTAAGAGATATCGCTAGAAGATGGCTTCAATCTCTTCCTTCCAACTCAGTCACAACATGGAACGAGTTGAAGAAAGTCTTTCTTGCCCGATATTTTCCGCCGAGCAAAACAGCTATGTTGAGAGCCCAGATAAATGGATTTAAACAGAAAGATAACGAGTCTCTCTTCGAAGCATGGAAAAGATACAAAGACATGATGAGACTTTGTCCACACCATGGTTTAGAGGACTGGTTAGTAATTCATACCTTCTATAATGGTCTCCTGTACAACACGAGGTTAACAATAGACGTCGCCGCAGGTGGGCACTAATGAACAAACCTTATGCTGATGCTTACCAACTTATCGAAAGCATGGCCCAAAACCACTATCAGTGGGGAAGCGAACGAACAATGGTAGAAAAACCTCAAACTAAAACTGGCATGTACGAGATAAGTAACCTTGATCATGTTAACGCAAAAGTGGATGCTCTGGTCCAGAAAATTGAAAGTTTAAATGTATCACCTCCAGCCACCGTGGTTGCCATAACTCAGAATTGCGAAGTCTGTGGAATCCAAGGTCACACTCCTACAGATTGTCAACTCCTAACAGGAATCCAAGCAGAGCAAGTAAACTATGCTCAAGGAAGCCCCTACTCGCATACCTATAACTCAAATTGGAAGAATCATCCAAATTTTTCATATAAGAGTAATAATGCTTTATACGCACCTGGACAATCTCCAAATCAAGCCCCAGCTATACCTCCGGGATATCAAAAGCCGATCCCATCTACACCTAACAATAACGCCCCTAGGAAATCCAACTTGGAAATCATGATGGAAAACTTTATAGCTTCTCAACAGCAAACCAATAAAGATTTCTTAAACCAGAATGTACACACTGGCGAACAAATTAAACAACTAGCAAGTAAAGTAGATGCCCTGGCTACCCATAACAAAATGCTGGAAACGCAAATATCACAAGTAGCTCAACAACAAGCGCCTACTGCTGCCCCAACTGGTACATTTCCTGGACAGCCCCAACCTAACCCGAGAAGCCACGCTCATGCAATCATACTAAGAAGTGGAACGGAAGTGGAAGGACCGTCTGACCCAAGGATAGAAAACCAAAACTCTAAAAAGTCAACTGAGGAAGAAAATAAAACTAAGGAAAAGGAAGAGAGTAATAAGGAAACCGTAGAAAAGAAGGAACCTTATGTACCTCCACCACCTTATAAACCACCTATCCCTTACCCTTAAAGGATTATTAAAACCAAAGATGCGAGCCAATTTAAAAAATTTGTTGACCTACTAAAACAATTAAACGTCACAATTCCGTTTACAGAAGCTATTACGCAGATGCCCTCATATGCCAAGTTCTTAAAAGAAATTCTTTCTAATA
This sequence comes from Lathyrus oleraceus, assembly GCF_024323335.1. Taxonomy (NCBI): domain Eukaryota; kingdom Viridiplantae; phylum Streptophyta; class Magnoliopsida; order Fabales; family Fabaceae; genus Lathyrus; species Lathyrus oleraceus. Next base: position 454,493,118 of record NC_066582.1, on the reverse strand, counting down.
AAAGGAAACTTGAAGATAGCGAAACCGTTACACTCACTGTTGAATGTAGCGCTATAATCCAGAATATGCCTCCTAAACTCAAAGACCCGGGTAGTTTCTCTATACCCTGTCACATAGGAAAATTTGTCATCGACAAAGCCTTATGCGATTTAGGAGCCGGTATTAGTGTTATGCCTTTATCCATATGCAAGAAACTGGAAATGGGAGAATTAAGACCAACTAAAATGTTTGTGCAACTAGCAGATCGTTCCGTTAGATATCCTATAGGAATTCTTGAAATCGTTCCCGTGCGCATAGGTCAATTCTACATTCCAACCGATTTTATAATTATGGACATTAGAGAAGATGAAGTTACACCCATTATACTGGGAAAACCGTTCTTAGCAACTGCCGGTGCAATCATAGACGTAAAACGAGGACGACTCACTTTCGAAGTAGGAGAAGAGAAAATTGAGTTCATTCTTTCCAAATTTTTGAAAGCACCTGCAATAGAAGATTCATGTTACTTCATGGATATCATCGATGAATGCATAAAAGAAACAGAGTTAGAAAAAGACAAATCATCTGACTATCTTGTAGAAAACAAACTTAACCAATGTTTAGCAATAACACCGGACCCTACGCAATGCCTTAAGAAACCAACCCTAGACCTGAAAACACTTCCCAAAAATCTGAGATATGAATTCCTAGACTTAGAACTTGAACGACCAGTGATAGTTAATGCAGACCTAGGAAGACTCGAAACAGAAAAACTCCTGCATATCTTAAGAAAATATCCAACCGCACTAGGATACAACATCACCGATCTTAAAGGAATAAGTCCTTCTATCTGTATGCACCGCATCATGCTAGAAGAAGACTGTAAAACTTCTAGGGAACACCAGAGGAGACTAAACCCGATCCTGAGTGAGGTAGTGAAGAAGGAAATAACCAAGTTATTAGAGGCAGGTATCATATATCCTATATCTGATAGCAAATGGGTTAGTCCTGTACACGTAGTACCAAAGAAAGGAGGTATAACAGTTATTGAAAATGAAAAAGGAGAAACTATAACCAAACGAATCGAATCGGGATGGAGAATGTGCATTGACTATAGCAAACTAAACAAAGCAACCCGAAAAGATCATTTCCCTTTACCATTCATTGACCAGATGTTAGAACGATTAGCAAAACATTCTCATTTCTGTTATCTAGACGGTTATTCAGGCTTCTTTCAAATACCAATTCATCCTGATGACTAAGAAAAGACAACATTCACATGTCCTTTTGGTACCTTCGCTTATAGACGAATGCCGTTTGGCTTGTGTAATGTTCCTGCAACCTTCCAAAGATGCATGATGGCAATATTCGTCGATTTTCTCGAAAACATCATGGAAGTATTTATGGATGACTTTTCCGTATGTGGACAAAGCTTTGAAGAATGCCTTGAAAACCTAGAAAGAGTTCTAGAGCGATGTGTAAAAGTAAACCTAGTACTTAATTGGGAAAAATGCCACTTTATGGTACAAGAAGGAATTGTTTTAGGACACATCATCTCGAACAGAGGAATTGAAGTAGACAAAGCCAAAATAGAGGTAATCGAAAACCTTCAACCCCCGAAAACTGTGAGAAAAGTACGAAGCTTCTTAGGACATGCCGGTTTTTACCGACGATTCATTAAAGACTTCTCTAAGATAACTAAACCTTTAACCGGTCTATTGATGAAGGATGATGAATTCATATTCGACAATAGATGTTTAGAAGCATTTCAAACGCTTAAACAAGCATTGATCTCCGCACCCATAATGCAGACACCAGATTGGAATGAACCATTCGAAATAATGTGTGATGCCAGTGATTACGCTGTAGGCGCTGTTTTAGGACAACGAAAAGATAAAAAGCTTCACGTTATATATTACGCAAGTAGAACTCTAGATGAAGCACAAATGAATTACGCCACAACCGAGAAAGAACTTCTAGCAGTAGTATTTGCGCTAGATAAATTTCGTTCTTACTTGGTCGGAGCCAAAATAATCATCTACACTGACCACGCTGCTATCAAATACCTCTTAACAAAAAAGGATGCTAAACCTAGACTCCTAAGGTGGATCCTGTTGCTACAAGAGTTCGATTTGGAAATCAAAGACAAGAAAGGAACTGAAAACGTAGTAGCAGATCACCTCTCTAGACTTGAGAACCTTGAACTGGAAAGAACACCAATTAACGATGATTTCTCGTACGATAAACTTATAGCTACTTTGGGAGAAAATAACGCTGATAAACAGGTAGAAACCACCTTAGCCATATCTGTTACACCATGGTACGCTGATCTCGTCAATTATTTAGCTGCCGGAATAGTTCCACCTACTTTATCCTACCAGCAGAAGAAACGATTCTTCTATGACATAAAACACTATTACTGGGATGACCCCTTACTTTTTAAAAGAGGCCCCGATGGTATTTTTCGTCGGTGTATACCCGAAGAAGAGGTAGAAAATATAATCCAACACTGTCACTCCGCTCCTTATGGTGGACATGCAAGTACATCCAAGACCTGCTCTAAAATCCTACAAGCCGATTTTTATTGGCCAAATATATGGAAGGATGTACATGCAGCTATTAAGAAATGTGACAGATGTCAATGCACAGGAAACATATCTAGACGTGACGAGATGCCACAAAAGGGCGTTTTGGAAGTAGAGATTTTCGACGTGTGGGGAATAGACTTCATGGGACCTTTTCCATCCTCTTTCGGTAACAAATACATACTCGTGGCAGTTGACTACGTATCGAAATGGATTGAAGTTATAGCTTCTCCAACAAACGACACACGAGTAGTAACTAGACTCTTTAAGAATATAATATTTCCAAGGTTTGGTGTCCCAAGAATAGTAGTCAGTGATGGTGGATCGCATTTCATATCCAAGGTACTCGAAAAACTACTATTTAAGTATGGCGTAAGACATAGAGTAGCGACACCTTACCACCCTCAAACCAGTGGGCAAGTGGAAGTGTCTAACAGAGAAATCAAACATATACTAGAAAAAACAGTCGCCACCTCAAGGAAAGACTGGTCATTGAAATTACCAGAAGCTTTATGGGCTTACCGAACTGCTTACAAAACTCCCATAGGGACAACTCCATTTAAGCTCATTTATGGAAAATCCTGTCACCTCCCGGTAGAATTAGAACATAAAGCCTATTGGGATATTAAAAATCTAAATTTAAACTATAAGGCCGCCGGTGAAAAGAGAATCCTTGATATAAGCGAATTAGAGGAACTCAGAAGAGACGCTTACGAAAATGCCAGAATCTACAAAGAAAGAACAAAACAATGGCATGACAAGCGCATATCAAGGAAAATCTTCAAACAAGGCGATACAGTCCTTTTATTTAACTCTAGGCTAAAGTTATTCCCGGGAAAACTACGATCTAGATGGTCAGGTCCTTTTCATATCACCAATGTCTTTCCCAGTGGAGCAGTAGAAATTAAAGGCAAATCTATGAAACCATTTACCGTAAACGGGCAACGTCTAAAACATTATCACTATGCAGAAAACAATGAAGATTCACAAGTCTTGCACTTAGACGAAATGCCTCCAGAATTTATAGATTATAATTGATAGTTTATTGTCGAGCTTGCGACATTAAACAAAGCGCTTAGTGGGAGACAACCCACCAATATTTATATTTTCATTTCTTCCTTAATTATTCCTTTAAATTTTATTTAGTATTCTTTCTTAGTTTATTTTAATTTATTAAAAAAAAAACTTTTCTCTTCTTCTTTCGGCATTTGGCCAAACCCTGACTAAAACTATTGTTTTTCTTTTCTCTAGCTAACATTAACCTGATGGGACAAATTGATCGTATGGGTATAAAATTCAGAGGGAAAGCTCAGAAACAAAAGTTTGAGGAACTAGCCACGAGAGAGATGCTACCTAGCCTGTATGCTGATGACTGGGCAATGACTGCCCTTGGACTAAGAGAAAGTGTCCTGTATTTGTTGAGTCAGATTGGGTGGGAAACCTCTCCTATCCGTAGACATTTCGTCACTTACCGGAGACTAACACTAAAATTCCTTAGTTCCCTGATCTATCTACCCAGCCATGGAAAAGGAATAAGCAGAGGTTTCATCCAGTTCAGAATGTTTAACATGGAGTACCAATTTAATATTCAAGACTTTACCAACCTTTTAGGTTTCCCTACCTCCTTTGACACATTCACAGTGAGCCAAGAAGAACTTTTTGAATATAGAGAACTTGAACACTTTTGGGGAAGCTTGACTGGAAATGACGATCCCGAGGAACATGAGTTTCTCTCTGGAAACATACATAACCCGGCCTTTCGCTATTTCCATAAGATCCTGACCCACACCTTATTTGGGAAGAAGCCAAACAGTACCACAGTTTCACGTGATGAACTCTTCATCATATTTTGTGCTTCCCAGAACCGCCCAGTAAACGGTGCCACTTTTATGTTGGCAAATTTAGACCACCTTATCCAAGACGAACGAGCACCAATTCGAATAGGCGGTTTGATAACCATGATTGGTAATGCTATCGGATTACGTCAGCCTATGCTTGACTTAAGCCCTTTTTGTGGCATTACTATTATGAGTATACCCTTCCTCTTCAACACTATGTTTATAGCAAACCTAGGGTCTGAAGAGTTTGAGCTTATAATTAATAACCAAGTTCTTTGCCTATTCACCTTGCCCAGTCCTAGGACTAGTGTTCATAACCGCAATAACTGGCTCTACAATCTGAACGCAACACCCTCTCCAGCTAGATCTACTGAATCCATCCAGGACTATGAGATTTGTGATGACCAGATTCCTTATGCTGAATCTGACCCTCAGACACCATCTGGTTATTATGATATTGATCCTCCTCCTCAACCTGCCCCGGCCGAAGAATCGGCGATACCCGATCTTAGACATCATATGCCCGGAGCTGATTATAACACCACCATTCAAGCTTTGATGTCAGAACAAGACGCCCTCAGAGAAGAGTTAGCTAACATGGGACAAGAATTTCTGGGATACATGAACAGTATGACAAATCAGTTCCACGAGTTGCTAAACCGTGTTAACTCCTTTGCTCTTCTGGCCAGAGATCGTGCAGATGGATAGAAGTTGTTTTTCTTAGTTATTTAGTTTTAGTTAGATTATTCATTAATGTTATTTCAAATTATGTTCGTATTTGTTTCTCTTTCGCATTTTTTTGTGTTTTTCCTCCAATGTTACATTATGATTATTTTATGAAGCTATTGATATTTTACTTTACTATGAATTATGCAATATCTAGCAATAATGCTCTCTACTGTATGCTACCTACATAACTTATTAAAGATATATATATATATATATATATATATATATATATATATATATATATATATATATATATATATATATATATATATATATATATATATATATATATTATGGAAAGTAGAATAGCATGCAAGGCAATTTAAAGTATCACAATAGCCAAATAAAATAAACTGAAGCAAAACAAAATAAAAAAAAAATTACTATAATTATTATAAAGAACGCAAGCAGTAACGTGCCAGAAAGACTGTGTGACGAGCGTCACACAATCTATCACGGACGTCACACCAAGTGCCTGTGACGCCCGTAACGCCCCTGTCACGAGCGTAACACCTTCAGACTAGGTGAACGTTACAAGCCGTTGGAGAGACGACCGTTACACCACTTCACCTTTTTACCTTCCCCATTTATTCACATTTACCCACATTTATTTACTTTTCAACCACTCCCTTTCCAACTTCCAATTTTTTTTCCTATAAATACCCACCATACCTTTCTTCATACACCACAAACCATTCTCTAAAATCAATTTCATTTCCCTTCTCCCCTAATTACCTCTTTCAAACCACTTATCGATATGGCGGGCAACCAAGCTTTCGGAAATATCATCTTCCGATCCGAAGATGATAATTATCAAAGGGAGCAGTTCGAGCGTTTCCAACAACGAGGTGTCACCTCTACCAGGTATCCTGATCTAATCTGTTTACAAGAATTAGGATTACTTCAAGGTATAGAATGGATGCTCCGTCTTGCTGATTTAACCTTTCTATGCACGCATAATCAACCTACCTACCCCTCCCTAACCTTAGAATTTTTAAGTTCATATGCGTACAACACTCCCACCGGTGAAGAAGAGTACTTAACCGGTACCGCAACCTTCCGTATGTTCAACACCGAATACTCCTTATCCCAAAACCAATTGAGTACCATGCTACAGTTCCATGTAGAAGGTCAAGTCCACCCGAGAATCCCTCCGAATTCCCAGTGGAACATACACGCCTTCGACCTCTTTAGGAAAATATCTGGTGTAGATGCCAACAACTGGGAAGAGCTCCTTGTTTCCCATATACATAACCCAATTATCCGGTACTTTATCCGCATCCTGCAAAACACAGTTTTTGGAAGACCGAACAACAGCAAAGTCAACGCAAAGGAATTATTCTTCCTCGAATGCGTCTTCGAACCGGATACTAAGGTAAACGCCGCCTCCTTCCTATTTCATCATATCCGCACCTTATGTGCTAGAGGCCGTCAACCTTTTGTAATTGGTGGATTAATCACCACCATAGCACTTGGCTTAAACCTAGGGGACCGACTCCAAACTTTAGAATCTTTACCTCCCCTATTTATGGATATAAGCTACTATCGGTCCAGCCGCCTAATTAAGAACAGAGTAGGCGGAAAGTATTACCTTATGGTGAACAACCAGGAAGTCCCAAGTGTTGTTCTACCCAACATTGCCCTAACGGATGTCACCAACCCCAACCGCCACCTCTATGATCTGAATGCTCCCGAAGCTACCGAGCCTTCACATGCAAACCCGTCTACAGACGAGTTCGAAGAAATGGAGCTAGGTGATCATGCTCCTGCACAACAATCAGTCCCGCTCAACCCCTCCGATAATGCAGTTGGCCCATCCTCACGACGTCGTCGACGAAGAAGACCTGCAACCAACGACGACATCATGGATGCTATTGATGGTATGCAAGCGCAAAATCTCGAAATGATGCAAATGATGCGCCAAATGCAACAACAACAGGAAGCAAGGAATGCTATAACCGATCAGCGGTTCACTGAGTTGCTCAGCAGGTTCGATGACTTAGAAGTACGTCAACGATCACCAGGTCCAAGAACAAGAGGCGGAAGGCAGCATTGATTTAATTTCCTTTTCTTTTTGTATTTCTTTTGATTTCCTTAAAACATTGGGGACAATGTTTCATTTAAGTATGGGGGGGAAAACCGTGTTCTTTCTATCCTCCCTTATTCAAGTATGTACCTTTCTTTTCATTGTTATTTCCCTTGAATTTTAAAAAAAAAAAAACAAAATTTCTTATAATATATTTTAAGTTAAGTCCCTAGTGTGAAAATTTTCTATTATCTATTCCCTCAAAAATTTTCATGAGCCATAACAAAAATTCAACACACTCAGTAAGTATAAAGGTTGCTTATTTTATCGAACTTGAACAAATTAAGACAAAAACTATTACCGCCCCAACACTCTAAACAAACCTCAACTTGTTAGATCAGAAAGGCAACTGTTATACAAGTCCCTGGATTTTTAACTTTATAGTAACCCCGAGTAGTTTATACAAGAAGTCAGCACCATCTTAATAGCAAACTACGTGGAGGGCCGATGAATATAAGTGAATGATTCCCAAAATTAAAAATATATATATATATATATATATATATATAATATATATATATATATATATATATATATATATATATATATATATATATATATATATATATATATATATATATATATCAGGAAATGCACTAATTAAGTTAGGTGATCCTTACCAGATCATTTAATCTAAAGGTTGCAGATCATACAAAAACATAATACGAAAGACCCATTATGAGTTGGTTCAGCAGGTATCTGGTACTGAACTTGGTAGGGAGGACTACGGTCCGATCCCCCGCAATTCGCAATGGACTAAATAACGAAGTTATCCGACTCATGTACCAGAGCTTCAAGCTAAAAAGGGGATCAAAATCACTAACCGGTCACTCCACTATGTGCGCGAAACGATAAAGGGCTTAATGTGATTTCACTAGAATGAAAACGGGTGAAATAAGAGTAAAAGAACCAGGCTAGCTATAATAGCATGACTCGAACTGGTTTGCATGAGGTAAGATTATCAGATGTGGTAACGGTAGTTCTTGATGTCGAGATTAAATTCAAGTTGCTTCTAAACAAAATCTACTTGCAACCTAGTACGAATTGATGTGTGTTTTGAAATTTCATCTGGCTAAATTTTTAAAACGAGTTCTATACTGTATTTTGCTTGAGGACAAGCAAAAGTCTAAGTATGGGGGAGTTTGATAACATGAAATAATATCACATTCTAGGACTCGATTTAATTAAATTATATTATTATTTACTTCAATTTACTTCATTTTATTCGATATTACTCGGTATTTTCTTTCTATTTATCTCAGGTAGCTTATTTGAAGCACAAGTGAAAAAGGAAGAAAAGGAGGTGCAAAAAGAAATGAAAAGAAGCAAATTCCACCAAGCCAAAGCCCAGCCCAAAAGCAAGGCGCTGCGCCCGTGACGAGCGTCACACAAGTTGTGACGAGCGTCACGCCCTACCTACTTGTGTTACGAGCGTAACACATGGTGTGACGGACGTCACACCATTCCCCTATATTTTTGGCTCCAGAAGCGCAACAAAGACGTTGAGGCCTATTGTTACGCTTGACCATTTGCAACGTGAAGACCCTTTACACGGAAGACCTTTGGAAACAGTTACAACAAGTGACCAATATAAATAGTAGCTTTTGGCAAACCCTGCGGGACAGTCCGCTTCGTTCAATTTTCTTCTTCCAGCCGTGCAAGCATACCATTATTTTTCCTTTACTGTTTTTGCTTTTAATTGCAATTCTTATTTTTACTTTCCTTTCCAATTAATCTTTCAGCAGTTAATTAATTTTTCGCACAATAGTTTCTACACCGGAAACTATTGTGTATCTTTTACTAGATCTAACCTTACGTTAGACCCTAGATTTTTATTCCTTCACTTTTATTTTCCTGTCCGATTGAAGAATTCAAGAACAAATCCAACCGGTCTGTGGTGGAGTGTTCAAGATTGCTATAAATTATTCAGGTTCTTTAATTATTGTTTGAATTTATATATGCTCTGCTTTACTGTTTATTTATATTATTTTCCTGAGATGGAATTATTTATGCATGCTGATTATTTAGATCTGTTAAGCATGTCTGGCTAATTTATTTAGGTATCGGTATGTAGAGTAAGCGGAATGAAGGAATCAAAACTAAGTTGGTTTAATTATATTTAAAAATAAAATCACTCTTTTTACGGTCTCAATTTATAGGTTTAATAACAAGGTTTTGTACGAAAGTAAAAGACATAAAGAAGTTAAAATCAATAGAACGAGAGTTTGAGTTTTTAACTGGACAGTGTAAATTGGATATTAATTCTAGATCAGGGCGAAAGCAATTTTTAGAGTTAATTAAATTCTAATCTTTTTCAAAAAGTATTTTTAAAGGTTGAATGTGAGGACGAGAGTTAAGCATTTGAATTTAATTATATAATCTAAGTCAACAGAGCGAGAGTTTGAGACAAGGATGTTTAAACGTTTAGTGTTTTCTTAAAAAGAGTTTCTACGGATTCTATTATTTTCAAAAAGTGATTTTGGACTTAACTAATAAGTGACAGCTACGTTAATATAAAATCATAGTTTATTCAACAGAGCGAGAGTTTGAGAAAAGGCTTTTAATCAATAGTGTCTACTGAAAAGATTTATTTTAAAACCAAGAAACCAACGAAGAATTGATTCCCTAATTACGACGAACTACATACCGATATCCGCTTAATTAATATTTAATTTAGATCTTATTTTAGTTTTAACTTTTCCCCCAAATAATCAAAGTATTATCCGCCTTAGCTTTATGAAGTAACCTTAGAAAACGGTATATCGATTCATAAGTCCCTGTGGGATCGATATCTTTTAAAACTACGCGATAGAACTGTGCACTTGCAGCTTGTACCCCAAATTCGACTCATTAAGTCGCGATCAGGACACAGTCGAGACCCAATCTTGACTTCCTTCACATCATCTTCGGAACCCAAGTTGACTAGCTCAATCTGCTCTTCAAACGGCTGAATAATCTTTTCATCTTGCTCAAGAAGACGAGACAATTCATCACTCACTTCTACATCACTTTCCTCCTCGGCCTCAAACACAGGGAATTCAAAATTTGGAGAAGGAGAAGGATCATTGTATTCAATGGGGTTAGGAACCAACCTGAATAATGATTTGATATTTTGATTTTAAAGAAGTGAATTTGTGACCAAATATTATGCAGATGGACAATTATATTGTTTATTTATGTTTTTTGTGATTACCATTTTCAGAATAAAGCAAAAAGTAAAAATAAACATCAAAGATGTGGATGAATATAATTAATTTTATTAATGATCAATTTAAAATGCCCAAACAATGTTCACTTCTCCCTTAGGCATAGAAGAAGGATTTTAAAATATAAAAGCAATTACTTAGATCGATGCAAAATAATGGGAATATCAACGGCAGTCCAATTATTGCATGTCCTTCCATGCGTTACAAAATTGGTGCAATCTTCCTCTTCGCTATCCTCTAGCACAGCTGCTAAGTGTTGTTCATTGCCATGAATGAACCCTCCGCTATGGAAGCTAAGTTGCATATCTTCAGATCTAACAGCTGACGAGCCTTTCTGGAACCCCAAACCGGTTCTGCCTTTGTTGTCGGAGACCTCTACCATGCGCCCCCACTGATCAACATTTCCTTCTTCCACAATCTTCTGAGCATCTTTCAATGAGGACATAGGTGCCCTAGCTCTCTTCTCAGCAGCAATAGATAAAGCTTGGAACGGAGTTCCAACCTCATCCTTAGCTTCTACATACGAGAAAGATGACAGATGTCTAACCAACAATGCTTTCTCTCCTTCCACAATCACTAGCTTGCCATTCTTGACAAATTTGAGCTTCTGGTGCAGAGTGGAGGTAACAACCCATGCCTCATGAATCCATGGCCTTCCTAATAAGCAACTGTAGGCCGGGTGGATATCCATTACTTGGAAAGTAATATGAAAATCACTCGGACCTATCTTGACTGGAAGGTCCACTTCGCCAATAACCGTTTTGTGCGAGCCATCAAAGGCTTTGATAATCACCCCACTATATCTCATGGGAGCTCCTTGGTAAGATAACTTTGACAAAGTTGACTTCGGAAGCACATTGAGTGACGAACTGGTGTCAACAAGCACGTTTGACAAAGCATCTTCCTTACAGTTCATTGAAATATGCAAAGCCAAGTTATGATTTCTTCCCTCCTCAGGGATTTCTTCATCACAGAAACTCAAATTATTGCACGAAGTGATGTTGGCCACAATGTGATCAAATTGATCCACAGTAACATCTTGCTCTACATATGCCTGTTCAAGAACTCTCTGTAGTGCTTCTCTGTGAGCTTCAGAATTCAAAAGCAGAGATAACATTGAGATCTTTGAGGGAGTCTGGAGCAGCTGCTCAACCACATTAAATTCACTTCTTTTAATCAATCGGAGGACCTCATCATCATCATTGGCTTTCAAGTTGACGGACTCACCAGACTTATCCTTTGAACAGCCAACTGGTTCTACATTAGGTACCTCCGCCTTCTTACCAATAATAAATTCTTCTTTGCTTTCTGAGACAACTGGCCCAAACACTCGACCAATGCGGGTCACCTTCGTAACATCAACAATGCTCACCACTGAACTAGTCGTAGGTAATGGTACCTCTTGACCATTCTTCATCATTGTAGCATTGTACTGGTACGGTACAGCCTTATCAGATGCATACGGGACTGGGCCCGCTAACTGTATTACCAACGGCGATACTGATCTTTGACTGACATTCTTGTTACTACTGCTATCATACTGGATTATCAACCGCTCTTGTTGCTTGAAAATAGGCACTATGACGTTAACGTCATCATCTACATGACGGGATTGAACAATCTGGATCATGCCTTCATCCATCAGACGCTAGATGTCCCTTTTCACCACAACACACCCTCTTGGGTTCACGCTACAGACAACACAACCATCATGGTCATGTTCACAGTCACTCACCATACAGATGTCCTTGTGCATCTGCACCAAAGATCTTCGGATAAACCGGACATCAAAAACTTTGAATCCACCAGGAAAACCGTCCACCATGTTCACTGAAGAGTTCCCATGAGAGGGCAAAGGGTTAGCTTTCACATTTGGCACGCGGTCCTCAAAGGACACTATACCACTCTTCATAAGCTTTTGCACCTCATATTTCAATGGATAACAATTTTCAATATCATGCCCAGGTGCACCCTGATGAAAAGCACAACGAAGCTCAGGTTTATACCACCAAGGAAGTGGTTCTGGGATCTGTGGTGGGTTCCTCGGTTGAATCAAGTTCTTGAGAACCAACGAGGGATATAACCCTGCATACGACATAGGAATCGGGTCAAAAGAGACCTTCTTCCTCTCGAAGTTCTGTTGCTGATGATGATTGTTGTTGGTATTATTGTTGTTGTAGGTGTTCGTTCTTTGTTGCGGTTGTTGTTGTTGACGTTGATTTTGTTGTTATTGAATTGGTGCTGTTTGTTGATTAGAAAATATAGGAATCACGGAAGATACTTGATGATGATGATGTTGACGGGGTGGTGGATTTCTTCTTGCTTGAGGCCTCCTCGGCCTCCCACTGGAAATTGCATTTGTCTCACTGTCTTTCTTCTTGCTGAAACTACTGTCATACCTCTTACTCGTTGACGCCTCATCTCTTGACAAACGTCCTTCACGGACCCCCTCTTCAAGTCTCATCCCCATATTTACTATTCCGGTAAAATCACTGGGAGCACAGGCGATCATGCATTCATAATAAAATGAACTCAGGGTTTTCAAGAAGATTTTCGTCATCTCTTTCTCCTCCAAAGGAGGAGTGATCTGGGCAGCCAACTCCCTCCATCTCTGCACGTACTCCTTGAATGTATCTTTATCCTTCTGAGACATGGACCTCAGTTGGTCCCTATCCGGCGCCATATCCACATTGTACTTGTATTGCTTCACAAAAGCCTCTCCTAAGTCATTGAAGGTGCGGATGTTTGCACTATCCAAACCCATATACCAACGGAGTGCAACACCTGTCAGGCTATCCTGGAAGTAGTGAATCAGCAATTGGTCATTATCAGTCTAGGTTGACATCTTGCGGGCATACATCACAAGATGACTGAGCGAACAAGAGTTCCCCTTATATTTTTCAAAGTCAGGCACTTTGAATTTCACTGGGATCTTCACATTGGGTACTAAGCATAACTCAACAACACTCTTCCCAAAAAGATCTTTACCTCTTAGCGTTTTCAATTCCTTGCACAGCTCAAGAAATTGGTCCTTCATCTCGTCCATCTTTTCATAAACATCCGGACCCTCAGACGACTCGGAATGATAGATGGTATCCTCTACGCGAGGCAAAGTGTGCATAACTGAAGGTGGCACGGACATGACCGGGCTAGATGTCGGCATGGAAGCAAAGGTAGGTGCAAAGCCTTCTGGCACAAAATTGGGCGGCATTCCCCACGGGAATCCGGCAGGCAGGTTTGGCGCGAAGTGGGCGGTGGCAGCAGGCACGGTAGAGGTAACCACTTTTGAGATAACAGTCCTCGCGGGAGGAGTTGCAGGCGTTGGAGAAGCTTGGCTTTAAGTAGCAAGGACTGACTCCATCATGGTAGTCAGTCAGGCGATCTTGTCTTTCATCTCTCGATTCTCTTGCTCTAAGTGCTCCATAATTCTCTGATGATTGGCTCTGGTATTGTACCGGTGAGTCAGCTTGGCTAAAGCACAGAAGAAACACCAATCAGACACTTGGCAAAAACCTGCTTATGCAAATGATGCATGAAATGCAATGCTTGATTATTTTTTATTTCCAAGGAACTTACTATATCATTTGCAAATATATATATTTAAATGGCAAATCGCAATAATTTGATATGACCAAAAAAAATCTCTTTTTATTTATATAAATTGGAAGTATTACACTGAGTATAATTTCAGAAACCAAAATAAAAAGATACAAGAGAAAAGGAGACTAGTCATCCTAAGGATCCCTAACAACGATGTCAGAAGATCTGGCTGAAGGCGCGTACTTCCTTCGAATGCGACGGATCTTGGTCTCAAAAGAAGCCTTCATTTGAGTCTTCTCGAGGACAAGCTGGTCAACAATCTTCTTCCAAGCAACGGAAGGCTGAGCCGTGCTAGAAGATGAAACCACTGGCTCTCTCTGTCTCTTCGTCACTCGGTCTTCAAGTAGCTCAATCAGTGCATCTTTGTCCTTAGACTCCAACTGTAACTTTTCATGCTTCTTGCTCAAAGCATGGAAACACTCTTCCCACATATCCTTCTCTTGATTCATCTTGATGAGCGCGTCTTCCAACTCCTCTACATCTTGGTTGGGGAGAGTTAATGGCTCAACCACAACCATAGACATAGGTCTTTCATAAGGATAAGGCATCTTCAACTCCATAGATCTCTTCTTCACCCAAAAAGTGTAAGCTTCCAGAGCTACACAATTGCACGGACCAAGCTCGGGTCTTCCTTTCCTATGCACATTATGCCAAGCATGCACAATCTTCTGCTTCAAATGTTGGGGATCTTTACCCTCTTGATAGAAAAGACCTTCTAACAAAGTGTTATTAGGTTTGTCTCTCAAGGGGAACCCAAGTTGACGACGAGCCAAAGCAGGGTTGTAGTTAATTCCTCCTTGTGTACCAATGAAAGACACATTAGAGAATTCACCACAACTATCAATAATCTCCAAACTGCTTAAAGATGGGTCATACCAAACTATATCATCATTAGTGAGAGACATAATCCTCTGAGACCACCTTAGACATTTTTTGTTCCCCACAAAAGCAGGCGTCTGAGGCAAGTGCAAAATAAACCACTTGTACAGAAGAGGAATGCAACAGACAATCGTTCCACCACCCTTAAAATTCCTTAGATGCAAAGAGAAATACATATCACCCAACAGAGTATGCACAATATTCCCAATTAAGAAAAGTCTAATGGTGTTCACATCAGCAAAACCGTCAATGTTAGGGAACAAAGCTAATCCATAGATGAGCAACATAAAGATAGATTCAAAAGCGTCCATACTACCAGCTTGAGCAAAGGTAGTAGCTTCCTTGATGAGGAAAACAGATGGCACCCCAAATAACCCTCATTTCTTCACCCAATGAGCCTTTATCTCAGACTTCTTCAAGTGAAGAGCTTCAACAATAATACTAGATCGGGGAATTTCCTCCAATCCATTAAAAGGCACTCTACTAGAAACAGGTATTCCCAAAATATGAGAATACTCCTCCAAGGTAGGCATAAGCTGAAAATCTAGAAAAGTGAAACAATGGTAGAGAGGATCATAGAACTGCACAAATACACTCAAAAGACCTTCAACTACATCAGCAGACAAGATGGACAGAAGCTTCCCATGACGTTGTTTGAAATCCAAGGGATCTAATACAAAAGATGTTAGCTTCCTTAACTCTTTCAAGTCGGGACATCTAAAACTATACTTCTTAGTGTTCCTTCGTCCACAATCCATGGTCTGAAAATATTTGCAACTGATGCCTTAGTTCCTTGAAATTTTCGTGTGATGAATGTTTTGATGCGCATGAATGCATGAATGCAACAATCACAAATAAGGGATCACACACAAGGTAAACAAAGGTCAAGGGATGAATCAAGTCATTGTCAAGATCAATCATCCATTTTGGTGGATTATGGTTTGCACCTTATCAACACCCAAGTTCCATTGATATTGACAAGACTTGATTAGATCAACCAAGAATCAAGGGTTTGTTGCAAGTCACGAGCATGGAGTCTGGGTAAGAACCATCCCAAAGGAGTGAACTAAGGGTAAAAACCTGTAGATCATGTTCTAAAAAGTGCCCAGAGTCTTAATTCCATCTATCGGATATTATAGGTTAAGATGACTGACTCATCGATCCATAATATTCTCAAGAGAAATTCGTCTGAGTGTAGTATCACGTAACAACTGTTATCAAGTCTACACTTGAACAGTTTCCGCACTACGTCCTAAATAGGCCAAGATGGGTTAAGTGTTATAAGGTCATCATCTTCTCAGACCCAATTAGAAATAGCAATGCCTAACCACAAATACTTGTGTGACATTTCCAAATCCAAAGGAGTCTCCACTGAGCAGATGGATCTCAAGCCAACTTGTTAAGGACTACTCCACACAAGTCGAACATGACTATACCATCCTCCTATCTTAATTGCACTCAAGTTCGGGTTAGAACTTATCTCACCACTCAGAGACCACCAAGCACAACAAGCAGATTATATCACACATACATATATACAAACATCACATATATACAAATATATTCACATAAAAGTAGGCTAAACCCACTGGAGTTTCTACCTTCCCCAGCAGAGTCGCCACTTAATTTCTGTAGCGGGAAATTCATGATCATCAAGCTATTGACAAGATAGAGATCAATTAACAAGAGTCATCACTGCGCTTTTATTGTTTCCAAGGGAAACGGGAAAAAGTACGAACAAAACCCAAATAGTAAGAAGTTTTCAAATAAAAACTAATAAAATTCAGAGATCATAGGTAAGGGGGTTGGTTACACAGAGGGAAGGTGTTAGCACCCAAAGTGTCCTAGGTACTCATAGGGAGCCCTTTTTGTATGCATACGTATTTTGTACAAAGTGATGTTTACAAATAAATAGAATGAGGGGATGAGAAAAGAATTCATTAATTATATTTTTTTGTGTTTGACAAGACCTTCGGTCTTGTGTCTACGTACCAACATAAAAATGAGGGATCAAAACCTCGTAGTTCGTGATACAAATTTCAAAGTGGATGCATTGATTTTAACAAAACTTTAGTTTGAAAGGCATCAAGGCCTAAAATGATTTGAATGGGTTAGTTCTTTTTTGGATTTTTGAAAGTTTAGGTCAAGTAGTGTTAAGTTCATTTACATGCCTGATTTAAGAAAATAAGTTTGAAAAGGCAATGACATAAGGCCAAAGTTTCTAACTTTTTGCAAAAGTGGTCTAAGTTTAGAACAAAAAGTAGCTCACACAAAGAAGATTTTGAAAATGGATGGGGAGATTTGAAATTAAAGAAGTGGGGAGAAGATGAAGAGACTATCCTATGCTAAAAAATTAAAAGTTTAGAGTTGAAAAGATCTGATCAAATGGGTAGCAATCCAATAGACAAAAATGTTAATAGAAACCCAGAATTCCCTTGGACTTTTTACAATCAAACAACACACAAATGTACAATTATATCATCTTGAAGATAAAGGCATCAAATAAATATGGCCTCATCCAAGCTTATCCATTCCATGATCTTCTTCAAAATAGCCCATGTAACAGATGAATTCCACAAGTCACAGGTTCAAAGTAACAACTTCACAATGATCATGTTGTAGATGAATCTTAGAGAGATCTTCAAAGATGTATTAGATGAATTTCAAATTGCAAACACTTGGTTCTTCAACAAATTGGTGTAAGACCCTAATTCTGACCCTAAGATCCCTCATGGCATCATGTTATTGCACAAGTGCATTGCCTCAAGGATTTTAGCATGTTTAGCTTCTTAACCCTAGGGTTGGAACTTGTTTGAGTGTTTTGAGATCACTAAGCATGCTTGTATTGTATGTTATTGCATTTCTTATTTGATTACTAACCAAAAGCACAAAAATATGTCACTACCTCTTTTTGTTTTGAAGCTCAAGTGATCATGTGCTCCACAATGCTCCTAGGAGGCTCCTAAGCCCAATGCAATGGCTAGATGAAGATGAGAAAAAGCATGAAAATGGTCCAAAAAGTTCATTATCATCATATATATCTCCCAAGTATCTTAATTTGCCAATTTGATCAAGATAACCCAAAGGGCTTGAAGATTGTTTCCCAAGGAAACCCTAATTTCACCGTGCTTTGGTTGTGCCTTGCCCATGAAGCAATCTCAACCTATGATCAAATTTAATCAAGGTAAGTTATTTAATTTATCATTTTATGCATATATGAGCCTATTTGAGGCCCCTCAATAATTTATTCATCAAGATTGGAAGTTTGGCCTTGAAAAGTTGACTAGTCAAGTTATCTGACTAAGCTGAGGATCAATGAGATATAACATTTGATGTAATTGTCAAATGAAGATGACCCCAAACTAAAATATGTTCCTAAGAACCATATGAACAACTTTAATGTTCATCAAAAATCGATTTGAAGCTTGTAAGGTCATCATTCATTTCAAAAAAGTATAGGTCATTTTGACTGAAACCCTAATTTTGGGTCAACTTGCCAAGGGTATAACTTCCTTAATTGTTATGATTTTTGGGTGAGACCAAAGGCATTGGAAAGCTTGAGATGTCTAAATCAAATGTTATTTTGGACAAAATTTCATAATCCTAAAATAAATACATGTGATAATGCAAAACATTATAGGTCATCTTGGACCTAATTCATTGAATTTGAAAAATTACCCAACTTCAAATGCCCATAACTTTGTCATAGAAAATCCAAATGATGCAAACTTTGAGTTTATATTGACCATATTTAAAGGATATACAACTTTTATGTTGAATAGGTTTTCATTTGAAGCTTGTATCATGAGGACATAGGGGTTTAACGAAGCTTACTTTTGGGTGATTTTTTTCAAAATGATTTGAACATGTTTTACACTTGGACTTTCCAAGCCAGTTTTGATCAATTTTCACATGCCAAATGATTTTTTTCCCAACATGACTTTTGTTCCTTATTTCAAGAGCTTTCCAACCATTACTCACAATAGTCCTTGGGGTCTACCATTTGGGAGATTCAAATTTATTTTCATTTAGGTGTATTCTTGATATTTTATGTTGAAACTTGAATTGCAAGCATTTACCATCCAATGTGCACGACCAAATGCCTTTCATGTGAACTCAGCAAGCTTCTGCAGTCATTCATGGGCCTCTCACATGCCCACAAAGGCCCATGCATTCAAATTCCAATTTCCATGCACATGAGCAAAGTGTGATGAGCAGATACATTCAGCTATAAATAAACACCTCATGAGCTTCATTTCACAACCTTTTGGAGATCTCACATGCCACTGCACTGAAACCATATCCCTCACTAAAGGACTCAATCACTTTCTTCAATATTTTCGAGCTTGAAATTCAGCAACATTAGCTGAGTTTTAAAGCCAGATTCCTTAGCCAATCATTTCCACTACATTCATAGATCAAGAAGGAGCAAAGATCTTGGAGAATTTGAGGCCAGAAGCTCACCAATTTGAAGGTATAAACTCAAACTGTTTGGATATGAAACTCCTAATTCAATGTAGTTTTCTTGTGTTTTGGTGGTTCTCTGAAGTCCTCATACTTGAGGCAAGCTTTTGATGCATTTAATTTTCCATTTCACGAACAATCCGTGTGGACACCATGATTTTCTCCTTCAGCTTTCTCTCAATATAGGAAGATTGAAAGAAATCCATTGGTACAATGATGATCTACATCACACAAGCTTCATTTCCATATCCTTATTTTTCATTTTCGTTGAGGTTCATTTCTTTGCAAATTTGGCCGGAGTTTGTGTGGTTGGCCGGAGAAGACGGTGGTTTCCACCGCCACCACCACGTGTGTTGCTCACTGGACCTTGGATCTCCCTTCCATGATCTAATCGTGTGCGTCCGTTTTAATTACTTCATTTAATTCGTTGTGTTGCGCGTTTGACTTGAGCCTACCGTGTATCCTCAGATCCAGGTCATGCATTAGTGCCACGTCAATTAATGAACTGGATCATGTGGCTCTGTTTTTTTTCGCTTATTTCATTTTTTCTTTATTTTCTTTTAATTCATTTCATTTTCATTAATTCATTAAAAATTCATTTGAAGTCAGAAAAATATGAGACCAACTTTGAAATTTTTCTTGAAAAATCTAGTTTCATATTATGATTTTTAATTATTTTTGTGACTTCATTTGATATTTTTCATGGATTATTTGATTTTTAATGATTTTAATTCATTTTAAAATACTTTCTGACTTTTAAAAAATACAAAAATATTTTCATAGCACCTATGGATCATGATAAGTCAATGAAAAATAGTCTCAACAATTTCTTGTTTGTTTTGAGATTATTTGAGATTTTAATTCATATTATGCTATTTTTGGTTGTTTTTAATTGATTTTAATTACTTTCTGACTTTAAAATTTTTTGAGAAAATTAGTCAAAGTTTGTTTGACTATGTTGAACCTATGAGAATTTAATTGGACTTTTTAAAGTTGCTTTGAATTGAATTTGAGGTTCAACTTTATTTGTTTATTTTTTATTTGTATTTTCTTTTAATTCAAAAAATACCAAAAAAATATTATTGACTTCTTGACTTGTTATATTCATTTCTCTTTTGTTTGGTGTTGATTGAGATTGAATTGATTCAACTTTGATCAAATTCATTGGATCTTGTGGTTTGAAAATCCTTAAGGATCATCACCCAGAAAGATGAATGAATTTGATCAACGATGAGTTATCCCTTGATCAATTGGGATTGGTTGTTGACTTCTTACCCCCCTCCCTTTCATCTTCATCCCTTTCTTTCCCTCAATGGCCAATGAGTTAAAGTCTTAAGGTTGGTCTTGACAAATGGAAGTTTAACCTTCTTTGATCCAAACCAAATTCAACATGATCCATGATCAAGTGAGTTATTTTGTGTCAAAGATAGGTTGCTTCTTGATCAAGCAAATAACCAAAAGTCAATACAAGGCACTTCCCCTTTTGTTTGGAATGGCAAGTTTATGGAGCTTGGCTTACTAGTCATGACCTCTAACTTGTGTTCTTTGCCTATATTCTTATTGACCGACCTCAGATAGGCGTGACTACTACATTAGTCTACTTACGATTGTTTAACATAGCGCTACATTATCTTATGACAAGCTAACATAACTCTAATAACTACTAACTTTAATTTGAGCTCTTTAAATTCTTGTCATTTACTTTTAATGTCATTTATTTCTTGCTCATTATTCATCTTACTTTTCATTTTGCTCACTTGAGCACATATTTTATGTTTATGTCATTTTTCATTTGCTCATTTGAGCCCATTATTGTATATAAATATATTGCTATTTTGTGTTGTTTTGTGTTTGTTTTGATGTGAACCAAAAATGCAAAAGGAGAAAGGACTTAGAATTAGGATTTACCCATGCTTAAAGGAGTTCAAGAGCAACTAGGCCTCATGCCTTTAGAATGCAAAATTTGTTGAAGAGCAACTAGGCCTCATGCCTTTAGAATGCTAAAACTCAAAGTTGACTTCAAAGGACTTCTCCTCAAACTTATTCTTTGTCCATTCCCTTTATCATGTTATGAGCTTTTTGATGTGTGCTTTTGTGTGATAGGAACCTCACATTGAGATTGTGAAAAGAAGACCATTGTCATGAGTAGCCAAGTTAAGAGTCAAGCCAAATGGAGATCCTAGGAGCTTGAATTCAAATTATTTGATTACTTGTTTTGTGTGCTAAATCCAAAGGAAAGGAGCATCTTGAGTCATCTCTATGACTCCAATAAAAGGAACTCCAAGGGTTTTCTCTCCCTCTTATCTTTGTATGCTTTAGGAATAGCCCTTCTCTCTTCTCCCCACTCTAACCAAGCCAAAAATCATTTTCAAAATTTTGACTTTATTTCAAATTAGAAACCTAGGCCTTAAGCCTTTGACTTTTCAAAACCATTTTCATAAATACTCATTGTAAATAAATCTTAATCCAACTTTGACCTCATTTTGTAAATAAATCTAACTTGTAAATATAACCCATTTCAAGTTGTTTTGTGGTTCCAATGGCCACTTGTTAAAACCTTTTCAAAACATTAGTCATAGGTTTGAGTTATCATAGTGGTTGATGTAAATCTCACCTCACCCTTAATGTTGGATTATAAGCCTTCCATGCTTACTATAGGGTTAACCCCTCACTAGCATGTTGAAGCCTTCCTCACGTGGTGGATTGTTGGTTTTGGTTGAGTTTTCTCCCTTTGATAACAAAAGACCTTAAGCCTTCCTCACCAATCTTTGAGATTTTTACCACGAACTACGAGGTTTTGATCCTCCTTTGTGATGGTACGTAGGCAATGGGTTCATCCATTCAAACAACAAAATTTGTAAATATAATATATTCTCTTCTCATCCCTCCAATCTTTTGCTCAAATCTTTTCATAAATACCGACCTACGACACATATTTTCAAAAAGGGTTCCCTTAGAGTACTAAGGATGTTTTGGGTACGTAAAACCTTCCCATTTCATAACCAACCCCCTTACCTAGATCTCTGACATTTTTATTAGTTTTTGATTTGAAAAACTTCTTACTTGGCTTTTGTTCGCTTTTTAGCCTTTCCTTTGGACAAATAAAAGTGCGGTGGCGACTCGAATTGTATGTTGACTTTTGGTTTAGTCAATAAACCTAAAGGTAATGAAAACCCCGCTACAGAAAAGTGGTGACTCTGCTGGGGAAATTGGAAAGCCCCGTGGGTTTAGCCTACTTTTTACTTGAATGTGTTATGTGTTTATATTTATTTGTGGCATATTTTTGTGCAAATTTGGGATGAATTTATTGTTTGTAATGTATGAACTGCTTGACATATTAATTGCTTGTATGCTTGATGGTTTCTTATGAGATGATTTCTATACCCGAACTCGAGTGCACTTATGATAGGAGAATGGCATAGTCTTGTTGACTTGTGTGAAGTTATTCCTTAACAAGTTAACTTGAAAGTCCATTCACTTGGTGGAGGTTCTATTGGGATCACTAATGTCACACGAGTAGTCGTGATTAGGCATTACTCTTTCCAATATACACCCTAGAAGCCAAGGACCTTAGATACCTAGCCCATCTTGGCCTATTTTAGGACGTAGTGCGAAGGTCGTTCAAGTGTAAGACTTGAGGCGATTGTTACGCGATACTACACTTATGAGAGTCCCTCTTGAGAATATTTTTGGAGGACGAGTAGTCGTTTTATCCGATAATATCCGAAAGATGGGATGATGACTATAGGAACCTTTTAAAACATGATTGTCATGTTTAACCATAGTACACTCCCGTTGGGTGGTTCTTAACCGAGACTCCATGCTCGTGACTCGCAACAAACCCGTGATTCGTCGTTGATCCGTTCTCGTATATCCTCAAAATCAATGGAACTTGGGTGTTGATAAGGTGTAAACCATAATCCACCAAAATGGATAATTGATATTGACGATGACTTGAGCCATCCCGTGACCTTTATGTGGTGTGACTTGCTTGATCCTTGAGTGTGTTTGTTGCATCCATGTATCCATGCATTCATCCACATTCATGTCATCAACAATAAGATTTTACAAAGAACTTAAAAGGTCTATTTGCAAATTTTCATACATGGATAAACAAAGAAGGAAAATGAAGAAGTACAGTTTCAGACAACCCGACTTGAAAGAGTTAAGGCGTTTGACATCTTATGTATTAGAGCCCTTGGAGTTCAATGCTCTCCATGGGAAGCTTCTAGCCATTTTCTCTATCAAGGTGGATGAGGGTCTGATGGGTGTGTTGGTGCAGTTCTACGATCCTCTGTATCGGTGCTTCACTTTTCCGGATTTCCAGCTTTTTCCTACATTGGAGGAGTACGCTTATCATGTGGGTATACCTATTCTTGAACGATTGTCATTCAGTGGTTTGGAGAAGATTCCGTCTTCTCAAGAGATTGCTGACATGCTTCACGTGGAGGTATCCGACATTGTTGCTAATATGACTACCAAGGGTGGAATTCAAGGTCTCCCGTTTGATTTTCTGATTGCCAAAGATACCTTGTTTGGGAAGGCCATGAGTAAGGAAGATTTTGAAGCCATATTTGTACTCCTCATGTATGGGCTAGTGTTATTTATCAACATCAACAACTTCGTGGATGTGAATGCTATTAGGATTTTCTCTTCTCTTAATCCTGTTCTGACTCTGTTGGGTGACACTTATTTCTATTTGCATATGAGGAATGCAAAGGGAGGTGGTTCCATTGAATGTTGTCTGCCTCTGTTGTGCAAGTGGTTTATTTCGCACTTGCCTCAGACGCTTGCCTTCAAGGAGAACAAAGGATGTCTACGGTGGTCCACGAGACTCATGTCTCTCACTAATGATGATATCTCTTGGTACAATCGTGTTTATGATGGCATTAACATTATTGATTCTTGTGGTGAGTTCTCCAATGTACCTCTTCTTGGTACATGTGGTGGAATTAACTACAACCCTGCTTTGGCTCGCCGTCAGCTTGGGTTCCCCTTAAAGGATAAACCTAACAACATTTCGTTGGAAGGCTTATTCTTTCAAGAGGGTAAAGATCCCCAAAACCTGAAGGATAGGATGGTTCGCGCCTGACGCAAGGTTCATAGGAAAGGGAGGAATGAGCTTGGTCCGAAGAACTGTGTTGCTTTGGAGCCTTACACCTCTTGTCTAAGGAAGAGAGCCCTCGAGTACCGCATGCCGTATGAGTATCCGAGACCTACCCCTATGGTTATGGTTGGGCCTTCAACCCTCCCTAATCAAGGAGTAGAGGAGTAGAGAGATGAAGACTGTTCGTGTGCTTGGGTTCGTGAGCGTGAGGAGCTTCTTCAGCAGCTCAAGGATAAGGATGCAATGATCGAGTTTCTAGAGCATCGGGTTATTGATGAACCCAATGATGTGGTTACTTATCTCCTACCTCACTCGTCTAGGTTTTGGAAGAAGAGATACGATCAGCTTGCCAAGGAGAAGGCCGACATGGAAGCAGCTTATGAGAGAGAGGTGAAGAGGCTTCGTGCAACGTATCTTCCGATCTCGAAGGCTTTAGACGAATGCTTCTAGGGCTCCATAGGATGTTTTTCTACTTTTATCTTGTATTGTATTTGGTTACCGAGAGTGTAAAAAGTTTCCAAATATTATATTGCTATGAGTATTCAACATATGTCTCAAAAAGTTCAATATTTTTAAAACATTTGCAAATAGATCTTTATAAAGTTCCTCCAATTAAAAAACAAATCATATGCATGAGAATTGCATGAATCATATGCATAAGCATGTTTTGGTTCCAAGCTCTTGATACATTGGTCTAACTCTTTGCTCTTCATTTATTTTGAAGACAAGCTGACGCACCGGTACAACACTCGAGCCAATCATTCGAAGATCATGGAACACCTTGAGCAAGAGAACCGAGATTTGAAAGAGGAGATTGCCCGACTGACTGCCATGATGGAGTCAGTTCTTGCTGCTCAGAACCAAGCTTCTCAAACTCCTGCAACTCCTCCCGCGAGGACTGTCATCTCTGAAGTGGTTACCTCTACAGTGCCTGCTGCCACCGCCCACTTCGCTCTGAATCTGCCTTTTGGATTCCCTTGGGGAATGCCACCCAATTTTGTGCCACAGGGTTTCGCTCCCACTTTTGCTTCTATGTCGGCATCTAGCCCGGTCACGTCTGTGCCACCTCCCGTTGTGCATACTTTGCCGCGTGTTGAAGACACCATCTATCACTCCGAGCCATCTGAAGGCCCAGACGTTTATGACAAGATGGATGAGATGAAGGATCAATTCCTTGAGTTGTGCAAGAAACTGAAAACGTTGAGAGGCAAAGATCTGTTTGGGAAGAGTGCTGCTGAATTGTGCTTAGTGCCCAATGTGAAAATCCTAGTCAAATTCAAAGTGTCTGACTTTGAGAAGTATAAGGGAAATTCGTGTCCACTCAGTCATCTTGTGATGTATGCCCGCAAGATGTCGACTCAGACAGATAATGATCAACTACTGATTCACTATTTCCAGGATAGCCTGACAGGTGCTGCGCTCCGTTGGTATATGGGTCTAGATAGTACAAGCATCATCACTTTCAATGATCTAGGAGAGGCTTTTGTGAAACAGTACAAATACAATATGGACATGGCTCTGGACAAAGATCAGCTGAGGGCGATGTCCCAAAAAGATAAAGAAACCTTCAAGGAATACGCCCAGAGGTGGAGGGAATTGGCAGCTCAGACAGTGCCACCCTTGGAGGAGAAGGAGATGACAAAGATTTTTCCGAAGACTTTGAGCTCTTTCTATTATGAGCGCATGATTGCTAGTGCTCCCTCGGACTTTACCAAAATGGTAAATATGGGGATGATGCTAGAAGAGGGAGTTTGTGAAGGACGTATGTCCCGTGATGATTCTTCGGCAAAGAAGTATGGAGGATTTTCCAGGAAGAAGGAAGGGGAGACTCATGTTGTTTCTTCCCATAGTAAGAGAAGACCCTCTGTGAGGAGGAAGGAAGTGCGACCCGTCGTCAACCAACACCAAGTGGATCATATAGCACCTGCTTTCAGAGAAGCTCAACAACCACAACAACAATCTCGTCAACAACAACAAGCTTACCAGCCTCACAATAGCAACTACAACAGCACCAGCAATTATGAGAGGAAGAGGGTGAGTTTTGACCCAATTCCTATGACCTACGCTGAATTGTATCCTTCCTTGATTGATAGGAAGTTGATAACTCCATGTGATCCTCCTACTATGCCAGCCAATCCTCAATGGTGGTACAAGCCTACAATTCATTGTGTGTATCATTCCGGTGCGCCCGGACATGACGTGGAGAATTGCTTTCCATTAAAAACCAAGGTGCAAGACCTTGTGAGGAGTGGGATACTATTCTTTGAGGATGTAGGCCCGAATGTTAAGAAGAACCCATTGCCCGAGCATGGAAAGGCGGTTGTCAAGATGGTCCAGGGTTGCCATGGCAAGTATAAAGTCCTTTATGTGAATGACATAAGGCAGTCCCTGAGAGAGATGCATAGGCTGTTGTGTGAGCACAGTCACTATGAGCACGATCATGATAGACGCCATGTATGCACTGTCAATGAAAGAGGATGCCGCAAGATAAGAAGGGACATCCAAGAGATGCTAGACCAAGGGATGATTGAGATACTTCAAAATCGTGATGAGGATGAAGTTGATGTTATTACTCCTGTGTTCAAAATTCCTGATCATGTTGTCATCAAATATGATGGCATCAAAAAGAAGGTGGTGCCAACTCTTGTGATTAAGCCAGCGGGCCCTGTCCCATATGTGTCAGATAAAGCGGTCCCATACCATTACAATTCTGTTATATTGGAAGATGGGAAGGCGGTGTCGTTGCCCTCAACCTCTGTTGTAAGCATATCCGATGTTAGTGGAGTGACCCATAATGGTCGTGTTTTCTCGGCTCAGCCGAAATACCATGAAGACATCATGATGAGAGATGTTGTTAGTTCTGTCGGTCCCGTGGGGACTTCTTCTTCAAAACATTCTATTCCTGCTGTGAAGGGTGTTGACCCTGTTGTTGTCAAAGCTGATAAAGCTCATATCCTAGTTGGCCAGTCTGACATGTTGAGAGAGGATGGTGATGAAATGCTGAGGCTCATCAAGAGGAGTGAGTACAATGTTGTGGAGCAGTTGCTTCAAACTCCATCAAATATATCTGTCCTATCTTTGTTGATGAATTCAGAGCCACACCGTGAAGCGTTGCAAAGGGTGCTGGACGTGGCATATGTGGATCACGATGTCACAATTGAACAGTTTGATAGCATTGTTGCAAATATAACTGCCTGCAACAATTTAAGCTTTTGTGATGATGATCTTCCCGAGGAGGGAAAATACCACAATTTGGCCTTACATATCTCTATGAACTATAAAGACGATACCCTGTCCAATGTGTTGGTGGACATAGGGTCATCACTTAATGTATTGCCAAAGTCCACTCTTGCCAAACTTTCATATCAGGGGCCTCCCATGAGGCAGAGTGGAGTGGTAGTAAAAGCTTTTGACGGATCGCACAAGACCGTGATCGGTGAATTAGACCTCCCGATCAAAATTGGACCTAGTGATTTCCAGATCACTTTCCAAGTTATGGACATACATTTGTCATACAGCTGTTTACTTGGTAGACCATGGATTCACGAGGCAGGCGCCGTGACATCCACCCTACACCAAAAGTTGAAGTTAGTCAAGAATAAGAAGTTGGTGGTGATAGGGGGAGAGAAGGCTTTCTTGATCAACCATTTATCTTCCTTTTCCTACATTGATGCTGAGGATGAGGTTGGAACTCCATTCCAAGCCTTATCTATTGTTGAGCCTTCTAGGAAAGGACTTTCTTCATTTGTCTCCTACAATGACACGAAATTGGCCATCGAGCATGGCACAACTAATGGTTTGGGGAAAATGATAAAGATGGAGGATAATAAGTCCCGGGCTGGTATAGGGTATTCTTCCGGTGTTTCTAATGATCTTGGGCTGTTTCAGAGTGAAGGATCCATCCACACCAATGGAAATCAAGAAGTTGATGCCATCATTGAAGAAGATGAAGAGGAAGACCTCGACAACTTTGTCATA
Source organism: Lathyrus oleraceus (assembly GCF_024323335.1). NCBI lineage: Eukaryota > Viridiplantae > Streptophyta > Magnoliopsida > Fabales > Fabaceae > Lathyrus > Lathyrus oleraceus. The sequence continues at coordinate 454,464,667 of NC_066582.1, read as the reverse complement.
CCTGGCGGGATCTGCAATAATTGGGTCATTGTTGATGTTCCAACAGTTATCCATAAGTCAACATAATATGTTCATTCTTGTTTAAAACCCCTTTTCCCATGCCAAAAGGAGAAGTGAAGACATTGTTGGCATAATTGATTAATACAATGATATTCATTCAATAATCGCATGTTAAATGTTTGTTTTTCAAATTATTTTTCATTTTTTGCTTTTCGCATGAAATTGGTGATCACCATAAAACCCTAAAAAAAAGAGAATAAAATCAATTTTTCATCTGCATAATGATTTGCCTTGTTTGAATTCTGAAATCTCTTTATACTCAAAATCATTATGCAGGTTGATCAAACCCATTGAACATAATGATCCAACACCATCTCCCAACTTTTAGTTCCCTGTATTTGAGGCAGAAGAAGATGATGTTGAAGAGATTCCTGATGAGATTACCCGTCTGCTTGAGTACGAGGAGAAGATCATTCAGCCATATCTTGAGAATCTGGAAACAATCAACTTGGGGTCTGAAGACTGCATTCGTGAAGTGAAGATTGGGGCACTCCTTGAAGAATCTATTAAGAAGGGGTTGATTGAGTTTCTACAAGAATATGTCGACGTCTTTGCTTGGTCGTATGAAGACATGCCTGGTCTAGATACTTATATCGTGCAACATTTCTTGTCGTTGAAGCCTGAGTGTGTGCCTGTGAAGCAAAAGCTCAGAAGAACTCATCCTGATATGGCAGTGAAGATTAAAGAAGAAGTTCATAAGCAAATTGATGCGGGGTTTCTGGTGACTTCTACATATCCTCAATGGGTGGCCAATATTGTGCATGTACCTAAAAAAGACGGAAAAGTCCGAATGTGTGTGGATTACCGTGACTTGAATAAAGTTAGTCCAAAAGATGATTTTCCTCTACCACACATTGATATGTTGGTAGACAATACGACTAAATTCAATGTTGTTGGTTCTAGGTGTTGGCAGCAATTTTGGTAAAACCAAGAGTGTTCACAAGATGTTGCATGTGATGTCTTAACATAAGATATCTTGTACCTGCTGGATATTGAAAATATAAATATGCAGGATTGTTTTAGGATGTCATACCCGATGTCATGACATCTGATATTATGTACCTACTGGATATTTAAAATGGAATTATGCAGGATTGTTCCAGGAAGTCAGACCCGATGTCATGACATCTGTATACAGAACACTCAGTATGTTATGTATTATGTGATTGCGCTTTTAATGGCAATATGTGTATGATTGATGAGTTAATTCAACATGCTATCAATCAGTAATTACAACGTGATTAACTTATTTTCCAAAGAGATCTAATCAACTGTCATAAGAAGATTTGAATGGAAAATAGTTTTAGGGTTTTATGATGTCCAAGCCCAGCTGAATGCTTCTATAAAAAAAGACATGGAAAACCTGATTTGATACACAAGATATACAGAGCGAGATATTGAGAGAGAATAAGGGTTTAAGTCTTGTGTGGTCGTGTGACTTGTAAGCCATTCAATTCATCCATAGATGATTGAATTGGTCTGATTTTTGAGTTGTAATTTGTCACTCAAAGATTTTAAGCATGAGTGTGTGTCTACTTGATTGAAGCTGCTAAGTAAGATCAAGTGTGTGTCTTTGAAGAGTGTCTTCTTTTCATTATAATTCTTGTTTAATATCACTGGTGTGATTGAGGAGGAGTGAGTGGGATCTCATATCTAAGAGTTCTTAGGTAGAAGTCATACAGGTAGAGATTAGGTGAAAAAGACTGTAACTTGTGTAGTTTACTGAGAGTCTTTGAACTGATTCTATTTAGTGGATTTCCTTCCTTGCTTGGTAGCCCCCCAGACGTAGGTGAGTTGCACCGAACTGGGTTAACAATTGCTTGTGTCTCTTGCATTCATGTTCTTTATCTTTATCATGTTTGTATTATTCAGATATTAGTGTCGTGACATTACCTTTGACATCTTATATCTGATACCAGAATTTCAATTGGTATCAGAGCAGGCATCCTGCTCTGGTTCTGGGTGAGATCTAGGGACGATACTTTCTGGTACTATGGAGAGAGATGGAGGATCTGTTCACAGGCCGCCTATTTTTGATGGATCCAACTATGACTACTGGAAACCTCGAATGGTAGCCTTCCTAAAATCTCTGGATAATTAGGCTTGGAAGGCTATGTTAACAGGCTGGGAACATCCAGTAGTTGCTAAGGAAGGAGAAGCTACAACTGATAAAAAGCCTGAAGAACAATGGACCAAGGAGGAGGATGATCTAGCCCTTGGAAATTCTAAATCATTGAATGCTATATTCAATGCAGTAGACAAGAATATATTCAGATTGGTAAACAATTGTGAGGTGGCTAAAGATGCTTGGGACATTCTCAAAACCACTCATGAAGGAACCTCTAGAGTGAAGATGTCTAGACTGCAGCTGCTCACCACCAAGTTTGAAAATTTAAGAATGAAAGAAGATGAAAATATTCATGAATTTCATATGAGTATCCTTGAAATTGCTAATGCCTTAGGAGCCCTGGGAGAGGAGATGTCAGATGAAAAATTAGTAAGGAAAATACTCAGGTCACTCCCTAAGAGATTTGCTATGAAGGTGACAGCCATAGAAGAGTCTCAAGACATCTCCAATATGAGAGTTGATGAGCTAATTGGTTTCCTCCAAACATTTGAGATGGGAATGTGTGATGGATCTGAAAAGAAATCCAAAAGCATAGCATTCATGTCAAACACTGAGGAGGAAGAGGAGGAAAGTGGCCAGGATGTTGATGAAGACCTGGCAAATGATGTAGCAATGCTGGGAAGACAGTTCAACAGACTTCTGAAAAAGATGGATGTAAGATCCAAGGCAAATGTCAAGAACATCTCATTTGACATCAGTAAATCCAACAATGCTGGAAGAAGAACAAGGTTAGATGAAAAGCCCAAAGAAGGAAAAGGAGTTCAGTGCCATGAATGTGATGGATATGGACACATCAGAACTGAATGTGGAACCTACCTCAAGAAACAAAAGAGGAGTTTTGCTGCCACTTGGTCTGATGAAAGTGAAACAGAAGAGTCTGCAAATTTGGTGACTGCCTTGACTGGAAGATGGGGTTATGATGAAGACTAAAGTGATGATGAATTAACCTTTGAAGAGTCGGCCACTACCTATAGAAAGTTGTGTCACATAAGTGCAGAAGTGTGTAAACAAGTTGAAAACCAGAAGAAGGTGATAACTCAACTGGAGAATGAGAAGGTAGAACACTTGGAAACCATCTCTAAATTAAAAATTGAAGCAGTGTTACTGAATGCCAAAATAGATGAGAGTCAACAAGTTGATAGTCTGAAGAAAGTGATAGCACAACTGGAGAATGAGAAGGCAGAACATGTGGAAACCATCTCCAAGTTAAAGATTGAAGCTGTTTTCTTGAATTCTAAACTGGAAGAGATGACCAAGTATGTAAGAATGTTAAACAATGGATCTGACTCCTTAGACAAGATTCTCCAGACTGGACAAATAACTGGAGACAAATCTGGCATTGGGTTCAATGAATCTAAGCCTGAGTGCAGTTACACTGGTGGCAAACCTAAATCCAAACCCAAGTGCAGCCATATTAAAAGCAAACCTGAGATGTCACATCATATGTCACAACATGGTAAGGGAAGACAGCAGAAAGGGAAACACCAAAGATGGAGATGCCATTACTGTGGAAAATTTGGCCACATAAAGCCCTTATGCTATAAGGTGTATGGTTATCCTAGCCCTGTTCATCATCAGACTCACCATCAACCTAGACCCAAACATCACAGGCCTGTCAAGAAAAAGCAATGGGTTCTTAAGGCTAATGCTACAAGTCTAATAGCTCAAACTTCCTTCAGAGTCTCAGCCAAAGAAGATTGGTATTTTGACAGTGGGTGCTCCAAACACATGACTGGAAACAAAAACCTGCTAACTGGCTTTCATCCTCATGCCACGAGCTATGTAACCTTTGGTGATGGAGCAAAGGGTGAAATCAAGGGGATTGGTAAGCTTGATTGCCCCGGAGTTCCTGATCTAGACAATGTTCTACTTGTTAAGGGCTTGACTGCAAATCTAATAAGCATCAGTCAACTGTGTGACCAAGGTCTAAATGTTAACTTCACTAAAACTGAATGTCTGATTACTAACAAAGAAAGTGAAGTGATCATGAAAGGAGTCAGGTCCAAAGACAACTGTTACATGTGGAGTTCTCAAATTGGTTATTCTTCAAAGTGTACCTTAGTCAAAGAAGAAGGAGTGAAGACATGGCATCAAAGATTGAGCCATCTTCATCTTAAAGGTATGAAGAGGATTATAATTTTTGAAGCTGTTAGAGGAATTCCCAACTTGAAGATTGAGGAAAGAAAAGTCTGTGGGAAATGTCAGACAAGGATGTCACACCAGAAACTCAGACATGACACCACTTCCAAAGGTTTGGAACCCCTCCATATGGATTTGATGGGACCCATGCAGGTGGAAAGCCTTGGTGGGAAGAAGTATGCATATGTAGTGGTGGATGACTTCTCCAAATACACCTGGATCAACTTTATAAGAAACAAATCTGATGTGTTTGAAGTCCTCAAAGATCTTTGTCTAAAACTTCAAGGAGAAAAGGAAAGTCAAGTTATCAAAATTAAAGGTGAACAAAGAAGGAAGATGGATCCCAAAAGTAATGAAGGATTATTTCTGGGCTACAACAGAGCTTATAGAGTCTTTAGTTCCAGAACTAAAGTAATGATGGAATCTATTAATGTTGTGGTTGATGACCAACAGACTGATGTCACAGACGATGTTGAGACATCTCTGAATGATCCCCCAACTGATTTCTCAGACAAGGAGAATGAACCTCCTCAAGCTGAACCTGACAAAATCAACAAGGGACCCTCCATCAGAGTTCAGAAGGATCATCCCAAAGATCTCATTAGAAGAGATCCAAATAAAAGGGTCACAACTAGATCAAGGGAAGTGATCTGACATGGCTGCTTTGTGTCCAAGATTAAGCCTAGGAATGTCAAGGAAACCTTGACTGATGAGTTCTGGATCAATGCCATACAGGAGGAGTTAGGTCAATTCAAGAGGAATGAAGTATGGGAACTGGTTCCTAGACCTGAAAGAATAAATGTCATAGCTCGCCTTGAGTCCATTAGATTATTGCATGGAGTGGCATGTATTCTGAAGTTCAAACTGTTCCAAATGAATGCCTTCTTGAATGGCTACTTGAAAGAGGAAGTATATGTTGAACAGCCTAAAAAGCATGTGTACAGATTGAAGAAAGCCCTCTAAGGTTTGAAGCAAGCTTATAGGGCTTGGTATGAGAGACTCATAGTGTTCCTCACTAACAATGGCTACAAGAGGGGAGGAATTGACAAGACCCTATCTGTGAAAAATGAAGGAGGAAAGCTCATGGTGGCTCAAATATATGTGGATGACACTGTATTTGGTGGGATGTCATATCAGATGGTAGAACATGTTGTTAGAAAAAGGCAGTCTTAGTTTGAGATGAGCCTAGTTGGAGAACTGATTTATTTCCTTGGGCCACAAGTCAAGCAGATGGAAGATTCTATCTTTCTATCTCAAAGCAAATATGTCAAGAACATTGTTAAGAAGTTTGGCATGGAGAATGCAAATCACAAAAGGACATCTGCTCCTACACATTTGAAAGTCTCCACAGATGAAAATGGAGTTAATGTAGATCAAAGTCTATACAGAAGCATGATAGGAAGTCTGCTATATCTCACAGCAAGCATACCTGACTTTGCCTGTGTTGTAGGTGTTTGTGCTATATATCAAGTTGAATACATAGTAGCTGGAAGTAGCTGTTCTCAACTGGTTTGGATGAAACAAATGTTGACTGAATACAATGTCACTCAAGATGTCATGACATTGTACTATGACAACCTGAGTGCTATAACTATTTCCAAAAATCCTATTCAGCACAGCAGGACAAAGCACATTAATATTTGTCATCACTTCATTAGAGAACTTGTGGAAGAGAATATCATAGCACTGGAGCATGTTACTATTGAAATGCAATTAGCTGACATATTTACAAAAGCTTTGGATGCTAATCAGTTTGAATGTTTAAGAGGGAAATTGGGGATTTGTATTCATGAGAATTTATAGCAATTAAAGTGGAGTGGAAAAGGTAATAAAAATATTGTCTACCCACTTAAAAGAAAGTGCCTCATTTATGGTAAATCATTACCTAGTATTGGAACTAGCATCTATACCATTTTCACACGCTACCTCAACACAACCTCTTCCATCTTCATCAAACTGCTCAGACCATCTCTGCTAGGGCAACAAGATTTTTCTCAAAAGTTCAACAAAATGTCACAACATCCCTCATCCTCTAGCTCAAAACCCACTCGCAAAGCAAGGACTCCCTCCATGGAGTTTCTAGATGAAGACATTTTGGAGGTTATTCCTCTTTCTGTTATCCCAGGCGACGCCCCTGGTCCTTCTTCCACGGCAGGAAGCAATCAAGGTAACAACTCTGAAAACCCTCCTCCTAAGGATGACATGCACTATACAGATTGTGTCATTAGGAACCTGGTAACTAGGATCCTAAACGAAGGTCATTCAGTCAAGGGAGTTTCGACTCCTCTGTCTAGAAGGGACTCCTCACCTGAGGTGGAACCTCAAACTGAGAAAGATGATGATTCATCTAGATCAGAGAAAGACATTGCTGCTGAGGGACTGTGCTCTCTAGGAAAAACCATGCATAGCAAGAATCCTACAGATGCTTCTCATTCTAAGAAGCCTGACACTGCTGAGATAGTAATTGATTTGGAAGAAGAGAGTTCAGAAGAAGAAGATGACACCTTGGTTCATCACTTGAAACCAAGTGTTGCAAGGAAAATGAAAACCAGGAAAGGCAAGACTATGGCTGAGATGTTGACAGCCAGAACAGGTAAGAAGGTTGCTGGTGTATGACCCTCCAAATCATGGAGTAAAGTAGAGGTCAAGAAGAGAAATGTCAGAGAAAGTTATGACTCTGAAGATGATGTCGAAGACGATGTCCCAGACATCTCTCCTGCTAAAAGGCAAACTGTTAAAAAGTCTCCAGCTAAGGTTGCAACTGTGCATTTGGACAACATTTCCTTCCATCTGCAAGATGGTGCTGCCAAATGGAAATTTGTTATACAGAGAAGAGTTGTTGTGGAGAGGGAACTAGGGGAAGAGGTTGTGGAAGTAAAGGAAGTTATGGAGTTAATCAAGTCTGCAGGTTTAATGAAAATAGTGGTTGCATTGCCCCAATGTTTTGAAGGTTTGGTGAAGGAGTTTGTGGTTAATATCCCTGAGGATATTTCTGACAAGAATAGCAAGGAATTTTGCAAGGTGTTTGTGAGAGGAAGATGTGTAAGGTTCTCCCCAACTATAATCAGTAAGTTCCTATGGAGAGGATCTGAAGGAGCTGTGGAGTTAGAGGCTACAGACAATGAAGTTTGTAGGACAATCACTGCTGGCCAAGTCAAGGAATGGCCAAGCAAAAAGCATCTATCAGCTGGCAAATTAACTATAAAATATGCCATCTTGCATAAGATTGGTTCAGCCAACTGGGTGCCAACAAACCATATCTCACCTATCTCTAATGGTCTTGGAAGGATAATCTATGCTATTGGAACCAGGCTCAACTTTGATTTTGGAAGGTTCATGTTTGAACAAATTGTTAGACATGCCTCCACTAATGCAGTAAAGCTGCCTATTGCCTTTCCCTCTATCATTTGTGGAATTATTTTAAGCCAGCAACCTGGTATTCTAAACACAAGTGATATCCCAAGTAGAAGGAAGCCTCCATTGTCCATTCACTACAAGTTGTTTGAAGGCAGTCATGTCAATGACATTGTCATGACATTTGCAAGAAAGGAGCCAGCCTCACAAGGTGGCCTGATTGCTCAATTGAAAGAAACTTGTAAGGAGCTGGAAACTGGGATTAGGGTTGCCAAGGCTAGGAAAGAGGCTTTAGAGGTTCTCATTAGTAGCTTGGAGCAAGAAGAGATGGATAAGGTTGGTGAAACCAAGGAGTCAGATGCCCATACCTCAAGTGAGAGGTCCAATTCTCAAGATCTATCTAGTGGCAGTTCTGAATCTGAAGGTGAAGAAGATGCTACCTCCTCAGACTAAGTTGTGATGTTGATGGTCCCCCTGTTAATGTTGTGTGCTGTTCTGGATGCTGTTTTGGATGTTTTGGATGCTTGGATAATTTGTTGTTTTTCTGTTTGATGTTTGTAATTTTTGGCAGTCTTTCTGATGCCATGATGTAATATTTGGGATCTTTATGAGTTCCCTGGATTTCTGATTATCTCAGCTATTGCAGCCGTGTATAATTCTGGATTTGTACCACCTGACATTTATGTTTTAACATTTTATATATTATAACATCCCTTATGACATTCTCTGCTAGACTAATTGATATTTATTTTGTCTAATTGGTCACTTTGGTCTATTTTGACTAAAAAGGGGGAGAAGGTATTATGTGGAGAACTGCAGTTGTGTGGAGATGTGGAGAGCTGTAGTTATTATGTGCTGTTGTAGCAGAGCTGCAGTTATTATGTGTTGTTGTAGCTAGGCTAAACAGGTGACAGCTGATGTTGAACATAATGATATTCTATGATGTTCTGTTCTGTGATATTGAAGGAGATGTCAGATGTTGAACAGAAGAATGTTCTGTGTAGTACATGTGGTTGTACAGGTGATGTTAAAGGAGAGGTCAGAATGTGATTCTGAATGTTACAGATGTTAAAGGAGATATCAGAAGGATATTCTGATTGTTATAGGTGCTGTTGTTGTTGAAGGAGATGTTTATAGGTGAACAGACTTAGGGGGAGAAGAAGTACCCATGTGCATTTGTGTATTACTAGTTGCTATTATAGTTAGTAATTGTGTTTGCTTCTACTGCTGCTTAAACTGCTGTTATGCTGTTTAACTGCTGATGTGTTTTTTTCTTGTGAACAAAATGGACTGATATATGTTTTAGCCAAAATTTGCCAAAGGGGGAGTTTGTTGGTTCTAGGTGTTGGCAGCAATTTTGGTAAAACCAAGAGTGTTTACAAGATGTTGCATGTGATGTCTTAACATAAGATATCTTGTACTTGCTGGATGTTGAAAATATAAATATGCAGGATTGTTTCAGGATGTCATACCCAATGTCATGACATCTAATATTATGTACCTGCTGGATATTTAAAATGGAAATATGCAGGATTATTCCAGGATGTCAGACCCGATGTCATGACATCTGTATATAGAACATTCAGTATGTTATGTATTATGTGATTGCGCTTTTAATGGCAATCTGTGTATGATTGATGAGTTAATTCAACACGCTATCAATCAGTAATTACAACGTGATTAACTTATTTTCCAAAGAGATCTAATCAACTGTCATAAGAAGATTTGAATGGAAAATAGTTTTAGGGTTTTATGATGTCCAAGCCCAGCTGAATGCTTCTATAAAAAGGACATGGAAAACCTGATTTGATACACAAGAAATACATAGCGAAATATTGAGAGAGAATAAGGGTTTAAGTCTTGTGTGGTCGTGTGACCTATAAGCCATTCAATTCATCCATAGATGATTGAATTGGTCTGATTTTTGAGTTGTAATTTGTCACTCAAAGCTTTTAAGCATGAGTGTGTCTACTTGATTGAAGTTGTTAAGTAAGATCAAGTGTGTGTCTTTGAAGAGTGTCTTCTTTTCATTGTAATTCTTGTTTAATATCACTGGTGTGATTGAGGGGGAGTGAGTGGGATCTCATATCTAAGAGTTCTTAGGTAGAAGTCATACGGGTAGAGATTAGGTGAAAAAGACTATAACTTGTGTAGTTTACTGAGAGTCTTTGAACTGATTCTATTTAGTGGATTTCCTTCCTGGCTTAGTAGCCCCCATACGTAGGTGAGTCGCACCGAACTGGGTTAACAATTGCTTGTGTCTCTTGCATTCCTGTTCTTTATCTTTATCCTGTTTGTATTATTCAGATATTCCTGTCGTGACATTACCTTCGACATTTTATATCTGATACCAGAATTTCAAATGTCTTTTCATTTATGGACGGATTTTCCGGTTATAATCAGATTAAAATGGCACCTGAGGATATGGAGAAGACAACATTCATCACACCTTAGGGAACATTCTGTTATCGAGTGATACCCTTCGGTTTGAAGAATGCCGGAGCCACATATCAACGTGCTATGACTACCTTGTTTCATGACATGATGCACAAGGAGATCGAGGTGTATGTCGACGATATGATTGCAAAGTCAAAAACGAAATTTGAACGTGTAGAACACTTGTTGAAGTTTTTCCAGCGTTTGAGGAAGTACAAACTCTGTTTGAATCCGAACAAGTGTACCTTTGGAGTCCGTTCCGGCAAGTTATTGGGCTTTATTGTCAGCGAGAGGGGTATTGAAGTTGATCCTGCCAAGGTCAAAGCAATACAAGAGATGCCTACGCCCAAAACTGAGAAGCAAGTCCGAGGTTTTCTTGGCCGCTTGAATTACATTTCGAGATTTATATCCCACATGACTGCCACATGTGCGCCTATATTCAAGCTCCTCCAGAAAGATCAGCGTCATGATTGGACCGAGGATTGCCAAAAGGCCTTTGACAGTATCAAAGAGTATTTGTCCAAACCTCTGATTTTGTCTCCTCCTGTTGAAGGGAGACCATTGATTATGTACTTGACTGTGCTTAATGATTCCATGGGTTGTGTCCTTGGTCAGCAAGATGAATCAGGAAAGGAAGAGTATGCAATATACTACTTGAGTAAGAAGTTCACTGACTGTGAGTCTCAGTACTCAATGCTTGAGAAGACATGTTGTGCTTGGGCCGCTAAGCGTTTACGCCAGTATATGTTGAATCATACAACTTGGTTGATATCCAAAATGGATCCGATCAAGTATATCTTTGAGAAACCTGCTCTAGTTGGGAGAATTGCCCGTTAGAAGATGTTGTTATCTGAGTATGATATTGAGTATCGAGCTCAAAAATCTATTAAAGGTATGTAAGACCCTAATTTTGACCCTAAGATCCCTCTTGACACCATGTTATTGCACAAGTGCATTGCCTTAAGGATCATAGCATGTTTGGCTCCTTAACCCTAGGATTGGGACTTGTTTGAGTGTTTTGATATCAACAAGCATGCTTGTATTGTATATTATTGCTTTTCTTATTTGAATACTAACCAAAAGCACGAAAATATGTCACTGACTCTTTTTGTTTTGAAGCTCAAGTGATCATGTGCTCCAATGCTCCTAGGAGGCTCCTAAGCCCAATGAAACGGTTAGATGAAGATGAGAAAAAGCATGACAATGGTCCACAAAGTTCCTAATCATCATATATGTCTCCCAAGTATCTTAATTTTCCAATTTGATCAAGATAACCCAAAGGGCTTGAAGGTTGTTTCCCAAGGAAACCCTAATTCCACTGTGCTTTGACTGTGCCTTGTCCATGAAGCAATCTCAACCTCTGATCAAATTTAATCAAGGGAAGTTCTTTCATTCATAATTTTATGCATATATGAGCCATTTTTTAGGCCCCTCAATCATTTATTCATCAAGATTGGAAGTTTGGCCTTGAAAAGTTGACCAGTCAAGTCATCTGACTAAAGTGAGGTCCATTGAGATACAACTTTTGATGTGTTTGCCAAATGAAGATGACCCCAAGAGAAAACATCTTCCTAAGAACCATATGAGCAACTTTCATGTTCCTAAAAAATCCATTTGAAACTTGGAAGGTCATCATTCATTTCAAAACATTATAGGTCATTTTGACTGAAACCCTAATTTTATGTCAACTTACCAAGGGCATAACTTCATTAATTTTTATGATTTTGAGGTGAGACCAAATGAATTGGAAATATTGCGATGTATACTTAAAATGTTATGTTGGACAAAATATCATAATCCTAAAATAAGTACATGTGATAATGCAAAACATTATAGGTCATCTTGGACCTGATTCATTGAATTTGAAAAAGTACCCAACTTCAAATACCCATAACTTTCTCATATAAAATTCAAATGATGCAAACTTTTGGTCTAAATTGATCACCTTGAAAATATCTACAACTTTGGAGTTGGAGGTTTTTCCATTTGAAGCTTGCATCATGAAAACAGAGGGGTTTGATTAAGCTTGCTTTTGGTGAAATTTTTCCAAAATGATTTGAACATGTTTTGTACTTGAATTTTCCCAACCAGTTTTGATCAATTTCCAAATGCCAAATGAATTTTTTCCCTACATGACTTTTGTTCCTTATTTCAAGGGATTTCCAACCATTACTCACATTACTTATTTGGACCTACCATTGTGAGTTTCGAAATTCTTTTCATATATGTGCATTTTGGTATTTTATGATGAAACTTGAGTATGCAAGCTTGTTCAGTCCAATGCACACGACCATTTGCCCTTTACTTGATCTCATCAAGCTTTTGCATTCATCATTGGGCCTCCCACACGCCTGTACATGCCCATGCAATGCAAATTCAAATTGCCATGCACATGAAAGAAGTGTGATCAGCTAATGCATTCACCTATAAATAACCACTTCCTCTCATTCATTTGGTATCCTTTTGGAGATCCAAATTGCTGCAGAAATGAAACCATAGCCATACCAAAGGAATTATTCAAAAATTGTTCTTACTTTCGAGCTTGAATTTCAGCATCATTAGCTGACTTTTAAAGCCCAATTCCTTAGCCTAGCACTTCCATTACACTCAAGGATCAAAGAGAAGCAAGGATCTTGAAGGATTCGTGGCCAGAAGTTCTTCAATTCAAAGGTTATTTCTCAAACTTTTTGGATCTAAAACTCTTAATTCCATGTAGCATCCTTGTGTTTCTGTGGTTTTCTGAAGTCCTCACACTTGAGGCAAGCCATTGGTGCTTTCAATTCTTCATTTCATGAAATTTCAGTTTGAACACCATGATCTTCCCCTTCACATTTCTCTCAATATAGGAAGAGTGAGGAAGATCCATCGGTACATTGATGATCTCCATCACACGAGCTTCATTTCCATGACCTTGTTTTTAATTTTTATTAAGTTTCATTTTCCTGCAACTGGTGGCCGGAAGTTGTTGTTCTACCGGAGAAGATGGTGGTTTCCACCACCATCACCACGTGTGTCACTTGTGGCCATTGGATTACCTTGCCACGATCTAATCTCACACGTTCATTTTAAATACTTCACTTAGTGCTGGATGTAGCGCGTTTGACTTGGATGTACCATGCGCCATCAGATCTGAACCATCCATAAGCGCCACGTTAATTAATAAAGCGTATCATGTGGCTGTGGCTTTTTCCATTTATTCCATTTTCTTTTATTTTCAATTAATTCATTTGATTTTCAAAAATTCATAAAAAATTCATTTGAAGTCAAAAAAATATGAGACCAATTCCAAAATATTTCTTGAAAAATCTAATTTCATATTATGATTTTTAATAATTTTTGTGACATTATTTGATATTTTTCATTGATTATTTGATTTTTAGTGGTTTTAATTCATTTTAAAATACTTTCTGACTTTTAAAAAATCCAAAAATATTTTCATAGCATCTGTGGATCATGATAAGTCAATAAAAAATAGTCTCATCAATTTATTATTCGATTTGAGATTATTTGAGATTTTAATTCATATTATGCTATTTTTAATTGTTTTTAATTGTTTTTAAATACTTTCTGATCTCAAAAATTTGTGAGAAAAATTAATCAAAGCTTGTTTGACTATGTTGAACTTATGAGAATTTAATTGGACTCATTGAAGTTGTTTTGAATTGAATTTGAGGTTTGACCTTATTTGTTTATTTTTTATTTACATTTTATTTTAATTCAAAAAAATACCAAAAAAATATGGTTGACCCCTTGACTTGCTATCTTCATTTCTCTTCAATTTAGTGTTGGTTGATGTTGATTTGATTCACATTTTATCAATTGGATTTGGTTATGGTTTTTTTCCCTCCCTTTCATCTTCATCCCTTTCTTTCCATCAATGGCCAATGAGTTAAAGTCTTGAAGTTGGTCTTGACAAATGAGAAGTTTAACCTTCTTTGATCCAAACCAAACTCAACTTGATCCATGATCAAGTGAGTTGTTTTGTGTCCAAGATAGGTTGCTTCTTGGTCAAGCAAATAACTAAAAGTCAATACAAGGCCCTTCCCCTCTTGTTTGGCATGGCAAGTTTATGGAGCTTGGCTTACTAGTCATGATCTCTAACTTGTGTTCTTTGCCTATATTTTTATTGACTGGCCTCAGATAGGTGTGACTACTACATTAGTCCACTTACGATTGCTTAACATAGCGCTACATTGTCTTATGACAAGCTAACATAACTTTACTAACTACTAACTTTAATTTGAGCATTTAATTTCTTGTCATTTACTTTTAATGTCATTTATTTCTTGCTCATTATTCATATTGATTTTCACTTTGCTCACTTGAGCACATATTTTATGTTTATGTCATTTTTCTTTTGCTCATTTGAGCCCATTATTGTATATAAATATATTGCTATTTTGTGTTGCTTTGTGTTTGTTTTGTGTGAACCAAAATGCAAAAATGAGAAAAGACTTAGAATTAGGACTTACCTATGCTTAAAGGAGTTCAAGAGCAACTAGGCCTCATGCCTTTAGAATGCAAAACTTGTTGAAGAGCAACTAGGCCTCATGCCTTTAGAATGCTAAAATTCAAAGTTGATCTCAAAAGGACTTCTCCATAAAACTTATTCTTTGTCTATTCCCTTTATTGTGTTGTGAAATTTTTGATGTTTGCTCTAGTGTGATAGGGATCCCATCTTAATATTGTTGAAAGGAGGACCATTGTCATGAGTAGACAAGTTAAGAGCCAAGTCAAATGGAGATCCTAGGAGCTTGAATTCAAATTGTTTGATTGCTTGTTTGTATGCTAAGTCCAAAGGAAAGGAGCATCTTGAGTCATCTCTATGACTTCAAGAAAAGGAACTCCAAGGGTTTATCTTTCCCCTCTTATATTTGTATGCTTTAGGAATTGTAACACCCCGATTAAAATAAGAGAATTATTTAAGTGAGTTAATATTATTTTATTAATTTAATTAAATAAAGTTGAATTATTGGATTATTTTTATTATTATTATAGATGTTATTTATTTTGATAATAATTAAATAAATAAAATAAAGGGAATATGAAGAGTGGAAGGGTAAAAGTGGAAATTGGATAAAAGAGGCCAAAGTGAGGACTCAGGTTGTTTTCACGTGTTTTGCCTCAGAGTCAGAGAAAGGGGGGAGAAACGCTGAAGAGAAAAAGAAGGAAGAGGAAAAGGCCAAAGATTGCTCAGAGCTTCCTTCAATCCAAAGAGGTAAGGGGTCTGAACCTTATTAAACAATAATATGCTGAGAATGGTGAAATATTGGATGAACGAAATTGGGATTTTAATCGAAGGAATTCGTAGAAATTATATGCAATGATGTTAGGATTTGTGAAATCGAATAGGGGACTATTTGTATTAGATGATATGAGTGATTTTGTGTGAAATTTGGACTGTGGAAGGATGAATTTGGATAGATCTCGTAGCAGAAAAAGCCATTGCAGATCTGGAAATCTGGTTTCTGGTCATACGCGTATGGCACTAGGCAATACGCGTATGAGATTGCTGGTACGCGTATGGCACTAGGCAATACGCGTATGGATGAGGAAGATGATGTTTTGAACGTGTTTTGGTCTCTGTTGGTACGCGTATGGGAATGTGATACGCGTAGCATACGCGTATGGACATGGGCAATACGCGTATGGATTTGGTTAGGCGTGGGTAATACGCGTATGGGCATAGGCAATACGCGTATGGGCAGACTTGTGGTCTTTCCTGGGCTGTTGTTGTGCAGTTTTTGGTTGTTTAGGCTGAGCGAGGTAACTTAGCTGATGCATGGTATACGAGGGATCATTTCCCGTTGCTTTGAGTGGTATAGATATTAGTAGAGTGTGATAATACTGTGTTTGATTATGTGGCATGATGTGATATGCTTTTGTGATAGAATGTGTTAATGATGATGATAACATGACTATATGATGCTGTTGTTGCTATGTTGATTATGATGCATGCTTGGTGTGCATGCATTCATGAAAGGCCGATGCCTAGTGATGAACGGACTGAGTTCCAATGATGTTGTTGACTCCGGGCTTGTTGAGAGGCTTGGTTCCTTGCGGGGAACTCGGATTCTATGGTGATGAATCTGGGAGTGGTGATCCTGTAGTTGGTCACAAAATGGGTATACCGAGTCGTGTTGAGTCATGCATGGGTGTGTGCATTGCATTTGATATGTTGTTTTGTTGATGTTCATGACTATGTTGATTATGATGATTACGATGAGCTGTGTTGGCATATGTGAAATATATTTATGTTTATATTTCTGTCGTTATATTATTATTTAATAATGTAATTCTCACCCCTTCTGCATGTGTTTATGTTCATCTATGATGAGAAATGTGCAGATAAAGAGGAGTAGCTATTGTTGAGGTTTGAAGAATAAGTGTAGAGTTATTCTACAGAGTCGAGTCAAATGCTCTGGTCATGTGACACCGGGGTTATGGGATTCGATAGATAATTGATTATTATTTACGTTGTTTATGATGACTAACATGTTGAGATGTTTTGTTGAGATAATGTTGAACCATTATTATGAATTGTTATATGATGAATGATAATATTAATGTTGTTGTCCGCTGCGAAGTTTTAATAAAATAAATAATATGTTTTATGTTGTGATGCGATAATTGTTATGTTGTAAGAAATGTAAACTCTTCTACATGTTGTACTCTGATAATCTATTTAAATATGTCGTTTGGGTAGAAGGGTGTTACATTAGTGGTATCAGAGCATGGTCAGTCCAGTCGAGTCATAATGTGATGTTTTCCCTGTTGGTCGATTAGTGTAAATGACACTGTCGATATTTAACGGTTGTAGTTGTGTCGTGCAGAGTATGGCTGGAGAAAATGACCGTGCGATTGCTGAGGCTTTGGCTGCTATGGCGCAGGCTATGCAGGCGCAGCAGAATCCGCCGGTCGACGAGTTTAGGAATTTGGGAAGGTTTCTGAAGAATAACCCTCCTACATTCAAGGGGCGCTATGATCCAGATGGTGCTCAGATTTGGCTGAAGGAAATTGAGAAGATTTTCCGGGTGATGACGTGTACTGAAGCACAGAAGGTGCAGTTTGGTACGCATATGTTATCTGAAGAGGCTGAAAACTGGTGGGATAACACTCGACAGAGGATTGAAGTACCAGGTGCTGAGATGACTTGGGAAAGGTTCAAGACGGCCTTTCTGGAGAAATATTTTCCTGCTGATGTGCGATGTAAGAAGGAGATGGAATTTCTAGAACTGAAGCAGGGTAACATGTCTGTTGCTGATTACGCTTCGAAGTTTGAGGAGCTGGTGCAGTATTGTCCTCATTATAATGATGCTGATGCTGAGGAATCCAAGTGTGTCAAGTTTGAGAACGGGTTGCGTCCCGAGATCAAACAAGGCATTGGTTACCAGGAGATTCGTAGGTTTCCTACACTGGTTAATAAGTGCAGGATATTTGATGAAGATAGCAAGGCTAGGACTGCTCATTACAAGAGTCTTAGTGAGAAGAAGAATAAGGATCGTGGTAGTCCTTATGCATCTCCGAATGGTAAAGGTAAGCAGAAAGTGGTAGATGCGAAGAAGCCAAGTGGAGGAGGATCTCCCATAGCTGGTAAATGTTTCAAGTGTGGCGAGCCAGGCCACCGTGCGGATAGCTGTACCAAGAAAGTGCTGAGATGTTTCCGATGCGTTCAGGCTGGTCATAGAGTTACGGAATGTAAGGATGCTGGTCCGACATGTTTTAATTGTGGCGAGAAAGGCCATATCAGTTCGCAGTGCTCGAAACCGAAGAAGGCGGCTACTGCAGCTCATACTACTGGTAGGGTGTTTGCTCTGAGTGGGGCTGAAGCTCCTACAGAAGATAATCTGATTAAAGGTACTTGCTTGATTAATAATGTTGAATTGCTTGCTATTGTTGACACTGGTGCTACCCATTCGTTTATTTCGTATGAGTGTGCGACCAGGATTGGTGTGATTATGTCGTCCCTAGGCGGAAGTATGGTGATAGATACTCCTGCTAATGGTTCTGTGAAGACTTCTGTTGTCTGTCGAGGTTGTCATTTGACGATCTTTGAGAGAGAGTTCGTGGTTGATTTGGTGTGCTTACCCTTGCACCAAATTGATATTATTCTGGGAATGAATTGGCTAGAATTCTATGGCGTGTTTATCAACTGCTATAGGAAGACGGTGCGATTTTCTGAAGTTGGTGAGAATGATGAGGCAAGATTTCTATCTGCTAAGCAGGTGGGGGATTTTGTGAAAGATGAAGCTCAGATATTCGCTTTATTTGCGTCTCTGCAAGCGGATAAGAAAGTGGTGGGTGTAGATTTGCCTGTTGTCTGTGAATTTCAAGATGTGTTTCCGGAGAATGTAAGTGAATTACCTCCAGAACGGGAAGTCGAATTTGCCATTGACTTAGTACCAGGTACGAGTCCAGTGTCGATGTCTCCTTATAGAATGTCGGCAACTGAATTAATGGAATTGAAGAAGCAACTTGAAGAATTGCTTGAGAAGAAGTTTGTGCGTCCAAGTGTTTCTCCTTGGGGTGCACCAGTATTGTTAGTGAAGAAGAAAGAAGGTACGATGAGGTTGTGTGTCGATTACCGGCAGTTGAATAAGGTGACTATCAAGAATCGGTATCCATTGTCGAGGATTGATGATTTGATGGACCAGTTGGTTGGAGCTCATGTTTTCAGTAAGATTGATTTGCGGTCGGGTTATCATCAGATCCGAGTGAAGTCAGATGATATTGCGAAGACTGCTTTCCGTACGAGGTATGGTCATTATGAATACACTGTGATGCCGTTCGGTGTGTCTAATGCTCCAGGTGTGTTTATGGAATATATGAATCGTATATTTCATCCGTACCTTGATAATTTTGTTGTGGTGTTCATAGATGATATATTGATATATTCTAAGACGGAAGAAGAGCATGCAGGACATCTGAGAATTGTTTTGCAGGTGTTAAGAGAAAAGAAATTATATGCAAAGTTATCTAAATGTGAGTTCTGGTTGAAGGAAGTGAGTTTCCTTGGCCATGTGATTTCGAGTGGTGGGATTTCTGTTGATCCTGCTAAAGTTGATGCTGTATTACAGTGGGAGACTCCGAAGTCTACTACTGAGATACGCAGTTTTCTGGGGTTAGCTGGTTATTATCGCAGATTTATTGAGGGCTTCTCTAGGTTGGCATTGCCGTTGACGCAGTTGACTAAGAAGGGTCAAGTGTATGTGTGGGATGCAGCTTGTGAAGCGAGTTTTGTTGAGTTGAAGAGGCGGTTGACCAGTGCTCCAGTGTTGATCTTGCCTAATCCTGGTGAGTCCTTCGTTGTTTATTGTGATGCTTCTTTGATGGGTCTAGGTGGTGTTTTGATGCAGAATGGTAAAGTTGTAGCTTATGCTTCTAGACAGTTGAAAGTTCATGAGAGGAATTATCCTACGCATGATCTAGAACTTGCAGCTGTTGTATTTGTGTTGAAAATGTGGAGGCATTATCTGTATGGTTCCAGATTCGAAGTGTTCAGTGATCACAAGAGTCTGAAGTATCTGTTTGATCAGAAAGAGTTAAATATGAGGCAGAGAAGGTGGTTAGAATTACTGAAGGATTTTGACTTTGAATTGAGTTACCATCCCGGTAAGGCTAATGTAGTTGCAGATGCGCTGAGTAGAAAGTCTCTACATATGTCTATGATGATGGTTCGGGAGCTCGAGTTAATTGAACAGTTCCGTGATATGAGTTTGGGTTGTGAAGTTTCCGCTGATAGTGTAAAGTTGGGTATGCTGAAGTTGACTAGTGGAATTCTGGAAGATATTCGGAATGGTCAGCAAGTTGATGTCGCTCTAGTTGATCATATTACTATGGTTAACCAGGGTAATGGTGGTAATTTTGAGATTGATGAGAATGGCATCCTGCGATTTAAAGGTAGAGTTTGTGTTCCTGAGGTGTCTGAATTGAAAAAGAGTATTCTTGAAGAGGGCCATAGGAGTGGATTGAGTATCCATCCAGGTGCAACAAAAATGTATCAAGATTTGAAGAAGTTGTTTTGGTGGGCTGGTATGAAAAGAGATGTTGCTAAGTTTGTGTATGCCTGTTTGACTTGTCAGAAGTCAAAGATTGAACATCAGAAACCGGCAGGTATGATGCAACCTTTGAAGATTCCTGAATGGAAGTGGGATAGCATTTCCATGGATTTTGTGACGGGATTGCCGAGGACGACGAAAGGTAATGATTCTATTTGGGTGATTGTGGATCGATTGACTAAGTCGGCGCATTTCTTGCCGATGAAGATTAATCACTCTTTAGAGAAGTTGGCAGAGTTGTATATTGAGGAGATAGTGAGGCTGCATGGTATTCCATCCAGTATTGTGTCTGATAGAGATCCCAGATTTACTTCTAGATTTTGGGAAAGTTTGCAGAAAGCATTGGGAACTAAGTTGAGGTTGAGTTCAGCTTATCATCCTCAGACTGATGGTCAGACCGAAAGGACTATCCAATCCTTGGAGGATTTGTTGAGAGCTTGTGTGTTGGAGCAGAGTGGTTCTTGGGATAGTTATTTGCCGTTGGTGGAGTTTACTTATAATAATAGTTTTCATGCTAGTATCGGTATGGCTCCATATGAAGCATTGTATGGTAGGAGGTGTAGAACTCCATTGTGTTGGTATGAATCAGGTGAGAGTGTTGTACTCGGACCTGAGATTGTGCAGCAGACGACTGAAAGGGTTAAGATGATTCAGGAGAAAATGAAGATTTCTCAGAGTCGTCAGAAGAGTTATCATGATAACAGGAGAAAGGCACTTGAGTTCCAAGAGGGAGATCATGTGTTCTTGAGAGTTACTCCGACGACAGGTGTGGGTAGAGCTTTAAAGTCTAAAAAGCTTACTCCGAGGTTTGTGGGTCCGTATCAGATTTTGAAGAGGGTTGGGGAAGTGGCGTATCGGATAGCTTTACCGCCGTCGCTTTCTAATCTGCATGATGTGTTTCATGTATCTCAGTTGAGAAAATATATTGCGGATCCTTCGCATGTTGTTCAGTTGGATGATATCCAGGTGAGGGATAATTTGACCGTTGAGGTGTTGCCAATTCGGATAAATGACCGAGAAGAGAAGACCCTGAGAGGTAAGAAGATTGCTCTAGTGAAAGTTGTTTGGGGAGGTCCAGCTGGTGAGAGCTTGACTTGGGAGCGTGAAGATCAGATGAAGGAGTCGTATCCGGCTCTATTTGCTTGAGGTATGTTTTCGAGGACGAAAACTCTTTTAGTGGGGGAGAGTTGTAACACCCCGATTAAAATAAGAGAATTATTTAAGTGAGTTAATATTATTTTATTAATTTAATTAAATAAAGTTGAATTATTGGATTATTTTTATTATTATTATAGATGTTATTTATTTTGATAATAATTAAATAAATAAAATAAAGGGAATACGAAGAGTGGAAGGGTAAAAGTGGAAATTGGATAAAAGAGGCCAAAGTGAGGACTCAGGTTGTTTTCACGTGTTTTGCCTCAGAGTCAGAGAAAGGGGGGAGAAACGCTGAAGAGAAAAAGAAGGAAGAGGAAAAGGCCAAAGATTGCTCAGAGCTTCCTTCAATCCAAAGAGGTAAGGGGTCTGAACCTTATTAAACAATAATATGCTGAGAATGGTGAAATATTGGATGAACGAAATTGGGATTTTAATCGAAGGAATTCGTAGAAATTATATGCAATGATGTTAGGATTTGTGAAATCGAATAGGGGACTATTTGTATTAGATGATATGAGTGATTTTGTGTGAAATTTGGACTGTGGAAGGATGAATTTGGATAGATCTCGTAGCAGAAAAAGCCATTGCAGATCTGGAAATCTGGTTTCTGGTCATACGCGTATGGCACTAGGCAATACGCGTATGAGATTGCTGGTACGCGTATGGCACTAGGCAATACGCGTATGGATGAGGAAGATGATGTTTTGAACGTGTTTTGGTCTCTGTTGGTACGCGTATGGGAATGTGATACGCGTAGCATACGCGTATGGACATGGGCAATACGCGTATGGATTTGGTTAGGCGTGGGTAATACGCGTATGGGCATAGGCAATACGCGTATGGGCAGACTTGTGGTCTTTCCTGGGCTGTTGTTGTGCAGTTTTTGGTTGTTTAGGCTGAGCGAGGTAACTTAGCTGATGCATGGTATACGAGGGATCATTTCCCGTTGCTTTGAGTGGTATAGATATTAGTAGAGTGTGATAATACTGTGTTTGATTATGTGGCATGATGTGATATGCTTTTGTGATAGAATGTGTTAATGATGATGATAACATGACTATATGATGCTGTTGTTGCTATGTTGATTATGATGCATGCTTGGTGTGCATGCATTCATGAAAGGCTGATGCCTAGT
Organism: Lathyrus oleraceus; assembly: GCF_024323335.1. Taxonomy (NCBI): domain Eukaryota; kingdom Viridiplantae; phylum Streptophyta; class Magnoliopsida; order Fabales; family Fabaceae; genus Lathyrus; species Lathyrus oleraceus. The sequence goes on along the minus strand of NC_066582.1, from coordinate 454,442,199 downwards.
GATGAACGGACTGAGTTCCAATGATGTTGTTGACTCCGGGCTTGTTGAGAGGCTTGGTTCCTTGCGGGGAACTCGGATTCTATGGTGATGAATCTGGGAGTGGTGATCCTGTAGTTGGTCACAAAATGGGTATACCGAGTCGTGTTGAGTCATGCATGGGTGTGTGCATTGCATTTGATATGTTGTTTTGTTGATGTTCATGACTATGTTGATTATGATGATTACGATGAGCTGTGTTGGCATATGTGAAATATATTTATGTTTATATTTTTGTCGTTATATTATTATTTAATAATGTAATTCTCACCCCTTCTGCATGTGTTTATGTTCATCTATGATGAGCAATGTGCAGATAAAGAGGAGTAGCTATTGTTGAGGTTTGAAGAATAAGTGTAGAGTTATTCTACAGAGTCGAGTCAAATGCTCTGGTCATGTGACACCGGGGTTATGGGATTCGATAGATAATTGATTATTATTTACGTTGTTTATGATGACTAACATGTTGAGATGTTTTGTTGAGATAATGTTGAACCATTATTATGAATTGTTATATGATGAATGATAATATTAATGTTGTTGTCCGCTGCGAAGTTTTAATAAAATAAATAATATGTTTTATGTTGTGATGCGATAATTGTTATGTTGTAAGAAATGTAAACTCTTCTACATGTTGTACTCTGATAATCTATTTAAATATGTCGTTTGGGTAGAAGTGTGTTACAGGAATAGCCCTTCTCTTCTTCTCCCCACTCTAACCAAGCCAAAAACCATTTTTCAAAACTTTGACTTTGTTTCAAATTAGAAACCTAGGCCTTATGCCTTTGACTTTTCAAAACTCTTTTCATAAATACTCATTTGTAAATAATCTTAATCCAACTTTGACTTCATTTTGTAAATAAATCTAACTTGTGAATACAACCCATTTCAAGTTGTTTTATGGTTCCAATGGCCACTTGTTAAAACTTTTCAAAAACAATAGTCATAGGTTTGAGTTATCATAGTGATTGATGTAAATCTCACCTCATCCTTAGGAATTGGATTATAAGTATTCCATGCTTATTATAGGGTTAACCCCTCACTAGTATGTTGAAGCCTTCCTCACATGGTGGATTGTTGGTTTAGGTTGAGTTTTCTCCCTTTGATAACAAAAGACCTTAAGGCTTTTGGTCAAATCAATTCACCAATCTTTGATATTTTTACCCCGAACAATGAGGTTTTGATCCTCCTTTGTGATGGTACGTAGGCAATGGGTTCATCCATTCAAACAACAAAATTTGTAAATATAATCTATTCTCTTCTCATCCCTCCAATCTTTTGCAAAAATCTTTTCACAAATACCAACCTACAACACATATTTGCAAAAAGGGCTCCCTTAGAGTACTAAGGATGTTTTGGGTGCGTAAAACCTTCCCATTTCATAACAAACCCCCTTACCCAGATCTCTGACATTTTTATTATTTTTTATTTGAAAACTTCTTACTTGGCTTTTGTTCGCTTTTTAGCCTTTCCTTTGGACAAATAAAAGTGCGGTGGTGACTCGAATTGTATGTTGACTTTTGGTTTAGTTAATAAACTTAAAGGTAACGAAAACCCCGCTACAAGGTAGTATCTTGGCTGACCATTTGGCGCATCAACCAATTGAAGATTATCAGTCCGTGCAATACGACTTCCCTGATGAGGAGATTCTGTATTTGAAAATGAAAGATTGTGATGAGCCTACGCTCGATGAAGGACCAGAGCCTGGTTCCCGATGGGGTATGGTGTTCCATGGCGCTGTCAATCAGTATGGAAATGGTATTGGGGCAGTGATTATTACTCCTCAAGGCACACATTTTCCTTTTACAGCAAGGCTAACTTTCAAATGCACGAATAATATGGCGGAGTATGAGGCTTGTATTATGGGTTTGGAAGAATGCATTGATCTTAGGATCAAACATCTTGATGTTTATGGCGATTCGGCCCTTGTTGTTAATCAGATTAAGGGTGAATGCGAGACGAATCAGCCTGGCCTCATCCCATATAGAGATTAGGCGAGGAGGATTTCAACTTTCTTTACTAAAGTTGACTTCCATCATATTCCTCGAGATGAGAATCGGATGGCGGATGCTCTCGTTACGCTTGCTTCAATGATTGTTGTCAATTATTGGAATGAAGCCCCAAAGATTACCGTGATGCGCTTGGATAGACCGGCTCATGTGTTTGTAGTTGAGGAGGTGAAAGATGATAAGCCGTGGTATTTTGATATCAAGTGTTTTCTCCAAAGTCAGACTTACCCGCCTGGGGCATCTGTTAAAGACAAGAAGATTTTGAGGAGATTATCTGGCAGTTTCTACCTTAATGGTGATGTGCTTTACAACAGGAATTTTGACATGGTTTTGCTCAGATGCGTGGATAGACACGAAGTAGACCTGTTGATGACTGAAGTCCATGAGGGTTCATTTGGTACTCATTCCAATGGACATGCCATGGCGAAAAAGATGTTGAGAGCAGGCCACTATTGGATGACAATGGAGTCTGACTACTGCAAGTTTGTGAAGAAATGCCACAAGTGTCAGATTTATGCGGATAAGATTCATGTTCCCCCGACACTTCTGAATGTTATTTCCTCACCATGGCCTTTATCTATGTGGGGAATTGACATGATTGGCATGGTTGAGCCTAAGGCGTCAAACGGTCACCGTTTTATTCTCATAGCCATTGATTACTTCACCAAGTGGGTTGAAGCGGCATCGTATGCAAATGTGACCAGGAAGGTGGTTGTGAGGTTTATTAAGAACCAACTCATATGCCGATATGGTGTGCAAGACAAGATCATTACTGATAATGGATCTAACTTGAACAATAAGATGATGAAAGAGCTGTGTAGCGAGTTCAAGATTGCACATCATAATTCTTCTCCTTATAGACCCAAGATATATGGATATGTTGAAGCTGCTAACAAGAACATCAAGACGATTATTCAGAAGATGGTTGTTACGTACAAAGATTGGCATGAGATGCTGCCATTTTCTTTGCATGGCTATCGTACATTCGTCTGCACTTCAACAGGGGCAACCCATTTCTCCCTTGTATATGGCATAGAGGTTGTGCTCCCCGTAGAGGTCGAGATCCCATCAATGAGAGTCTTGATGGAAGCCAAGTTGACTGAGGCTGAATGGGTTCAGAGTCGTTATGACCAACTGAATTTGATTGAAGAGAAGAGATTAACTGCCATGTGCCATGGTCAGTTATATCAATAAAGGATGAAGAAAGCCTTTGATAAGAAGGTCAAGCCCCGTGTGTTCCGAGAAGGTGACCTCGTGCTCAAGAAAGTCTTGTCTTTCACGCCCGATTCCAGGGTCAAGTGGACTCCAAACTATGAAGGTCCATACGTTGTTAAGAGAGCCTTTTCAGGCGGTGCTCTGTTGCTCACAACTATGGATGGGGAGGATTTCACTCGTCATGTGAATTTAGATGCAATCAAGAAATTCTTTGCCTAAAAATAAAAACAGAATAACTTGCTAAGTTGAAAACCCGAAAGGGCGGCTTAGGCAAAAATGAGCGTCTCGGTGGATTGAAAACCCGAAAGGGCGATCCAGGAAAAAGTTAGAGACATAAAAAAAAGAATATATATCCCACTAAATTGAGTACCTCACCCTGGGGAAATCTAGGCAAAAATTAGGGATTTGGCAAGTAACTGCATCCTGACAAGACTTTGTTCTACAACTGTCATCTGTCAAAGATTCTTGCTCAGTCATCATCAACTGAAGTTTCGAATACAATGGATTCAGAGTTGGTGGAGAAACGATCATTATGTTCAATGTATCCCTTTTCCATGTATATCACCAATTTCAAATTTGTAAAGATCCATGGAGTCTCGCCATTTGCGGACTACCATTCTTTTAAATAAATTTGAGCCTTTATCCAATTCTTTGCACTCTTATTTGTTTCTGCTTAACAAATGTTTGCATGTTTTAATTGATGAATATAAGTGTTTTAAACAAATAAAGTTTTCATGAATAAACTGTTTTAAACAAAGTGAACATTCACAATGACTGAAAGGATAAGTGGAATGTCCTCAGTGCTTTCCCAAGGATAGTATGATCACCAAAAGGTAAGACATTTGTTCATATTCTGGCATTCTTGCTCCTTATATCCTCTTTATCAGCTTTCAAGTTGTCTCCCCAGCGAGCGCAGAAAGAATAGTACATTATCAGCTTCCCAGAGAGTCTGGTATGAGAAGTTCTCCTTGATGGTAGTGGATTGATCGGTCTATTGGATTACTTTCCCCTAGTTGGATTTTCATCCAACGCATTCCCAGGTAGTTTGTTTGTGTATACATACTTGTTTCTCCCGCGGAGTTTTAGCAATCCATGATTTGGTATGTGGTTGATCTGTGAATGATCCCCTTTTTTCCAAATTTTTGCCTCGATACTTTAGAGATGTGTATCCCTCTATATCAGGAACTAGCATTTGTGTTTTATCAATTATATGGTTGTCATCCCTTGTGTGGACTGACCTAAAATTCCTTATAGATTGATAAAAGTTGATATGCCTTAAGTTGAGAATATTCCTTGCCTCACTATCCTGACTTTCTACTCACGAGGAAGATTGTCTTTCCCCAGCCCGAGTAAGAATCTCCAGCGGAGTAGGCATGTGTTCCCTGCAGAGCTATCTTTCCAGATATTTGTCTCCTCGGCAGGAAGTTGCCTAGTGCAGTTGATGAAGGGCTTGTTTCCCTTTTCATTTATTTTGAAAAGAGGTATCCCTGGTATGTTGCTTGTTGATGAAGGACTCATTCCCAATTTCTCCAGCAAGGGTAGTTTCCTAAAGAACATTTACAGCTTGTCCCCAGCAGGGTTGCCAGATCAGAGTTTGATGTTTGTATCTCCTTCAAGTCTGAAGATTTCTTCTAGCATTGAGAGCTGGTGGTGAAGATGTTTATTTCCTTCCCCAGTGGAGCAAAATGCTATTATTTCCCCTTTGTAGAGTTTCCTCTCCGGCAGATAGAAGGGGGTGTTTTGATTTGGTGTACATCTGATTGGTGGTTGTTCCCCACGGAGTTTCATATCGTCCCTTGCTAAGTTTCCCCAGTAGATTTTCTTCTCCGGCGGATCTTATTGTTATTTAAACCACCTGTCCCCAAGAGAGTTGATGGAAAACTCCCCGATAGATTTTCTGCATCTTCCTTATGGCAGGATTGTTTGCTCCTGGAAGACTTCTCCTGTGCAGAGTGTTATCTCCTGCAGTCAAAAGCTTTGACTTTGCTTATTCCCATCTATGGTTAAAGTCTTCCCTTGTTTATTCTTATTCCAGAGATAATCCCCGTCAGAGTTGAGTTCTCTGTTTGATCGTCTTCTTTCGCTGCTCCTGAATACATCTTCTTTGTATTCTCAGCGAGTGTAGCTTTGGGGTAGGGATTGATATCCCCGATGATTTATTTTCATCCTTCTCGGTTTATTCCCAAGCTGAGTTCTCTAGTAGGCTTTGCCCTTCTTGTCGAGACGTTGTGCCGAGTGTCTGTTCGTGATTCTTGGACTTGTTTGTGTTAGATATGTTTGTTTGTCAGCATTAATCATACACAAATCATGCATATACATGCATAATCATAGCATTCAGATATTCATGATGCATTCTTTGCCATATATCTTTGCTTGTTATCTCCTGCTATTGGTGAAATGTTCTTCTCCAAGCAGATGTTTGTGTCTGATCTCTCCATACAGAGTCAACCCCATACGCAGAAAGTGTCTATCTTTTCTTCTTTATTCCCCACTGAGTTATGCCCTCGTGGATGATTATTGTTTCAGTTTCCTCCCCAGTTGTGTATCGGGATGGAATTACTCCCCTGAGTTATATCCTCATCGGGTTGAGTCTTGTTTGATTGTGTCTTTCTAGTTTGTTCCTAGATAGATTCTTTTCTTGTTATCCCCTGCAGTTCCCTGTGGTTCAGTTATTCAATTGCTCAGTAACCAGTAATTGTTCATTCTTTCCCCAGCGGATTTTGTGGTCTTCTACCCAGTAACCGGTAGATGTAATCCCCTCTTTCTTGGTTATCTTTACCCAGTATTAGATATCGATATTCCTTTGTTTTTTATTATACCACCCAGTAATCGGTGACATATATCTTGGATAATTGCTTTTGTCAGGAAATTTGTCCCTAGCAAGTCATCTTTCATTTACCCTTGTTTGGTAATGATTGTTTCTCCTTCTGATTGGTCATCATTTTATACCCAGTAACCGGTAACCCGATGTCCTTTCTTTTCGGTCGATTTATCCTTTATTAACCCAGTAACCTGTTGCAGATAATCTTCCATGCGAGTATGTTATCTATGTTTTTTACCCATATAACGGTAGTAGATAATATATCTCATGCGCTCTTCAGTCGAAGTCTTTTCTTCCCCAGTCGAGTAAGATTCGTATTTCCTTGTGGAATAGAATGTCCATCCTATAAGTCGAGTTTTCTTTTTCAGCCCTCCTTTCGAATGATGAGTGTCTTGGATATGTTCCCAATTCATGCCTGGTTGGTCACCTATTACACACCCAGTAACCGGTATCACTGGTGTTCCTTCCTTCTGCTCCCTATTATGACTTTTTTGTCCCCTGTGGAGTCAGATTTTCCTGAGTTGAGATGTGCCTTTTGGGTCCTCCTCAGATGTTTCGGATGATTGATATATTTTACCCTTATATCGGTCTTAGATATTCTTTCTCCCTGAGCGTGTTGTTCTCTCACCCAGTAACCGGTGTTTCGATAACATGTCTCTCTTTGAGTTTATTACCCAATAACCGATAATATCTCGTTGTTTCTTCCTCGGCTGAGTCCTTTGTGGACATCCCCGTCTGAGTCCGGATTTTTATCCGATGCATCCTTTATGGATAGTTTTGCTGTATTGGCATATTCCCCAATACATGCATCTTTGCGTCAGTTCGAGTCTTTCCATCGATTTATTTTTGTGGAATCCCTTCGTGTCTCCCAGCAAGCTTTTAAGTCGTGACCTGCTCGGGCATTTTTACCCTATTTCCCTCAGAGTCTCTGTCTCCCTAGTGAGTGTGTTACTCCTATGGATCTTCAGTTTCTCCCGATTTCTTTTCCTTTGTGGCAATTATTCACCATGAAGATTTTATTTTGCATGCATACATTTGCATCTTGAGGTCTGTTAGGGACCAAAATTCGTCTCTTTGCTATTATTTAAGCTCATTCTATCTCGTCGAGATGGAGATTTTAACCTTCATATCTCCGGCTAGAACGACCTTAAATAGGGGCATCTGTAAGACCCTAATTTTGACCCTAGGATCCCTCATGGCATCATGTTATTGCACAAGTGCATTGCCTCAAGAATTATAGCATGTTTGGCTCCTTAACCCTAGGGTTGGGACTTGTTTGAGTGTTTTGAGATCACCAAGCATGCTTGTATTGTATTTTATTGCATTTCTTATTTGATTACTAACCAAAAGCATAAAAATATGTCACTAACTCTTTTTGTTTTGAAGCTCAAGTGATCATGTGCTCCACAATGCTCCTAGGTGTAGCGGGGTATTCGTTACCATTAGAGATATTGACTAAATCCAAGGTAAACCATACAAGTCGAGTCGCCACCGCACTTCTATTTATCCAAAGGAATGGTTAGAAAGCGAACAAAAACCTAAAAATTTTATCGAATCAAAAACTAGTAAAAATGTCAGAGATCTGGGTAAGGGGGTTGGTTATGCAATGGGAAGGTTTTAAGCACCCAAAACATCCTAGGTACTCCTAGGGAGCCCTTTTCATAAGTGTTGTTCTAGTCTAAGGGGTGTAGGTATATCTAAAGTACTATTTACTAAAAGGAAGGTTAAAAGAAAATGACTCGCAAGGATGTCGCATCCACTGCCTACGTATCTCATATGTGATGAAGCTTTGCCTCCTTGCCACGAAATTCTAATGCTCCTTTAGGGTTAGGGTTTCAGCTTCTAAAATAGGATGGATTATGTGTTCTCATGGGCTTTTTAATAAGTGATTTATCCATAAGAATAAAAGTGTGAAGTGAGGTGTAAAATGTTGTTATTTTGGGCAAAACTTAAGTGAATGGATTTCCAATGCATGGCCAAAAGAGGTAAAAAAAAATGTGACTGGTTTGTGCAACATGCTTAGAAAATCTTATTGGGCCAGCCAGGCCCAAAATCTGCCTAAAAAATCAAGTCATGGTGCCCACTTTAAATGAATGTATCTCTCAAACCATGGATCCAAATGAGATGATTCTAAAAGGATGTGAAAGAGGACATGGCAAGGTACAATTGTTGTGAATAAAGTATTTTCAAATAATGCCTTGAAGTGCAAGAAAACTGGCCAAGAAGTCTTGACAAATTTTGAAGATTTTGGACTTAGAAATGTTTCTAAGTGTCCTAAAAAAAATGTCTCACTTTGACTAAGCATAACTTTCTCAATTCTAATCCACATGGAGCAAACTTTATATCTCTAGAAAGCTTGGAACAAGAGGAACAACTTTTGTATTGGAGAAAGTTTCAAATGGAGCTTTTATCTGGATGAAAAATGGGCTTAAAGTGAGTGCAACGATCATGAAAAGTTGCCCTAAATGGAAAGTCAACCATTTCCAAATTAAGTAACTTTTCCAATTCCTGATTAAATGATGAATCCATGATCCAACCTTGATCAAATTTCACATGTAGGATCCCCTAGGCATGGATTTTGAGATTCCACTCTCAAAATGTCAGGAGTTTACTTTTCTGGCCCCACAGTTGACTTTCCCAAACTGTCTGATTCCCGATTCCATTGATCAATTGAAGCACTTCTAGCTCAAATAAAGAGCTGATTTTTTGTATGTAGACCCTTGTGGACATATGAAGGGCCATGGAAAAGTGTTTCACCCAAAGAATCAGAAATAAACTGATTTTATACCAAACCCTAGTTTTAGGGAAAAATGATCGGGAACTGATTGCACTGATTGGCAATGGGTCTTTCTGAGATAATTGTGAATCTTCCTAGGCCAAGATGCCTCTCTAATCATGACCTAGATGAGCTCCTCTACTTCCAACCAAACATTTCCTGTTGCAGGTAGCCATGAAACCCTAATTTTTGATTAAATCCAGATGAACACTCTGATAGCTTTGAATCCTTCACTAATGAACTGAGGACCATAATAAGATACTTGGACCCCCCTGAGACCCTTGAGACTTGTATACTTAGAAAATGAAGTTCAATTCTCAATCTTGCTTTGTGTGGGCTCCTTCTGTTAAGGAGTGATCGATCAAAACCTGATCTCCATGTCACTAATGCAGTATGCAATGAGTATGACCTAATATGATGCTAATGAAGTGTAAAACATAATCTCATGCTTCCAGGAAAAATGAAGGGTAAATTTTGGGGTATTACAGCTGCCCCTATTCAATCAACTGGAAACCCGAAAGGAAGATAGCAACGGCTTTCGCACCTTCGAGGTATCAAGTGATTGAATACGATAAAAGCCCGAAAATTTACACTGAAGTGAAAAAATGAAGTAACAATGCCTGTCAGAATCGGCCAAGAGGTGGTCTTGAAAAAGAATCTGTCTGGTACGGTGAGAGTCGGTCTGAACACCGAAACAAGGAATGTTAGCCTGAATACCAAAATAAATGGTAACACAAAAATAACCATGGCCTGAATGCCGCTCATCAATCTGAATACTGGAAATGACTTCGATCTGAGCATCGGACGATACTTGATTATCAAACATTGGTCTAAACACCAGAAAACTGGCCTGAGTGCCACTTCAGTCTGAATACCGGAAATCTGGCATGAATGCCACAAGTTGCATCGACCTGAATGTCGGAAACTTCTTCGATCTGAACATCGGAAAACTGGCCGAAATGCCACTTCGGTCTGAATACCGGAAACTTGGCCTGAATGCCACAAGTTGCATCGACCTGAATGTCGGAAACTTCTTCGATCTAAACATCGAAAAATTGGCCTGAATGCCACTTCGGTCTGAATACCGGAAACTTGGCCTGAATGCCATAAGTTGCATCGACCTGAATGTCGGAAACTTCTTCGATCTGAACATCGGAAAACTGGCCTGAATGCCACTTCGGTCTGAATACCGGAAACTTTCATGCCTGCCAGCATCGGCAGAAATAGGGAAAATGATAATTGATGCGGCGTGTGGGCCAACGACCCCTGCTGGGAATAATAAAGATAAGTCATGAACAATCTTCAGTCTGAGTACTAGAAACAACTTCTGGCTTATCACTTGGGATACCGAGAATGCCTTATGCTTTACATGCGTATGTTTGAATTTTTCAATGGCGTAATGCTCCATGAAAATGGAAATGCTACGCTGTCATACCCCAAAATTTGCCCGTTAGTATTACAAGGCATTTTTAAGGCACCCCAACTTACTTTTCAAGGCATTGACCCTAAAAGAACAAAGGCCCAGCTCACAGGTGGGCAAACCGAGGAAATGACTCCAGCTGGCATGCTCGCTAGGCGAGCAAACCCTTCGCCTAGCGAACCCCTCGCTATACCGCTCGCCTAGCGAAGCTTGCGGATATCAGAAAATTCTGGGCTTCATTCTGAGCCCATTAGGTCATAAAAAGAGCATTATAAATAGCAGAGCTTCAATCAGGAAAAAGGAACGAAAACGAAACGAAGACGGGAGATAGAGAGAAGGCACAGCAAACCCTGGAGGCTAACCCAGAGAATCCAGAGCAACCCTAAAGGAAACCCTGAAGGAAGCTCATCCGCATCAAGGTCACCTCCGCCCAACTTAATCCGACTTGCCAATTCAAGGTTGTAATTCGATTGCAAACAGGTTTGCATTACTATTACCGCTTTATGTTCTTAATTTGCATGTGATATCATAATTGAATTCATGAATATATTTGAGGTTTTGCATGTGAATTTAAGTGTGCCTGAATATCTCGAATGTTGAACCATATAATGTCTGTATTGGATGCCATAGGGCGTGAAGCATGCGGAGATCGTACTGTTCTGAAATTCAAAACCCGCAGCCGCTCGCTAGCACATCGCTAAGCGAGCATGTAGCGAGTATTCGCTAAGCCTTCGCTAGGCGAGGCAGAAGCGAACGTGTCAGTCTCTAATATTTTGGTTGTTTTATTCTATGCTTATCTGATCTGTTCTATTGTAATCATGCGTTATTTTGCCTGACATTCCTACTGCTGTGTTTCTTTTGCGGTGTAATCCTCGATTGCACCCCCATTTGGTATTCTGACCTGTTTGCTGAATATTGTAAGGACTCATATACTCCCGAAGAGGGTAGCTTGCTAGGTATCCCACTTTATTTGTGGGAAACCCTTGTGGAGATTCATCACAATTATTTAATTGATTTTAATGTGGAGATTCATCTTAATTACTTAATTGATTTTAATGTGGAGATTCATCCTAATTACCTAATTGATTATAACGTGGACCTAATTACTCAATTGATTACAACTACCTAATTGATTATAAAATAGTGCCTTTGATTTTGTGGTCTTGGACCTCTCTTTGTTGCCCTACGGTATTACGGTATTACGGTCATGTCCCGCGAATGTGGGGATACACTTAGCAAAGACCCTTCGGTTAAATCATCATAGTCCCTTGAATGTTGCCTTTGTCCCTCGATGACCCTTCGGTGTAGCCTACGGTTAAATGATGATCGTCCCTTCGAATGCTAAGGTATCCTTACAAATGTTGCCTTCAATGACCAATCGATGACCCTACGATGACCTTTTTACATCCAAAGGATAAAACTATTTACTTCTTAATAGTAAGGACAGTTTTACCCTCATAAGGATAGGAAATGCCCATAAAGACCTTGGGTAGGTATAACTCTTAATTGCTTACTCACAACTTAAAATACTTTTCACACCTCACACCTTTCAAAATATCTGTTAGAAAATCACCACTTGGTATACATTCGTACTAGAATCATTGCCGAGTTATATTTTTCTAAACGACTTTCAAAACTAAACGAGATAACCACTTTGTATACATTCATACGAGAATCATTACAAAGTTAAATTCTCCTTTTCAAAACATTTCCTCAACATTTCTCAAACACTTTTTCAAACAAGAAAAACATAAGTGATTAAGCAATTAAGAGCCCATGGATAACCATGGGTACAAAGGGTGTTAATACCTTCCCTTTGTATAATGTACCTCCCGAACCCAAAATCTAATCAAGGTCTTTCCTGTTCTTTTCCACCTTTCCTTATTGGATAAAAGAAAAGTCGGTGGCGACTCTTGCTAACCGCGACATTTGCTTTCAAAAGCAAAACACGAAAAGTCAGTTCACCGTATGACAGAACTGGCGACTCTGCTGGGGATTACAAAGAGAGGTCACCTTAAAAAATCATTTATGTTGTCAAATTGTTCCTTCTTTTAAGGGTATTTTCGAGCGAAAGATCCTACACCCGGATCTAGTGTACCTTAGGTAAGTAGCAATAGATCATCGCGACTATCCGGCGTATACTGGAATGGTTAAAATGATGGCTACGGTTGATGTGACACTTTGGATGTCCTGATGTTCCTCATGTTTACTTGAGGAAAAATTTGGCTTTCGCGTGGTGTCATCAAATCATTAACCAGACCTTTAGAACCCTAATCGACTCATCCTAGCCATTAGAAAGTAGTGAGATAACTGACTTCGGTTCCGACTGGGGTTGGTTGAGACTCGATACTACACTCTTTGAGATTGGACTTTAGGGAAGCTTCGGTCAACCACTTGGTGTTGCACTGAAGTGGACTTAAAGGAAGGTCAATGATTGGAGATCCTTCTAGAACCCGGTTACTATTCTAGGACAGGTTGAACCAACCAAACTTCAGTGGGGAGGGTACTTACCTATGGAACTCATGCAAGCCTTAAAACTTAGGAATGATTGTCGTGTGACTTGTTTGTGCTTGGTATTTGCATAACATCATAACATCATAACATCATAACATCATAGCATTGTACTAACCATTTCAAGGACTTAGGGATTTAGCTTTGCTCTGTTAAACAGGTTATGGCTTCCAGGAAGACCATCCGGATCAATCTTGTAGCGATCTCTCCTCAACTCAAGGATTTAGTGTCAGAACTTCCCGATCATGCTCAGTTCATCAAGAAACATGGTTCTCTCCTCAATTTGGTTACCACCGGTTTCAAGGAAGATATGATGAGAGTTTTATTCCAGTTCTTTGACCCTAAACATCATTGCTTCACCTTCCCAGATTATCAGTTGGTGCCCACGTTAGAAGAATTCTCCAGGCTGTTGGGGATACCTATCCTTGATCAAACACCTTTCAGTGGTTTAGAAAAGATTCCGAAGTCTGAAGAAGTTGCCGTGGCTTTACACTTGACGAAAGTCTGACATTGAAACTAATTGGGTAACTAGAAGTGGAGTTAAGGGTTTACTTGCCAAAGTTCTGATAAATAAGGCCCGAGAATTCTTAAAAGTTATGGATGTCCATGCTTTCGAAGATGTCCTAGCGTTACTAATCTATGGCTTGGTGTTATTCCCTAATCCAGACCAATTCATAGACATGAATGCTATTAAGATATTCCTCACTCATAACCCTGTGCCTACCTTGCTTGGAGACATTTTGCATTCCCTTCACACTCGTACTATGAAAAGGCAAGGGACTCTCATGTGCTGCGTACCTTTATTGTCTAGGTGGTTTATTTCGCACCTTCCTCCATCAGTCTTGAAGAATGATCAAAATTTGAAGTGGTCTCAGAGGATAATGTCGCTCTCCCATTCAGACATCCGTTGGTGTCCTCATCTCAAAGAAAATGGTGTCATCATTGACCGTTGTGGATAATTCTCTAACGTACCACTCCTGGGGATAAGAGGAGGTATTACTTATAACCCAGCTTTAGCCCTACGTCAGTTTGGTTATGCTCGAAGAGATGGTCCACATGAAGTAATCCTTCAAGGCACTGTGTTTGACTATGACAACGACTCTCAAGGTCTCCGTCAAAGGTTCGTACGAGCTTGGGGCATGGTAAAAAGAAGTACTTTAGGGCAGAAAAACTCTATTCCTATGGAGCCTTATCTCAGATGGGTACGTGCCAGAGCTCGTGAATTGGTCATGCCATATCTTGCAGTCGGACCGCTGATTGTTGAACCAGAAGTTGAAGGAGGTATTCCTCAGATCATTCCTTATCCAGATATGCCTACCAATGTTGAAGAATTAAAGAGATCCTGGATCCAGTTGAGAGAGGAAATGGATACTTTTGAAGCTCAGTTCTGTGCTGAAAGGAAGAAAGTGTTAGAGATCACCAGCCAGCTTAATGAGGAACGAAGACTCAATTCATATCTTCGCCCAAAAAGAAGCCGTCCCTGGGAGAATTGAGCGTTTATTGTATTTTTCTTATTTTGTAATGAACATTGATTAAAAATTATTAATGAAAGTTCCTTTCTTGGTGGTTTACGCAAGGTTAAATTCCAAAAGTCCTTGAAAACATTTCATACACTGCATAGCATAACATAACATTGCATAATAGGTATTCTAAAAGATCAATATTCTCACGGTCTTCATTGCAAACAGAAAAAATGGCCCTCGAACAAACTGTCAAAGATCTTCAGGCTCAGAATGCTCAATTCCAGGAGATGATATTGAACTTATCCAAGGGGCAGGAGGAGCTGAAGGCTCTATTGCTCGAGCAGAAGAAGGACAAGAAACCTGTGAGTTACATTAACCTGGGAAGAAGGCTTAAAGGACAAACTGCAGGAGTCAAGATTAGGATTCCGAAGGATCAAGAAGAAGGGACAGATTCAAAAGAGGAGAATGTTGATCCTTTCAGCCAGGAGGATGACGATGAAGATTATGAGAATGAGCAGTACTCTCCAAAAGGTGATAAGTATAAACTGCTGGAAGAACGTATGCTAGCTATGGAGGGTCAGAAGGCGCCCGGTCTGGATTTCGAAAGCTTGGGTCTAGTCTCTGATGTGGTCATTCCTCGCAAATTTGAGATCCCCACTTTCACTAAGTATGATGGTGCATCTTGTCCTCAGATGCATCTGAGAGCTTACGTGAGAAAGATTCAGCCGTATACCACTGATAGGAAGCTATGGATCCATTTCTTCCAAGAGAGTCTGTCTGGCACACAGTTGGAGTGGTATTATCAGCTCGAGAGCTCTAACATCCACACCTGGACTGATTTAGCGACGGCATTCTACAAGCATTACCAGTATAATTCTGAATTGGCGCCTACTCGGCTACAGTTGCAGAATATGACTATGGGCTCTAAAGAAAGCTTCAAAGAATATGCCCAAAAATGGAGAGATTTGGCTGGCAGAGTCAAACCCCCTATGACTGATCGTGAATTAGTAGACATGTTCATGGGTACACTGACTGGCCCATTCTACAGCCATCTATTGGGAAGTTCTTCATCGGGTTTCACTGAACTTATATTGACAGGTGAACGGGTGGAGAGCGGCATTCGAAGTGGAAAGATACAGGCGGCTACCTCTGCAAGCAGCAAAAAGTCCTATCAGGGGAAGAATGAATCAAATGCGGTGTACGGTCAAAGGAGTCATAACAAGAAAAATAGTGACCATGCCGTTGGAGCAGTTACAATTGCAGCCCCGCCAGCTCAAAACTTCCAGCACAGACAGGACGGGCCGAGAAGGCAGTTTACCAAGATCAATATGACTTTAGCACAAGCACTACAAAGTATGCTAAAGGCAAATTTAATCACTCTCAGAGGTCCTCCTGCAAATGTCAACACTACTTCTCCTCGTTATAATCCCAATGCCAGGTGTGCATATCACTCCGATAGCCCCGGGCATGATACAAACGATTGTTGGTTGTTGAAGAATAAAATTCAGGATATGATCGACGCTGGGGAAATTGAATTTGAGCCTCCGGAGACTCCTAATGTCGTCACTGCATCTATGCCTAATCATGACAAGGCTGTTAATGCTGTCGATGACAATTCCCACATCACTACTGTAGCAGACTTAACATCTTCTCTCCTGATCATCAAGAAGAACTTATTGCAAGCTGGTTTATTTCCAGGTTGTGCGGAAAATTGAGATTTCTGTATGCTCCGACCCAATGATTGCCTGAAATTGAGGAATGGTATTCAACGGCTGATAGAGGATCGTACAATTCTCTTTGAAAGGATTCCTAAGGTGGAAAACACTGTTGAAGAAATATCTGTGATTTCAAGGTCCAAAGTTCCAGTGAAGATTACTGCTACCAGAGCACCTGTGAAGATTACTGCTGAGCCCAAGGTAGCTCCCCTGATCATTACTGCACCTAGCCCAGTACCATATTCCTCAAGCAAAGCCATTTCGTGGAATTATGGAGGTGATGTTTACATCCATGGTGTAAAGCAAGATGATAATTCTGCTAATTCTGATGACGTTGACATTGTTGGGACTAGTAGAATTACTCGAAGCGGAAGGATCTTTTCTCCAGAGATCTCACCTCCAGTCCCCGAAAACCGGGGAAAGGAACCAGTCAACCCTTCTCAGTCAGAGACACCGGTCGAAGTTACTACTGAAGATGTTGCCAAACAAGAAATGGAAGAAGTGCTGAAAATCATCCGCAAGAGTGATTTTGATGTGGTAGAACAGTTGGGGCATACCCCGTCTAAGATCTCGATGTTATCCTTGTTGTTATCTTCTGAATCTCATGCCAATGCCTTGATAAAATTCTTGAAGACTGCTCATGTACCTCAGGAGACCTCCGTCGATCAGTTCGAAAACTATGTTGCTAACCTGACTATCGACAATGGCCTAGGCTTTTTCGATGCTGACCTGACACCAGCAGGAAAGAATCACAATAAAGCTCTGAATATCTCCATTGAGTGTAAAGGGATCACTTTGTCCCATGTGTTGATCGATAATGGCTCTTCTTTGAACGTGCTGCCGAAAGCTGTGCTCGATAAACTTGACTGTAAAGGCATTGAACTGAAACCTAGTGACGCTGTGGTACGTGCTTACGATGGTGCGAAGAGTGTTGTCCATGGTGAAGTGGTTCTCCCTATCAAGATAGGACCTCAGGTTTTCAACACTATCTTTCACGTAATGAACATTCGTCCTGCCTATTCCTGCTTGCTGGGGCGCCCTTGGATTCATGGGGCAAGTGCTGTAGCTTCGTCTCTCCACCGAAAGATGAGGTATCCAATAGAGGGTAAGATTGTCACTGTGTGTGGAGAAGAAGAGTATATGGTCAGTAGTGTGCATACCTTCAGATACGTCGAGATGGATGGTGAATTCTTTGAGACTCCCTCTCAGTCATTTGAAGTAGTTCCTCCGACCAGTCCTGTCCTTAAGCCAACTCCCCGTGTGCCCAAGTTTGTTCGTGCTCCTCCTGCTATGATTTCTCTGAAAGATGCTCAAGCCGTGGTTGAAGATGGTGGTCGTACTGGCTGGGGTCAACTGATCGATGTACCGTACAAGTCTGATAAATTTGGCCTGGGATTTAACTCTGAAAAGATAGTCAAAGGCCAGATTAATGCTGTAGAAGATGCTGACAGCGATTGCGACCTGGATAGCTGGATTTACCCAACAATTGGTGACGAACTCAATAATTGGAAGGCTGAAGACACTATCCCGATTTCCTTTAGTCAGGAGTAATTGTTATTGTCTATTTTAGTGTTGCAATTTTTTTTAATGTTTACAATTGAACTTCTTAAAGCATTGTGTCTATGCCTGGGGCACAATAGCTAATTTGTTAAGGGTTTGTCATTTCATAAGCATATTCATATTCAATAAATCAATGGACCTTTTTGCATTCAAATATTGCGCTCTTTATCTTTCCTGTCATCTTTTAAACAAGCTATGCTCTCTTACACACACTCACGTAATAAATTGCAGATCCATACCCACTCTGGATCCTGTTGATAATAGTTCTACTACTGTTCACTATGACTTTGAAAATCCGATCTACCAAGCCGAGGATGGAAGTGAGGAAGATTGTGAAGTACCTGGAGAACTTGCCAGACTGTTACTGCAAGAAGAAAGGACTATACAGCCGCATGAAGAGTCAATCGAAATTGTAAATCTGGGTACTGAAGTAGACAAGAAAGAAGTCAAGATAGGAGCAGGTTTGGAAAACAGTATCAAAGAAAGATTGATTCAGATGTTACATGACTATGTAGAGATTTTTGCTTGGTCTTATGAAGACATGCCCGGATTGGATACTGATATAGTAGTGCATCGTTTGCCAATGAAGGAAGATTGTCGTCCTGTTAAGCAAAAGGTTCGCCGCATACGTCCTGATATGTCTGAGAAAATCAAAGCCGAAGTTATGAAACAATTCAATGTCGGTTTTCTAGCCGTTACTTCTTATCCTCAATGGGTTGCTAATGTGGTACCGGTGCCGAAGAAGGATGGTAAGGTGCGAATGTGCGTAGATTACAGAGATTTGAATAAAGCGAGTCCCAAAGATGACTTTCCACTCCCGCACATCGATGTTCTGGTAGATAACACCGCTCAACACAAAGTATTCTCCTTCATGGATGGATTCTCGGGTTATAACCAGATTAAAATGGCACCTGAGGACATGGAGAAAACTACGTTTGTGACGCAATGGGGCACTTTCTGTTACAAAGTAATGTCGTTCGGTTTGAAGAATGCAAGTGCAACATACCAGCGTGCTATGGTAGTTTTGTTCCATGATATGATCCATCATGAGATAGAAGTATATGTGGATGACATGATAGCCAGATCTCATACTGAAGAAGAACATCTCGATCATTTATACAAACTGTTCGAGAGGTTGAAGAAATACAAGTTGAGATTGAACCCGAACAAATGCACCTTTGGAGTAAGATCCGGTAAACTCTTGGGCTTTATTGTCAGTGATAAAGGAATTGAGGTTGACCCGGCTAAGGTGAGAGCTATTCAAGAAATGCCAGTTCCTCGTACGGATAAAGAAGTCAGAGGTTTCTTGGGACGGGTGAATTACATCGCCCGATTTATCTCCCATTTGACCGCTACCTGTAAACCCATCTTCGAATTACTGAGGAAAAATCAAGAGATGATATGGAATGATGAATGCCAAGAAGCTTTTGACAAAATCAAGAAATATCTCCAGGAACCTCCAATTCTGGTACCACCAGTTGAAGGAAGACCTCTAATCATGTATTTGACCGTGTTAGAAAATTCAATGGGGTGTGTGTTGGGGCAACATGACGAGTCTGGTCGAAAAGAGCATGCCATATACTACCTTAGCAAAAAGTTTACCGACTGTGAAACAAGATACTCACTGCTCGAGAAAACTTGCTGTGCTTTGGCCTGGGCTGCTCGCCGACTAAGACAGTATATGTTGAATCATACCACTTTATTGATTTCTAAGATGGATCCTATCAAATATATATTTGAGAAACCTGCTCTCTCCGGGAGAATAGCAAGATGGCAGATGATTTTAACAGAGTATGATATCCAGTATACTACCCAGAAAGCAATCAAAGGAAGCGTGCTAGCTGATCATTTGGCTCATCAAGCAGTGGATGATTACCAATCTATGAATTTTGAGTTCCCAGATGAGGATGTCATGCTTGTTACGGATTATGAAAAACCTGGACCGGATGAAGGACCCGAACTGGGATTACGATGGACTATGGTTTTTGATGGATCTTCTAATGCATTGGGCAATGGTGTTGGTGTTGTAATTATTTCTCCCAGGGGTTGCCATACACCTTTCACTGCTAGACTATGTTTTGATTGTACCAATAATATGGCTGAGTATGAAGCATGTATTTTGGGACTCAAGGCTGCTATAGACTTAAGAATCAAGTTTTTGAGTGTGTACGGAGACTCAGCATTAGTAATCAGTCAGATCAAAGGAGAATGGGACACTAAACATCTGAATATCATCCCTTATCGAGAGCGGGTGATGACATTAATCCCATACTTTGAAGAGATTACATTTGAACATATTCCACGGGAAGAGAATCAGTTGGCAGACGCATTGGCCACCATGTCATCATTGTTCAGAGTCAGATGGGACAGTGAAGCTCCCAGGATCACCATTGAACGATTAGATGAACCAGCATATTGTTATGAACTTAATACTGAGGGAGTACAGGAGAAACCTTGGTTCCACGAAATAAAAAGATATTTAGAAGCTCAGGAATACCCTGAAGGGGCATCCATCAATGACAGAAAATTCCTGAGGAAGTTCTCCGCTAAATTCTTTATGAGTAATGGAGTATTATACAAACGTAATCATGATTCGGCTCTGCTTCGTTGTGTGGATAAAAAGGAAGCAGAAAGGATTGTGGAAGACATGCATGACGGTATCTTTGGGACTCATTCTAGTGGACATACAATGGCCAAGAAGATTCTGAGAGCAGGGTATTATTGGTCTACCATGGAAGCTGATTGCCATCATCACTCCAGAACTTGTCACAAGTGCCAGATCTATGCGGATAAAGTACATGTGCCTCCTGCTCCTTTAAACGTGTTGACAGCCCCTTGGCCCTTTGCAATGTGGGGCATTGATATGATTGGGGAGATTAAACCTACTGCTTCTAACGGACATCGTTTCATTCTTGTTGCTATTGATTACTTTACAAAGTGGGTAGAGGCAGCCTCATTTGCTTCTGTTACCAAAAATGTGGTGGCACGGTTCATCAAGAATAGTCTTATTTGTCGGTATGGCATCCCTGAAAGAATTATCACTGACAATGGTACTAATTTGAACAACAAGATGATTACTAAACTCTGCACGCAGTTCAAAATAAAACACCATAACTCTTCCCCGTACCGGCCAAAGATGAACGGCGCCGTGGAGGCTGCTAATCAGAATATCAAGAAGATCATACAAAAGATGACAATAACGTACAAAGACTGGCATGAGATGTTACCATTTGCTCTTCACGGTTATCGCACTTCAGTGCGCACTTCGACAGGGGCAACTCCGTTCTCTTTAGTCTATGGCATGGAAGCCGTTTTACCAGTGGAAGTCCAGATTCCCTCTCTAAGAATTATGAATGATGCAGGCTTAGATGAAGATGAATGGATTCAGACTCGACTCGATCAGATAAATTTGATTGATGAGAAGAGACTTGCGGCTGTTTGTCATGGGCAGATATATCAGAAGCGCATGACCCATGCATTTAACAAAAGAGTCAAGAGACAGGTGTATCAAATTGGTGACTTGGTGATCAAGCGTATCATTCTACCACAAGGTGATCCCAGAGGCAAGTGGACTCCCACATACGAAGGGCCATTTGTAGTTAAGAAAGTATTCTCTGGTGGAGCCATGATGCTTGCTACAATGGACGGCGAAGACTTCCCGCATCCCGTGAACGCGGACATAGTTAAAAAATACTACGCATAAAAGAGACCCGCTAGGTCGACGTACCTAGGCAAAAGTAAGGGCGTCCCGGCGAACCAAAAGGGTTCGGGCAAAAATTAGGGATAAACATATAAAGACGTACACCCGGCAAGTCGAAAACCTGAAAAGGCGGCTTGGGCAAAAAAGGGTATCCTGGTGGACTGAAAACCTGAAAAGGCGGTCCAGGCAAAAATTAGGGATTAAAGCGTATGACTATGTCCCATTCTCAGTCAGCTTCACCCAAGTTCAAAGGACCAAACAAGCTAATCACTTTTATCCGACCGCATGAGATGAGAGGCTTGAAGACATAATGACAGTAGTGGAATTAAAATCAATAGGACTTTTTCTGCATAGCTTTCTCTTTGTTTCTTGACAATTTCCTCTTACTAGGATTTCTGTCTCCTTGTACACAAATTGCCTGTTTATAGGCCCTTTTTCAAAATCAATACAATTTTGTTTCCAAAAACGCTGTTGTTTTACTTCCTCTGTTTTGTTTGTGTAAACGTCCATTGATTTAGTTTGAATTAATATATGCATTTGAATATGATCGATGTTTATCAAAAATACATGCATAAAATAGCAATAGCAATTACTAAAAGACTTCAGGATCGAGGAGAAGGTCTAACCATGCGTTCCAAGGAATCCGGTTGCTAATTCTATTCCCCAACAAAAACCAGCTATTTCCCAGAAGAGGTCGGCATCACCAGACCGACTGGTCATCTCTTCCATCCCCAGCCAGGCTCTGTCAAATATCTTTACCACCCGACTGAAATCAAGTGTCCCCAGCTAAGAAAGGGTCGTCAATACAAATGTCTCCAACCAGAATATTGGGATTTATTTTCCCCTGGCAGAAATTTCCAGACGCATAATTCATTCATGCATCATTTCGCATCATATACATGCATACATTGTTCGCATTTATTTTTAGAAGCATAAAACATCTCATGCATCATGACATGGCATAAAGCTAACTTTGTTTTTCAGGTTAATTATCCTCCTGATACCGTCAGAGTAAAGATCCATTCGGACGGACATCCTTATCAATTACATTCAAGATTCAAATACAACTTTCAGATATACTCCATATGAACATTCATTCTGGCAAGCATTCTGGCATCTTCCTAATGATGGCATCTTTAAGCCCATCCCAGACATTTACTGCAAATACAACAAATATTTATCAGATACAGCCTAACGTACGGTTCATTCTGATTCAGCCCAACATATGACTTCTTCAACTACTCCAATACGGTCTAGCGTACGACCCATTTGGATCTTCAAATCCTCAGATACTGCCTAGCGTACGGTACATTCCGGGGTGTAGTCTAGCGTACGACTACTTTCTTCTTCAGATACAGCCTAACGTACGGCTCATTCTGCAACTCCAATACGGTCTAGCGTATGACCCATTTGGATCTTCAAATCCTCAGATACTGCCTAGCGCACGGTACATTCCGGGGTGTAGTCTAGCGTACGACTACTTTCTTCTTCAGATACAGCCTAACGTACGGCTCATTCTGCAACTCCAATACGGTCTAGCGTACGACCCATTTGGATCTTCAAATCCTCAGATACTGCCTAGCGTACGGTACATTCCGGGGTGTAGTCTAGCGTACGACTACTTTCTTCTTCAGGTACAGCCTAACGTACGGCTCATTCTGCAACTCCAATACGGTCTAGCGTACGACCCATTTGGATCTTCAAATCCTCAGATACTGCCTAGCGTACGGTACATTCCGGGGTGTAGTCTAGCGTACGACTACTTTCTTCTTCAGATACAGCCTAACGTACGGCTCATTCTGCAGCTCCAATATGGTCTAACGTACGACCCATTTGGATCTTCAACTCAGATGCGATCTAACGTACGATCCATTCTGACCCCTTTTCAGATACAGCCTAACGTACGGTTCATTCTGCAACTCCAATACGGTCTAACGTACGACCCATTTGGACCTTCAAATCAGATACGATCTAGCGTACGATCCATTCTGATTCTACCTTCGTCAGATACAGCCTAATGTACGGCTCATTCTACAACTCAGAGACGATCTAGCGTACGATCCATTCTGATTTTTCATCCCCAGCGAAGTCACCCGCCTAAGGGATAACTCATTCTGCTACTCAGATACGATCTAGCATATGATCCAGTCTGACCCTTTATCCCCAGCGGTGTATGACCCGTTCTGGTCTTTCATCATCAAACTTCCTGGATGGCATCTTTAAGCCCATCTCCATCTAGATCAACTCTTGATTAACAAGTGCAAATTTTTGGGGCATCCTAATGTTCAATAATCTTCCACCTCCAGACCACGAATGGCATACATACCATTCTAACTCTCTCGGTTCAAGAATATTGAACAGGGGCAGCTGTCATACCCCAAAATTTGCCCGTTAGTATTACAAGGCATTTTTAAGGCATCCCAACTTACTTTTCAAGGCATTGACCCTAAAAGAACAAAGGCCCAGCTCACAGGTGGCCAAACCGAGGAAATGACTCCAGCTGGCATGCTCGCTAGGCGAGCAAACCCTTCGCCTAGCGAACCCCTCGCTATACCACTCGCCTAGCGAAGCTTGCGGATATCAGAAAATTCTGGGCTTCATTCTGAGCCCATTAGGTCATAAAAAGAGCATTATAAATAGCAGAGCTTCATTCAGGAAAAAGGAACGAAAACGAAACGAAGACGGGAGATAGAGAGAAGGCACAGCAAACCCTGGAGGCTAACCCAGAGAATCCAGAGCAACCCTAAAGGAAACCCTGAAGGAAGCTCATCCGCATCAAGGTCACCTCCGCCCAACTCAATCCGACTTGCCAATTCAAGGTTGTAATTCGATTGCAAACAGGTTTGCATTACTATTACCGCTTTATGTTCTTAATTTGCATGTGATATCATAATTGAATTCATGAATATATTTGAGGTTTTGCATGTGAATTTAAGTGTGCCTGAATA
This sequence comes from Lathyrus oleraceus, assembly GCF_024323335.1. Classification (NCBI taxonomy): domain Eukaryota; kingdom Viridiplantae; phylum Streptophyta; class Magnoliopsida; order Fabales; family Fabaceae; genus Lathyrus; species Lathyrus oleraceus. Next base: position 454,418,025 of record NC_066582.1, on the reverse strand, counting down.
TCTCGAATGCTGAACCATATAATGTCTGTATTGGATGCCATAGGGCGTGAAGCATGCGGAGATCGTACTGTTCTGAAATTCAAAACCCGCAGCCGCTCGCTAGCACATCGCTAAGCGAGCATGTAGCGAGTATTCGCTAAGCCTTCGCTAGGCGAGGCAGAAGCGAACGTGACAGTCTCTAATATTTTGGTTGTTTTATTCTATGCTTATTTGATCTGTTCTATTGTAATCATGTGTTATTTTGCCTGACATTCCTACTGCTGTGTTTCTTTTGCGGTGTAATCCTCGATTGCACCCCCATTTGGTATTCTGACCTGTTTGCTGAATATTGTAAGGACTCATATACTCCCGAAGAGGGTAGCTTGCTAGGTATCCCACTTTATTTGTGGGAAACCCTTGTGGAGATTCATCATAATTATTTAATTGATTTTAATGTGGAGATTCATCTTAATTACTTAATTGATTTTAATGTGGAGATTCATCCTAATTACCTAATTGATTATAACGTGGACCTAATTACTCAATTGATTACAACTACCTAATTGATTGTAAAATAGTGCCTTTGATTTTATGGTCTTGGACCTCTCTTTGTTGCCCTACGGTATTACGGTCATGTCCCGCGAATGTGGGGATACACTTAGCAAAGACCCTTCGGTTAAATCATCATAGTCCCTTGAATGTTGCCTTTGTCCCTTGATGACCCTTCGGTGTAGCCTACGGTTAAATGATGATCGTCCCTTCAAATGCTAAGGTATCCTTACAAATGTTGCCTTCAATGACCAATCGATGACCCTACGATGACCCTTTTACATCCAAAGGATAAAACTATTTACTTCTCAATAGTAAGGACAGTTTTACCCTCATAAGGATAGGAAATGCCCATAAAGACCTTGGGTAGGTATAACTCTTAATTGCTTTCTCACAACTTAAAATACTTTTCACACCTCACACCTTTCAAAATATCTGTTAGAAAATCACCACTTGGTATACATTCGTACTAGAATCATTGCCGAGTTATATTTTTCTAAACGACTTTCAAAACTAAACGAGATAACCACTTTGTATACATTCATACGAGAATCATTACAAAGTTAAATTCTCCTTTTCAAAACATTTCCTCAACATTTCTCAAACACTTTTTCAAACAAGAAAAACATAAGTGATTAAGCAATTAAGAGCCCATGGATAACCATGGGTACAAAGGGTGCTAATACCTTCCCTTTGTATAATGTACCTCCCCCAAAATCTAATCAAGGTCTTTCCTGTTCTTTTCCACCTTTCCTTATTGGATAAAAGAAAAGTCAGTGGCGACTCTTGCTAACCGCGACATTTGCTTTCAAAAGCAAAACACGAAAAGTCAGTTCACCGTATGACATACGCAATTTGGGAGGATGCAATGCAATATGATTCTTCATGCAGAGATGCGAAATGCTTGATTAGAGAGAACGCCAAGCTGAGGCAAGGAACTCTGCTGGGGAAATGATCACCATCTTCTGGACCCTGGCAAGGCTGTTGGAGATGCACAACACAAAGAACTATGTGGGGAAATGACCCGCCACACGGTGTTCTGGCAAATAACAAAATACCGAGGCTCTGATTGGGGAGAGAATGGCACTGAAAACTTGCTGCTAAGGAAAGCGATAGTGGTTCTGGAAACCATAATCTGCGAGAGAGACGACTCAGCAGGGGAAGCAAACACCGATACGGTACCGATATTCTGCTTCAAGGAAAGAGACCATGGGTCTAGCATCGAGATCATCGATCTGGCATCGAACTCTGAGGAGCAGCCGCTTCTGCTGGGAAGATACAGTCTGACATTGTCAACTCCGTTGGGGATATACAGTCTGACACTATAAACTCCGCTGGGGATATACGGTCTGACACTATCGACTCTACTGGTGAATGTATAATCTGAAACAAATGCTTGGGGAAGTACAGTAATGAGAGCCTGCTGGGATTGAAGAATCCAACGCTTGGACCAGCTCTGCAGGGATAAGATACCAAATTCCAACTGTTGAGGAAAAACATCCGCGATCATTTGATGGGGACCTTAAGGAAATGCCCCGAGTGTACCTGTTCTGAATAGACGATCCAAAGCACTTAAAATTTACAGCAATTTTCAATGTTTATTAAGCACGTACCTGTAAAGCTCTTATGTTTCATGATGCAATATTTATCAAAAATTCGGACGTCATTTTTGCAAACAAAACAGTAAAATGAAAATGAACACAGAGATGTACTGAATAACATGATTTTATTGATTGAGTGGCCTCTGAATAGGTATTTAAATCAGGAAGTAATCCCTGGAAAGAGGTAATTGCACAACAGATAAAAATAGAAATTAATCTAATGTCAATGTGAAATGGATTTCTATCGTCTTCAAGATCCTCCAGATGATCAGCTTTCCAAAAAAGGTGATTGGACTGTTTCCTATCCTTCGGAAGTTTTCAGTTATCGACACGAGATGGGATTCATAACTACTTAGAACGCAGTCATTCGCTTAATCCCTAACTTTTGCTTGGATCGCCCTTTCGGGTTTTCAATCCACCGGGATACCCATTTTTGCCTAAGTTTCCTTTTCAGGTTTTTAACTTACCGGGTGTACAATCTTTTCATTTTTAATCCCTAACTTTTTCCCGAACCTTTTTCATTTTCTTGGTTCGCCGGGATGCCCATTTTGCCTGGACTATTCTTTTTATTGTCCAGCGAGTCTATTTTATGCGAAGTATTTTTTAACTGCGTCTGAGTTCACAGGGAAGTAAAGTTTTCACCATCCATAGTTGCAAGCATTAAGGCTCCACCATCAAAAACCTTGGTGACAATATATGGTCCATCATAGTTAGGAGTCCACTTGCCCCTGTGATCTGTCTGAGGAGGAAGGATCCTTTTCAACACCAAATCTCCGACTTGGAAGCATCGAGGATGCACTTTCTGATCAAAGGCTCTCTTCATCCGACTCTGATACAACTGCCCATGAAAAATGGCTTCCATTCGCTTCTCTTCGATAAGACTCAACTCATTGAACCTTGTCTGAATCCATTCAGCTTCGTCTAACTTGACATCCAACATGACTCTTAGAGAAGGAATCTCCACTTCAACAGGTAGGACTGCTTCCATACCATACACAAGGGAATAAGGGGTTGCCCCGGTCGATGTACGTACTGAAGTACGGTACCCATGCAAGGCGAAGGGTAGCATCTCATGCCAATCTCTGTACGTAACGACCATCTTCTGCACAATCTTCTTTATGTTCTTATTTGCTGCCTCAACAGCACCGTTCATCTTAGGACGATAAGGGGAAGAGTTGTGATGTTGAATGTTGAAGTTCTTGCATAACTCTTTCATCATTTTGTTATTGAGATTAGAACCATTATCAGTAATGATTCTTTCGGGAATCCCATAATGACAAATGATTTCTTTCTTGATGAATCGGGCAACCACATGTCTGGTGACCTTTGCAAATGACGCTGCTTCGACCCACTTAGTGAAATAGTCGATGGCAACAAGGATGAAGCGATGCCCATTGGAAGCAGTCGGCTCAATCTTTCCAATCATATCAGTGCCCCACATAGCAAACAGCCACGGCGAAGACATCACATTCAGAGGATTTGGCGGCACATGCACCTTATCAGCATAAATCTGGAATTTATGACACTTCCGAGCATATTTAAAACAATCAGATTCCATGGTCATCCAGTAATAACCTGCTCTCAACAATTTCTTAGCCATTGCATGTCCGCCGGCATGAGTACCGAAGGAGCCTTCATGAACTTCCTGCATTAACATGTCCGCTTCGTGTCTATCCACGCATCTGAGCAAAACCATGTCGAAGTTCCTCTTATACAGCACATCGTCTTTGTTCAAGAAGAAACTACCTGCTAATCTTCTCAAAGTCTTTCTATCATTGTTGGATGCCCCTGCAGGGTACCCTTGATTCTTCAGAAAGCACTTGATGTCGTGATACCAGGGCTTGTCATCAACTACCAGTTCAGCAGCAAACACATATGCGGCCCTATCAAGGCGCATAACATCGATCTTGGGAGCATAGTTCCACCGAGTCACTTTGATCATGGAGGATAGAGTAGCAAGAGCATCTGCCATTTGGTTCTCATCACGAGGTATATGATACAGCTTTACTATTGTGAAGAAAGTCAACAATCTTCTCGTGTAATCTCTGTAGGGGACCAGATTAGGCTGGAGAGTATTCCAATCACCATTCACTTGATTGATCACTAAAGATGAATCTCCGAAGATGTCCAGAGTCTTGATTCTCAAATCAATGGCTTGCTCAATACCCAAGATACAGGCCTCATACTCAGCTTCATTATTGGTGCACTCAAAAGTCAGACGAGCGGTGAAAGGCATGTGGGCACCTTTCGGAGTGGTAATGACAGCACCAATTCCACTTCCTTTGGCATTGACGACCCCATGAAACATTAAAGCCCACTTTTCATCTGGATCAGGTCCCTCCTCAACAACTGGCTCTTCACAGTCTTTCATCTGGAAAATCAAACTTCATCGGCTCATAATCATCAATCGGCTGCTGAGCAAGATAATCTAACAGAATACTCCCTTTGATGGCTTTCTGAGACATATACTAGATGTCGTACTCTGCCAGTACCATTTGCCAATGAGCTACCCTTCCGGTGAGAGCTGGCTTCTCAAATATATACTTGACTGGATCCATTTTGGAGATCAGTAAGGTCGTGTGAGTCAGCATATATTGTCTCAATCGCTTAGCAGCCCATGCAAGTGCACAACATGTCTTTTCAAGCATTGAGTATCTCGACTCGCAATCTGTGAATTTTTTACTCAGGTAGTAGATGGCATGCTCTTTCCTACCTGTCTCGTCGTGTTGACCGAGAACACAACCCATGGAATTATCAAGTACTGTCAAATACATAATCAGCGGTCTCCTTGGGACTGGAGGCATAAGGATTGGAGGATTCTGCAAATACTCTTTTATCTTCTCGAAAGCCCTTTGGCAATCATCATTCCACCTGATGGCCTGATCTTTTCTCAACAATTTGAATATTGGCTCACACGTGGCTGTTAGGTGAGAGATGAACCTTGCAATGTAGTTCAACCTTCCTAAGAAACCACGAACTTGTTTTTCTGTTCTTGGCTCAGGCATTTCTTGTATCGCTTTCACTTTGGCCGGATCCACCTCAATCCCTTTTTCACTAACAATAAAACCCAACAATTTTCCAGATCTCACCTCGAAAGTACACTTGTTCGAATTAAGCCTCAGCTTGAATTTCCTCAAACGCTCAAACAGTTTATGCAAATTCACCAAATGTTCTTCTTCTGTCTGAGATTTGGCAATCATATCATCAACATAAACCTCGATTTCATGATGAATTATATCATGGAAAAGAGTTACCATAGCTCGTTGATATGTTGCCCCAGCATTTTTCAGACCAAACGGCATCACCTTGTATCAGAAGGTGCCCCATGGGGTTATGAAAGTTGTCTTCTCCATGTTTTCTGGTGCCATCTTAATTTGATTATAGCCAGAAAAGCCATCCATGAAGGAGAATACCGAGAACTGAGCCGTGTTATCCACCAAAACATCGATGTGAGGTAATGGGAAATCATCTCTAGGACTAGCTTTGTTCAGATCCCGGTAGTCAACACACATCCGTACCTTTCCATCCTTTTTAGGTACTGGAACGATATTTGCAACCCATGGCGGATAATTTGTAACCGCTAGAAACCCTGCATCCAACTGTTTTTGCACTTCTTCCTTTATCTTGACAGCCATCTCTGGTCTTGTTCTTCTGAGCTTCTACTTGACCGGAGGACAATCCTCTTTGAGAGGCAAACGGTGTACCACAATGTCTGTGTCAAGCCCTGGCATGTCCTGATAAGACCAAGCGAAGATGTCAACATACTCTTGCAGCAATTCAATCAGTCCCTTCTTCACATTATCTTCCAAAGCAGCCCCTATCTTGATTTCTCTCTTGGCGTCCTCGGTGCCGAGATTAATCACTTCAACAGACTCTTGATGTGGTTGAATGACCCTTTCCTCCTGTTTTAACAACCTGACAAGTTCTTCAGGGAGTTCACAGTCTTCATCACCCTCTTCTTCAGCTTGAAAGATTGGATTTTCAAAGTCGAAGTGAGCCATAGCAGAACTGTTATCAATAGGATCCGATGACGTGCATTTGCATGAGTGATGGTATGTGCTTATGAGTGTGAACAAAGGGTGAAAACTAAACAAAACATTGCCAAATATATATATTTTTTTTATTTTTGAAAACTGCAAAAATAGAAAGACAGTGAACAAAATATTTGAATGCAAAAAGACGTCCTTTATTTATGATAAAAAATGCAGGTATCCACATAGATGAGCCCTACAATGAGTCATCACACCCTGGGCGGAACGTAAGACTTGGATATGCATGAATAAACAAAGAAAATTACTCTTTAAGAAGAGTGACTTAGATAATCTCTTCAGAAGACCAGTTGCGGAGAACTTCACCCGAGACCCTTGGACGCACCCAGTTGTCAATGTCGCAATCACTATCCCCATCTTCTTTGTTGATTGCAGAGACCTGGCCGTACTGAATGATGCCAGCACTGGAGAAAGTAATCGGCCCCTGACGAGTCTGAGGCGTTGAAGTTGTAGAAGTAAATGTCGGCTGATACCCAATCCCAAACTTGTCTTCCTTTATAGGTAAATCCACCAGACGTCCCCAACCGGGAGCAACACCTGAATTTACCAAGGCTTGTGCCTGCTTGAAGGACGACAAAGAGGCACCTACTTCAACCTCTTCCACTGGAGCTGCATCCTTGACTTGAACTGCCTCAAAGGCCTGACACAGGGTCTCATGAATCTCACCTTCTACCTCTACATACTTGAATATAGACAGGTTACTGACCAGAATATCCTCCTCACCACAGACAATGATAATTCTTCTGTTGACCGGGAACTTGATCTTCTGATGCAAGGTCGAGGAGACTGCCCCAGCATTGTGGATCCAAGGACGACCCTGCAAGCAGCTATACGAAGGACTGATATCCATCACATAGAATACGGTGTTAAAGGTTTGTGATCCAATCTGAATTGGCAATTCTACCTCTCCGAACACCGACCTCTTAGAACCATCTAAGGCTCTCACCACAAGATCGAAAGGCTTCAAGATCAACCCTTCAACACATTGAGAGAGGAACCTGTATCCACCAGAACATTGAGAGAGGAACCTGTATCCACCAGAACATGGGATAGCACAGTGTCTTTACACTCCATCGAAATGTGCAAAGCCTTGTTATGATCGCGTCCAGCTGGCGTCAAGTCAGAATCAGGAAAACCCAACCCGTTGCTTGCATGAACATTTGCAACGATCCCTTCTAGTTGGTTCACTGAGATCTCCTGAGGCACATATACAGCATTAAGGACCTTCCGGAGTGCCTCCTTGTGTGCCTCCAAACACAACAGGAGTGAGAGAATAGATATCTTAGACGGCGTCTGAATCAACTGATCGACTACCTTGTAGTCGCTTTTCTTTATAATTCTCAAGAGCTCATCCACATCCTTCGCAAAAGCAGGCTCAGAGCCAGCCTGTGGTGTAGAGGTACCCTCATTCACAACTTGCTTGCCTTTGGCCTTCACCGCGGCGTCAGCACTATCAGGTTGGGTAACCGGTGGTGAGAACAGTCTACCACTTCTGGTGAATCGCACGATCCCACCAACATTGTCCACTACGGGATCTTTTATCTTAATTCCAGGTTCAGACTTCTGATCCTGCACCTCTTCTACTTTCAATGGCTGCTCCACTCCATGATCATGCGTGTATACACTCCCCCCGTAATGCCAAGGAATGGCCCTTTCGCTGGTGAAAGGTAAAGGACCAAGGGTCGTGATGGTCATAGTGGATTGATGTGGACGCACTGGTGGTACCGGTTGCGCTACTGGTGCACTGATCTGAGCGGTCGGGTAGAAAATTGTGATAGTGGCAACGTCACAGTCATACTTAGAAATCTTATTTATTAAAGTGCAAACATCTGAAACATCGGAATCAAGTTCAGCAAGTACATCAGAATCAAACACCATGTTTGGAATATCAGCAACAACATCAGAAAAATTAATTACATCATTGGGAATTACAAAATCAGCAGGAACAACATTTGTAAATTCTTCAGCATCTTCAGGAAAGAGAGGATCAACATCTGCATTCTCAACAACCCCTTCAACAACCCCTTCAACAACCCCTTCAACAGACCTTTGGGCAGATAAGTCTTCAGCTTGGAGGATACCATCGTCAAGCAAGGCCTGGATACCCTGCTGCAGCTTCACACAACCCCCACTCTGTGCAACACAGCCCAAACAACCGCTCCCACAGCCAAGGAAAACATCTGCCTTTAGCAAGTATTCTTTGATTTCTAACAGCGGAGTCTTCAGCTTCAACACCTCCTAGACTAATTTGACTTCTCCTTCAACCATGTTAACATTTGCTCTACCATGTTGCGGCATAGGATTGTTGACAAAATTAGGAGTCGGCGCAAAGTTAATGGCCTTTGAATCAATAAGGTCCTGAACTACGTGCTTAAAAGCCTTGCAGTTCTCAATAGTGTGGCCAGGTGCCCCAGAGTGGAAATTACACCTAGCATTGGCGTCATAACCCACTGGAAGCCTGCCAACGGGAGGAGCCAAAGTGCGTAACTGCACAAGTTGCAAATGTTGAAGGTTGGGAAGCAACTGGGCATACGACATCGGAAGAGTGTCGAAACGCCTATCCATCATCCTCTGTCTCTGTTGATAAGCAGGTCTGTTACCTTGTTGTTGTTGGTATTGATTTTGTTGACGTTGAGGTTGTTGTTGTTGCACTGGTGCTGCAGCCAGAATGGTCACTGCTGCAACATAAGGTTGTTGATGGTAATTCTGAAAGTTATTCCTCCGGTTACCCCTGTTCTGATAAGAAGATATGGCATTTGCATCCCCTTCTCTCCTCTTCTGTCCTCCTAAGAACGGCTTCTTTGACCCCGACGATGATCCAACCCCATTTTGGATCTTACATGTCTTCAAGTAGTTCTCCACCCTCTCACCGGTAGAGACCACATCAGCAAAATTGGAGGCGTTGCAACCCACCAGACGCTCCAAGTAAGACCCAGGCAGTGTGTTCATAAACATGATGGCCATCTATTTTTCCAACATCGGAGGCTGAACACGGGAAGCCAACTCTCTCCAACGTTGAGCATACTCTTTGAAGCACTCGTTGCTCTTGAGAGACAGATTCTGGAGCTGGGTCCTGTCAGGTGCCATATCCGCATTGTACTGATATTGCTTCACAAAGGCCTCATCCAAGTCTCTTTAGCAGCGAATATGGGCTCTGTCCAGCTTCATATACCACTCCAAGGATGCCCCAGCTAGGCTGTCCTGGAAGAAGTACATGAGCAGCTTCTCATCATCAGAATACGCGATCATCTTGCGGAAGTAAGCTTGTACATGAGTCTTCGGGCAAGAGTTGCCATTGTACTTATCAAACACGGGGACTTTGAATTTTGGCGGAACTCTCACGCCTGGGACCAGCCCCAAGTCAGCAACATCCACACCAAGAGCATTCTGCCCTTCCACAGCTTTCAACCTCTCTTCCAGTCTCCAAAACATAGGGTCCATACCATGGCCCATGCCAAAGTCCTCCTGAAGCAGGGGGAATTGATCCCCCTGATCATCATGTGGGATTGGGATAGGCCCCGGTCCATTGGGTCCATTAGCCTCTCCAGCGGGAGGATCAGCCACAACCTCCGGTTGAGTAGTATGGGGATTCCCCTGTACCAACAATCTAATCTCCTGCTGTCCCTGAGCCACTCCTTGGACCACTTCCATGAACTGATTCATGTGAATCCTCATCTCAGCGAGCTCTGCTTGTAAACCTTCCATTGCTCTCTGTTGATTCCTTCGGGTACCATATCAGTGAATGCCTGAGTCAGCTATCCTACTAATGGAATACCAAACAAGATGAGAACACTGCGGCGATACCTGTTATGCAAGACATGCTAATGAATATGCAAATGCAATGACATGTTTATCAATTTCAAAGGGTATTCTACCCCTTGATTCCAGTCTCACATTAGATAAACAGTGTAAGAAAACCCCGACTAGAATCAAGAAGAAGATATAAACCCCTAGGAATAGATAAACATGATGCATGCAATGCTTATGCTTTAATTTTTATATCAGAGGAACTTTAGAGTCTTATTTGGAAATATTAAACGTTTATCACATACGGAAATATCACGTCAATTAATATTTGGAAATGTTTTTACGCCAAAGAAGTACAGTCTTGGTAACCAAATACAATACAAGAGAGAAGGAAAATGAACATCCTATGGATCCCTAGAAGCAATCGTCCAAAGCCCTCGAGACCGGAAGATAAGCTGCACGAAGCCTCTTCACCTCCCTCTCATAGGCTGCCTCCATATCTGCCTTTTCTTTGGCGAGTCGATCATACTTCCTCTTCCAAAACTTGGAAGACTGAGGAAGTAGAGAAGTCAATGCGTCATCAGGATCATCAATAACCTGGTGCTCAAGGAACTCTATCAAAGCATCCTTCTCTCTGATCTGCTGAAGCAACTCCTCTCGTTCACGGATCCAAGCACGTGAACGGTCTTCGTCTCTCAACTCCTCTACTCCTTGGCTAGGGAGGGTTGAAGGCCCAGCCACAACCAAAGGTGTGGGTCTTGGATACTCATAAGGCATGAGGTACTCGGAAGCTCTCCTCCTAACCCAAGAGGTATAGGGTTCCAAAGCGATATAGTTCTTCGATCCTAGCTCCTTCCATCCTTTCTTATGGATCTTGCGCCAAGCGCGAACCATCTTGCCCTTCAAGCCTTGGGGATCTTTACCCTCCTGAAAGAACACACCCTCTAACATAATGTTATTGGGTTTATCCTTTAGGGGGAACCCAAGCTGACGACGTGCCAAAATAGGGTTGTAGTTAATTCCACCGCATGTACCAAGAAGAGGTACATTGGAGAATTCACCACAAGAGTCGATAATCTGCACACCATCATATACACGATTGTACCAAAAGATATCATCATTAGTGAGAGACATAAGTCTCGTGGACCACCGTAGACATCCTTTGTTCTCCTTGAAGGCGAGCGTCTGAGGCAAGTGCGAAATAAATCACTTGTACAACATAGGCAAACAACACACAATGGTACCACCGCCCTTTGCATTCCTCATATGCAAAGAGAAATAAGTGTCACCCAACAGAGTAGGAACAGGATTAAGAGTAGAGAAAATCCTAATGGCGTTCACATCCACAAACTTGTCGATGTTGGGGAATAACACTAGCCCATAGATGAGAAGTACAAATATGGCCTCAAAGGCGTCCTCACTCATGGCCTTCCCAAACATAGTAGCTTGATCAATGAGGAAATCAGACGGGACACCTTGAATTCCACCTTTGGTAGTTATATGAGCACCAATAATAGATTCATCTATACGTAACAGATCAGCAATCTCTTGAGAAGAAGGAACTCTCTCCAAGCCACTGAACGACAACTGGTCTAGGATAGGTATGCCCACAAGATAGGCATACTCCTCAAGCGTGGGCAAAAGCTAGAAATCTGGAAAAGTGAAGCAACGGTACAAGGGATCATAGAACTGCACCAATACGCTTATCAATCCTTTGTCCACTTGAGTAGTAAGAATAGATAGAAGCTTCCCAAAACGAGCCTTGAAACCCAAGGGATCTAATACATAGGATGTCAAATTCCTTAGCTCTTTCAAGTCGGGTTGTCTGAAACTGTACTTCTTTGTATTCCTTCTTTGTCTTTCCATGTCTGAAAATTTGCAAATAGACCTCTTAAGTTCCTTGAAAATTTTCTCATTATTGATGATATGGATGTGTATGAATGCATTGATGCATGGATGCAACAGTCACACTCAAGGATCAAGCAAATCACACCACACAAAGGTCATGGGATGGATCAAGTCATCCTTAATATCAATCATCCATTTTGTTGGATTATGGTTTACACCTTATCAACACCCATGTTCCATTGATATTAAGTATACACAAGAACGGATCAACAACGAATTAAGGGTTTGTTGCGAGTCGCGAGCATGGAGTCTTGGTTAAGAACCACCCAAAGGGAGTGTACTATGGTTAAACCTGAAAATCATGTTCTACAAGAGGTTCCCATAGTCATCATCCCATCTTTCGGATATTATCGGATAAACGACTACTCGTATTCCAAAAATATTCTCAAGAGAGACTCTTATGAGTGTAGTATCGCGTAACAATCGTATCAAATCTTACACTTGAATGATCTTCACACTACGTCCTAAAAATAGGCCAAGATGGGCGTGGTAAACTAAGTTCCTTGGCTTCTAAGGCATATATTGGAAAGAGTAATGCCTAACCACGACTACTCGTGCGACATTATTGATCCCAACATAACCTCCACCAAGTGAATGGGCTTGCAAGTCAACTTGCTAAGGAATAACTCCACACAAGTCAACAAGACTATGCCATTCTCCTATCCTAAGTGCACTCGAGTTCGGGTATAGAACTCATCTCACAAAGATCACCAAGCATACAAGGAATTAATATTCAAACAATTCAATCATTACATACAATACAGTAATCCCAAATTGCACAAAAAATATGTCACAAAGCAATATACCATACAATACAACAAATATAAAAAATAGGCAAAACCCACTAGGAAATGATAGTCCCCAGCAGAGTCGCCACTTTTCTGTAGCGGGGTATTCGTTACCATTAGAGATATTGACTAAATCCAAGGTAAACCATACAAGTCGAGTCGCCACCGCAATTCTATTTATCCAAAGGAATGGTTAGAAAGCGAACAAAAACCTAAAAGTTTTATCGAATCAAAAACTAGTAAAAATGTCAGAGATCTGGGTAAGGGGGTTGGTTATGCAATGGGAAGGTTTTAAGCACCCAAAACATCCTAGGTACTCCTAGGGAACCCTTTTCATAAGTGTTGTTCTAGTCTAAGGGGTGTAGGTATATCTAAAGTACTATTTACTAAAAGGAAGGTTAAAAGAAAATGACTCGCAAGGATGTCGCATCCAATGCCTACGTATCTCATCTGAGTATGAGAATCAACGTCTTCGTAGCTCGGCTACCTATCGGTTAAAGAGAAGCGTGCTCGGTAAGACGTCGCGTCTTATGCCTACGTATCTCATCTGGAATGAGAATCAGAGCAAAACGTAGTTCGGCTAACTAGGGGTTAAGGATTGCCATCTGAACATGGACTTACAAAAAAGGACACCAGCTGTGTCAAAGGAGGGTGGGCAGTGTGTTCAACGTCCTAGCAGCAGGTGTCGCAGCTCGCTGAATCGAGTCTTAGGCAGTTACCTCTTTGCAATAGAACGAACTGACATGCCATAAGATCAGAGGCGCACGGAAGGTCTAAAAGTGGGGAAGCTCTGCTCTAGAGTTGTCATGCAATATGGACCTATGTGTTAGGATTTACAAAGGGGAACATCTACCTAATGTTAGCATGCAAAGAATAAGGGAATTCTACCTATGTTATCATACAAAGGGTTCTACCTAATGGGTGCTACCTAAACGGAACAAGAGTCGACGGATGGAGCGTGAAGAGGAGTTACGGATAAGGGTATATGGCGATGCTAGAGGCAATCGACTTACAGGTAGATGGCGATTCCTGAGGCAATTGACTTACAAGAGGATGGATGAATGCGTGTTGGTTCTGTTATGTTTTGAAAATGATTACTCGACGTTGGATCGAGCTTTTGATCTTATTTTGAAATGGTTATCGGATGTTCGTTTTAATTCTTGTATTAACAGGTGACTAAAGAAATAAAGAAATAAATATTATACACTTTATGGGAGAGGGGTACATTTGTTACGAATGGGGATTGTTCATGGCAAACAAACAATAAGAATATATGCCTCATACATCATACAAGTAGGCAACAGTTATCAATCAGATCGGATAAATAAACAATATATAATCAAACCAAAGAATCAAATAATGGAGCATTTAAACAATGCATGGGAGTATGAACATGTTAAATAATCAAGCAATAGAAAGCATGAATGAGAGAAACAAGTATAAAAGATAACAGATGAATCAAACAGATGAAAATATGCACACGAATGGTCCACTGAATAATTTAATCAGGAAATGAGGTAAGGACCAAATAAAATCAAGGTAGAAGGCCTTTAATACATGGCATATGAGATGAACGAGGGAGGATCAAAAGATCTCTTCAATTGCCATAAGCAATCCCTAAGTCAAACATCGATCATAAAGAAGTCAACTGAAAATTCAAGTCAACTTAAAAAATAACAAATAAATAGCAAATTAATCAAGAAAATTATGAAAAATTAAACTAAATAAGGCGGGGTCAGGACATCATCATCCCCTAAAAAGATTTTTAAAATAATGAAAATTGGCACGTGAATTAATTAAAACAAAACTTAGGTCAAACCAAAAGTCAATTAATAAGACTAGGTTAGAAATAAATCAAGAATAAATAGTAAATTAATCAATAAAATTATGAAAAACTAAACTAAATAAGGTGGCATCAGGATATCATCATCCCCCAAAAAGATTTTAAAAATAATGAAAATTGATACGTCAATTAATTAAAATAAAACAGAAGTCAAATTAAAAGTCAACCAACCAAACTGAGTCAAAAATAAATCCAAATAAATTGAAAATGTGAAATAAAATTCCAAGAAAAGGTCAAGTTGACCATGAGACAGTGGTCAACCTTCATCCCAAAAATCAAATTCTAACAATGATTTTAAGTCATAAAATTAAAATCAATAAAAAAAGTGTGTTAAAATGGACCATTATTAAAATAAAATATTAATATTAAAAAAATACGAAAATGAAAATGATATAAAATTAAATAAAACGTTAAGAAAAGTGAAAAATATTTTTGGTAATTTTATGGACGAAGAAAATATTTTAAATAAGAAAAAGAAATATGAAAATGGAAGGATTAATGGTGATGAACATGGTAAGCAAGCGTAGATATATCAAAACATGGCCATGGAAGAGATGTTTACCTAATGGAAAATAGAAGTGGAATGGAATCTGATATGTGATGAAGCTTTGCATCCTTGCCACTAAATTTCAATGCTCCTTTAGGGTTAGGGTTTCAGCTTCTTAAATAGGGTGGATTAGGTGTTCTCATGGGCTTTTTAATAAGTGATTTATCCATAAGAATAAAAGTGTGAAGTGAGATGTAAAATGTTGTTATTTTGGGCCAAACTTAAGTGAATGTATGTCCAATGCATGGCCAAAAGAGGTAAAAAAAACGTGACTGGTTTGTGCAACATGCTTAGAAAATCTGATTGGGCCAGCCAGGCCCAAAATCTGCCTAGAAAATCAAGTCATAGTGCCCACTTTAAATGAATGTATCTCTCAAACCATGGATCCAAATGAGATGATTCCAAAAGGATGTGAAAGAGGACATGGTAAGGTACAATTGTTGTGAAGAAAGTATTTTCAAGTAATACCTTGAAGTGCAAGAAAACTGGCCAAGAAGTCTTGACAAATTTTGAAGATTTTGGACTTAGAAATTTTTCTAAGTGTCCTAAACAAATGTCTCACTTTGACTAAGAATAACTTTCTCAATTCTAATCCAAATGGAGCAAACTTTATATCTCTAGAAAGTTTGGAACAAGAGGAACAACTTTCATGTGATAGAAATTTTCAAATGGAGCTTTTCTCTTGATGCAAAATGGGCTTAAAGTGAGTGCAACGATCATGAAAACTTGCCCTAAATGGAAAGTCAACCATTTCCAAATTAAGTAACTTTTCCAATTCCTGATTAAATGATGAATCCATGATCCAACCTTGATCAAATTTCACATGTAGGATCCCCTAGGCATGGATTTTGATATTCCACTCTTAAAATGTCAGGAGTTGACTTTTCTGGCCCCACAGTTGACTTTTCCCAAACTGTCTGATTCCCTATTCCATTGATTAATTGAAGCACTTCTAGCTCAAATAAAGAGCTGATTTTTTGTATGTAGACCCTTGTGGACATATGAAGGGCCATGGAAAAGTGTTTCACCTAAAGAATCAGAAATAAACTGATTTTATACCAAACCCTAGTTTTAGGGAAAAATGATCAGGAACTGATTGCACTGATTGCCAATGGGTCTTTCTGAGCTAATTGTGAATCTTCCTAGGCCAAGATGCCTCTCTAATCATGACCTGGATGAGCTCCTCTACTTCCAACCAAACATTGCCTGTTGCAGGTAGCCATGAAACCCTAATTTCTGATTAAATCCAGATGAACACTCTGATAGCTTTGAATCCTTCACTAATGAACTGAGGACCATAATAAGATACTTGGACCCCCCTGAGACCCTTGAGACTTGTATACTTAGAAAATGAAGTCCAATTCTCAATCTTGCTTTGTGTGGGCTCCTTCTGTTAAGGAGTGATCGATCAAAACCTGATCTCCATGTCACTAATGCAGTATGCAATGAGTATGACCTAATATGATGCTAATGAAGTGTAAAACATAATCCCATGCTTCTAGGAAATATGAAGGGTAAATTTTGGGGTATTACACTAGGAGGCTCCTAAGTCCAATGCAATGGCTAGATGAAGATGAGAAAAAGCATGACAATGGTCCATAAATTTCCTAATCATCATATATGTCTCCCAAGTATCTCAATTTGCCAATTTGATCAATATAACCCAAAGGGCTTGAAGATTGTTTCCCAAGGAAACCCTAATTTCATTGTGCTTTGACTGTGCCTTGCCCATGAAGCAATCTCAACCTATGATCAAATTTAATCAAGGGAAGTTCTTTCATTTATCATTTTATGCATATATGAGCCTATTTGAGGCCCCTCAATCATTTATTCATCAAGATTGGAAGTTTGGCCTTGAAACGTTGACCAGTCAAGTCATCTGACTAAGTTGAGGATCAATGAGATATAACGTTTGATTTATTTGTCAAATGAAGATTACCCCAAAAGATAAACTATTCATAAGACCCATATGAACAACTTTCATGTTCATCAAAAATCCATTTGAAGCTTGGAAGGTCATCATTCATTTCAAAACAATATAGATCATTTTGACTGAAACCCTAATTTTAGGTCAACTTGCCAAGGGTATAACTTCCTTAATTTGTATGATTTTTGGGTGAGACCAAAGGCATTGGAAAGATTGAGATGTCTACTTCAAATATTATGTTTGACAAAATTTCATAATCCTAAAAGAAATACATGTCAAAATGCAAAACATTATAGGTCGTCTTGGACCTAATTCATTGAATTTGAAAAAGTACCCAACTTCAAATGCCCATAACTTTGTCATAGAAAATCCAAATGATGCAAACTTTGAGTCTATATTTACCATCTCGAAAGGATATACAACTTTTATGCTGAATATTTTTTCATTTTAAGCTTTTATAATGAGGACAGAGGGGTTTAACCAAGCTTACTTTTGGGTGATTTTTTTCAAAATGATTTGAACATGTTTTACACTTGGACTTTCCAAGCCAATTTTGATCAATTTGCACATGCCAAATGATTTTTTTTCCAACATTACTTTTGTTCCTTATTTAAAGATGTTTCCAACCATTACTCACAATAGTCCTTGGGGTCTACCATTTGGGAGATTCGAATTTATTTTCATTTAGGTGCATTCTTGATATTTTATGTTGAAACTTGAACTGCAAGCATTTACCATCCAACTTGCATGACCAAATGCCTTTCATGTGAACTCAACAAGCTTCTGCAGTCATTCATGGGCCTCTCACACGCCCACAAAGGCCCATGCATTCAAATTCCAATTTCCATGCACATGAGCAAAGTGTGATGAGCAGATACATTCAGCTATAAATAAACACCTCATGAGCTTCATTTGACAACCTTTTGGAGATCTTATATGCTGCTGCACTGAAACCATATCCCTCACTAAAGGAATCAATCACTTTCTTCAATATTTTCGAGCTTGAAATTCAGCAACATTAGCTGAGTTTTAAAGCCAAATTCCTTAGCCAATCGTTTCCACTACATTCATTGATCAAGAAGGAGCAAAAATCTTGGAAAATTTATGGCCAGAAGCTCACCAATTTGAAGGTATAAACTCAAACTGTTTGGATCTGAAACTCCTAATTCAATGTAGTTTTCTTGTGTTTTGGTAGTTCTCTGAAGTCCTCATACTTGAGGCAAGCTTTTGATGCATTTAATTTGCCATTTCATGAACAATCCGTATGGACACCATGATTTTCTCCTTCATCTTTCTCTCAATATATAGGAAGATTTGAAAGAAATCAATTGGTACGGTGATGATCTACATCACACGAGCTTCATTTCCATATCCTTATTTTTCATTTTCGTTGAGGTTCATTTCTCTGCAAATTTGGTCGGAGTTTGTGTGGTTGGCCGGAGAAGACGGTGGTTTCCACCGCCACCACCACGTGTGTTGCTCCCTGGCCATTGGATCTCCCTTCCATGATCTAATAGTGTGCGTCTGTTTTAATTACTTCATTTAATTCGTTGTGTTACGCGTTTGACTTGAGCCTACCGTATATCCTCAGATCCAGGCCATGCATTAGTGCCACATCAATTAATGAACTATATCATGTGGCTCTGTTTCGCTTGTTTCATTTTTTCTTTTATTTTCTTTTAATTCATTTCATTTTCATTAATTCATTAAAAATTCATTTGAAGTCAGAAAAGTATGAGACCAACTTTGAAATTTTTCTTGAAAAATCTAGTTTCATATTATGATTTTTAATTATTTTTGTGACTTCATTTGATATTTTTCATGGATTATTTGATTTTTAATAGTTTTAATTCATTTTAAAATACTTTCTGACTTTTAAAAAATACAAAAATATTTTCATAGCATCTATGGATCATGATAAGTCAATGAAAAATAGTCTTAACAATTTCTTGTTTGTTTTGAGATTATTTGAGATTTTAATTCATATTATGCTATTTTTGGTTATTTTTAATTGATTTTAATTACTTTCTGACTTTAAATTTTTTTGAGAAAATTAGTCAAAGTTTGTTTGACTATGTTGAACCTATGAGAATTTAATTGGACTTTTTGAAGTTGCTTTGAGTTGAATTTGAGGTTCAACTTTATTTGTTTATTTTTTATTTGTATTTTCTTTTAATTCAAAAAAATACCAAAAAAATACTATTGACTTCTTGACTTGTTATATTCATTTCTCTTCTGTTTGGTGTTGATTGAGGTTGAATTGATTCAACTTTGATCAAATTCATTGGATCTTGTGGTTTGAAAATCCTTAAGGATCATCACCTAGAAAGATGAATGAATTTGATCAAGGATGAGTTATCCCTTGATCAATTGGGATTGGTTGTTGACTTCTTACCCCCTCCCTTTCATCTTCATCCCTTTCTTTCCCTCAATGGCCAATGAGTTAAAGTCTTAAGGTTCGTCTTGACAAATGAAAGTTTAATCTTCTTTGATCCAAACCAAGTGATAGATTGCTTCTTGTGTCAAAGATAGGTTGCTTCTTGATCAAGCAAATAATCAAAAGTCAATACAAGGCACTTCCCCTTTTGTTTGGCATGGCAAGTTTATGGAGCTTGGCTTACTAGTCATGACCTCTAACTTGTGTTCTTTGCCTATATTCTTATTGATCGGCCTCAGATAGGTGTGACTACTATATTAGTCCACTTACGATTATTTAACATAGCGCTACATTGTCTTATGACAAGCTAACATAACTCTACTAACTACTAACTTTAATTTGAGCACTTTAAATTCTTGTCATTTACTTTTAATGTCATTTATTTCTTGCTCATTATTCATCTTGCTTTTCATTTTGCTCACTTGAGCACATTGTTGGTTCTAAGTGTTGGCAGCAATTTTGGTAAAACAAAGAATGTTCACAAGATGTTGTGTGTGATGTCTTAACATAAGATATCCTATGTACCTGCTGGAGTTTAAATGGAAAATATAATTATGCAGGATTGTTTCAGGATGTCATACACGATGTCATGACATCTGATATTATGTACCTGCTGGAGATTATAAAAGGAATTATGGAATTATGCAGGATTGTTCCAGGATGTCAGACCCAATGTCATGGCATCCTGTTGTAGCACCTCAAATTTGCACCTATCATTGTACATACATTTTCATTATTAGGTCATTAACATTTAACATAGTCCACTGCATAGCATTGCATTGTCCTTTGCCCCAAGTGCAAGCCAGTCAGAAGAATTAGGTCAAACTGGTCAGGAGATCAGTCAGTCAAGCAAGCAAGTGCAATTTTCATTGAAACAAGGCCCTAGGATTGGTCCAACATGTTCACATGACCTAGGGATCCTTTGGAAGTGTGTTGGTCAAGGGTTGGATGTTCAGAAGTCATCAGTCAATGCACAGTCAGTCAGAAACCCTAAAAAGTCAAACTTGGTCAACTGTGACTGATTTTTATGGTTTTGATGATGGAATTTGGTTTGAAAGGGCTTATTCATGTCCAAATAGGCCTCATATATCATGTCAAACACCATCATGGAAGAATTTGAAGCCAGATCAGAAATTTCCAAAAATAGAAACTGGACCTGTAATTGAAACCTGCCAAAAATGGAAACTTCTTGATCCCAAACTTACATCATGATACAAGCTTCAAATGAATTTTTTCCCAACATGAAAGTTGAAGATCTTGTTCTCCCATTTCCAAAAAGTCCAAGAACTCTCAATTCCCATGTATGGTTGGCAAGATATGATCAATTCATTTTCAAAAATTCTTGAACTTCAAAAGGCCATATCTCTCAAACCATTTGGCCAAATTTGGTGAGGTTTTTTCCAACAAGCCACATTTGACCTCCTCTTTCCAAAAATGTAATCCTCATGCACCAAAACCTCATGGATCAAAATGGCCTTTTTGAACTTGCTTGAATTAATTTCAAGTGAGGTTGAAATTTGACTTTTCCAAATAACCATTTTTAATCATTTTGGCCAATTGAGAATGACTAGAAATCATATTTTGGACATGTTCAAGGCCCATTTTCGCAGCTACAGCTCATGCACCATGCCACTTGAGTGAAATTAGCAAAAGGACACTTTTTACCAACTCCAATTCCACTTTTTCATGAACCTTGATTAGTACCATTAAACAGAGTATATATACATCATTTTTTCTTTGAAAGAAACCCTAGCAGCCACACATTCAAGACAAAAAAATCTCATTTCTCTCATTTGCTCATTTCTCCCATTTTTTGAACCTTCTGCAAAAATCTTCAAAGGGCATAGGCTTTGGTCGTTGGTTTCATGGTCTATCATCATCTTGGCACCATTTTCAAGCTCCATTCCTGAACTGTAAGCCAAGCACACGACTGTTCCATTGAAGAACACTTCCATGGCAGAGTTGGTGTCGAGCAAAAACAAGCATCATTGAGCCAAATTCCTTCAACCATTTAGCATATGGAAGCTTTGTGAGCATCTGTTTTGGGCATTTGCAACAAGAAAACCACTGAATCGACACTGTCCTCCAAACTTAGTAAGTTTTCGATTTTCATTATCCTCTAAACCATGCCATGCTTTAGGTAGGTCTTGTTTCGCTGATTCTGTTGAGCTTTGGATCCATAAAAATGGTCGAGTGATGAGTGAATAATGATGATTTGAAGTTGCATGTCAAATGTTGTTTTTGCTTATTTCTTCTGTTTTAGTTAAAGTTACTGAAAATAAATGATGGAATGTTGATGATGATGCTTGGCTGGTTCGAATATTGCTCTCAATTTGTGTTTCTGGAAAATTAAATGGTTGAGTCGAATTTGAGATGATGAAGATACACTGTTGATGCATGAACCCTAAAATGAACCCAGAATTTTGTCTGTTTTGGTCGTTGGTTTTGTCTTGCATGAAATTGTTACTGTACCATCGCCCCATGACCAATCACAACATTCCGTTTCAGTGAGCAAAACGCCGCGTTTAGGTTAAGTGACTCAGGAATTACAAGTTTGCCATTCGTGGCACATGGCTTATTAGATTATGTTGTATTTTTCTTTTTAATTTCATTTTTGATCACAAACTTGTAAAAATCATATCTCCATCATTTTAAGTCCAAAATTCATGGGATTTTTTGCATTCTCTTCATCATGATCTCTGCTTAATTGTCATATTTTTTCCAGATTTTTGTGATGAATGGATTTTATTTTGCATATTGGTTTGTAACATGTATACATATTTTGCACATTCCACCAAATCATTTGTGAAATAGTCATGACTTATCCTATGGACCTGAAAATTTTTGTGCACAAACTAGACATCTCTATGGTGATTTTGGTGTAAAGATCATGAATTTATCTTATCTGGTTTGTGAGTTGTGAATTTTTGAAGTAGGGTGTGACAATTTGTGTCACACCATTGATGTTCAACTTGTTGATTTTTATAGTCGTGCCTATTGACCTCCAAATGGATTGATTTTTTGTATGATTGAGCTTGAATATGTCTAGTTTGCATATGATTTTTTGTGGATTTGTTTATGGCATTTTCCAATTGTTTGAGATTTTCTCCCTTGTTTGACCAAAATGTTGACCTTATGTGATGCATGTGCCCATTTGTTTTGTGAAATGCTCATACTTTATTAGATGGACATGAAATTTTACATGAGATTACTAGACATCTTAATCTTTGCCATGGTTTTAGTCCCATCCATTTATCATATGCCATCTCTGGTTTATGAACTTTCCAAGTTGATGCATGTTTGGTTGACTTCTTTGAGCATGTTCAAAATTGCTTTGACTTTCTGATTTTCATTGAATGCCTTCCACTTGTCCAAATTAGATGAAATTTGACATGCTTACCATGCTGTGGGTTGTGATTGACCATGATTTATTTGGTGATTTTTTGGAAATGTTTGAGATTGGTTTTGATGCAAGTCTTGCTGTTGACTTCTATGAGCTTCTAAATGCCATGCTTTGACCTAACTTGTTCATGAAATGATGATGATGATTGATATGAATGTGCACCTAATTGGTATTGTTTCTTAACTATTTGAACATGATCTTGGATGCTTGCCCTTTGCTGTTTTGATCTTTTTCATACCTTTTTGACCCTAGGCTAGCCCTAGTGGTCCTGTTACTCACCTTTGAGCTTATGTTTTCAAGTTGATCAGCAAATGACCAATGAGAATAATTCTTTTGATTGAGCTTTGTGCCTTGCACATTCATTGGTTTCTGACTAACTGTTGATGTCTGTTTCTTTTTGTTTTGTTTGAAGTTGTATACTAACATCTGCTTGACTATTTCAGGTGCTTTTAGTTGCTCAGTTCCTTGTGAACTTTTGCTTTGCTTTGCTTGTATAAGCAAATTGCATTGAGGTATATTTCTCATCTTCATGTAGTCTGGAAGACCTGGCCTGTTACTTGGCCAGGCAACTGTCTGAAGTCCTCCTTAAGAGGCAATGTTTGTGTATGTTTAAATCTTGTCCCTGTACATATGCAAAGTCCTCCTAAGTGAAGAGGCAATTGGCAGACACAAGGGATATGCAATCTATCCCCTGCTATTCTGTGTGTCATCTGCTTTGCTCACACCACTGTGTTGATGCATTGCAGATACAAACTCAAGATCTTGTACAATTGTACAGTTGAGTCAGTTTCAAATGTGTAGGAGGGTTCCCACCTTCTGAACCCACACATTCTTGTCTTAAGCTCTCCCAGGCCAGGGATAAGAGCTGTGAAGTCTCATCTTCACTCACCTTTCATCTGCTTCGCCTTAGCCCCTCAATGGCAAGGTTAAGAGCTAACACTACCCAGTTCCAGAGGTTTGTTTGTTGAGGTTGATATGACCCCTCGACTAAAACCTAACCTTGTTTGAGCCCATTGCTTGCATATAGTGTGTGCTACTTGTGCTTGTGTGTTTGCTTTAGCTTGCTTCCTGTGCAAGTTAGGTGTGGCTTGCTTCCTGTGCAAGTCATGATTAGGATAGGCTTGCTTCCTGTGCAAGTTAGCTAGAAACCTTAACTTAGGGATGATTTGCATGATAACATCTAGGCTCGAGTCGTAGTCTCCCTAGTTGTGTCTCCCTCTGTTATCTGGTTAGGCTAGTCCTTTATCCCTCCGTAGGGGAACTACGTCGCCCTGATCCTCATACCAGATGAGGTACGTAGGCAGGAGATGAGCAGATCTCTCCGGGCGCCTGTGTCTTTGTTTTGTCTTGTTGTGTGCTTGGAAGCTGATGTAAGTCCATCGAGTGGCATTCGGGTTCCAGTGTGGGTTTGTTGGTTCGGATGCTGATGTAAGTCCAGTGATTGGCGTTCAGGCTCCACGTTTGCCTCTTTGTGTGTGTTTTGGATCGGATGCTGATGTAAGTCCAGTGATTGGCATACAGGCTCCACGTTTGCCTTTGCCAGTGTTTGTTTGTGTGTGTGTCAGCCGAGCTACGAATGCTCTGATTCTTCTCTCGTCCGAGGAGATACGTATGCATAGGATGCGATATCCTAGCGAGCATGTGTCGTTTCCCCAGTCCGAACTACTTTGACTCTGATGTCTATGCCTGATAGACTAAGTAGGCCCAGGATGCGATATTCTGCCGAGTCAGTCTCTTTTGTTTTCTTGTGTCTCTTTCAGCCAGTTGTGTGTGTGTGAGCAGTGTTTTTTAGCAACCATTTTCCTTCCTATTGTGCGTGGATCCCGTCGAGTACGACGGATGCGTAGGGGTGCTAATACCTTCCCTTCGCATAACCGACTCCCGATCCCATTCTCTTTGGTCACGAGACCATGTCTTTTCCCAGGTTTACTCTGAGCGTTTCCTTTCCCTCTTTTGGGATAAATAACGCACAGTGGCGACTCTGTTGTTCTTGTTTTCCCGCCGGTTTTTCGCGTAGTGCGACAGCTGGCGACTCTGCTGGGGATATAAGAGAAGTTGACCTATGCTGGTCCATCTTTCCTAAGCGAGTCTCTCCTAGCGCTCTCTAGGATAGGGTTTGGTTGCTTTTGGCTGTTATTTATTGCGTTCATTTGTATATATGTGCATTTATCGTTTGCATTTATTGTTTGCATTAATGTTTGCATTTATTCATCTGTTCACCTGGCTGGTTGTCTGTTTCTCTCTGTTGGGGTGGGAGTTACATGAGGTAAAAGGCCCAATACCCAGGCCATGAGTGAAATCTAGGATACTTAGGAATAGAGTGATTCATGGGAAGCGGGTGGTATTGCGCCACTTAGCGGAACATTGATATCACGAGCAGTTCAGACCCTGGTGGGATATTATCGTTACATACTTCGGGTGTGTATATGATGATATTCTGCGAAAGGTTATTTATGCTGCGTTTCTCTCGACCTTACCCTGGCCTAGATGACACCCATGAATGGGGAGGGAATGATCATTATTACAGGTACAGTTGGTGACTTGTTGGTGACTTGTTGGTGACTTGTGATCCTGTTGGTGACTATTGGTTCAGAAGTTTGGGGTCTCAGATGACTTTGGGTTTCAGATGAATTTGTGGTTCCGAGTTCAAGCCGAAGCTTTGATCCTGTGTTCCGAGAGACACAGCCAACCAGTCTTGTCTGCATCATTTGCATCATAACATGTTTATTTTCAAAAAAATACGCAATAAAAAAAAAAAAAAAAAAAAAAAAACTAATCCCTGCATGCATATCATTTCTCAGGTACATTCCAGAGCTTGTTCACTGATAGAGATGGCAACAGTCCCAGAGTTGAAGCGGAAGACTTGTTCCTACAGCTTTCACCGTGAACCTTTGACGTCTCTGATTGAGTTGAGCAACCTTATGACCAGTGGTAACCAGAAGGGGTTTGTTGACCAGTATGGAGATATTCTGACACTGTTGAAGATGGTAGTCGATCCGGTGCCGTTGCAGACTCTTCTACAGTTCTACGACCCAGGGCTTCATTGTTTCACCTTTCAAGATTATCAGTTGGCGCCTACTCTTGAGGAGTACTCCATTCTGCTGAGTGTCCCGGTCCGGTATCAGGTTCCTTTCTTGGATGTGCCCAAGGAGGTTGATTTCAGAGTTGTTGCCAGAGCTCTCCATTTGGGTATCAAGGAAGTCAGCGATAGTTGGAAGTCCAGTGGGGATGTTGTAGGATTGCCTTTGAAGTTTCTGTTGAGGGTAGCTAGAGAAGAAGCAGAGAAGGGAAGTTGGGAAGCCTTTCATGCTCAGTTGGCCGTCATGATCTATGGGATCGTCCTGTTTCCGAGTATGCCCAATTTTGTTGACTATGCTGCAGTCAGTATTTTCATTGGAGGAAATCCAGTTCCTACTCTGTTAGCTGACACTTACTATGCTATTCACAGTAGGCATGGTAAGGGTGGGGCTATCAGGTGTTGTCTCCCGCTTTTGCTCAGATGGTTCTTGTCTCTCCTGCCAGTCAGTGGACCTTTTGTGGATGCTCAGAGCACGCATAAGTGGACTCAGAGGGTTATGTCTCTTACCTCCTATGATATCAGGTGGCAATCTTACCGGATGGATGTGCGTAACGTCATTATGAGCTGTGGAGGATTCCGTAATGTGCCACTCGTAGGGACTAGGGGTTGCATCAATTACAACCCGGTTCTTTCTCTTCGCCAGTTGGGGTTTGTGATGAAAGGAAGACCACTTGAGGCTGAGGTAGCAGAAAGTGTGTATTTTGAGAAGCAGAGTGACCCGGATAGATTGGAGCAGATAGGAGGAGCTTGGAAGTCTATTGGTATGAAGGATGGATCTGTCTTAGGGAAGAAGTTTGCCGTTGCTATG
Source organism: Lathyrus oleraceus (assembly GCF_024323335.1). Classification (NCBI taxonomy): domain Eukaryota; kingdom Viridiplantae; phylum Streptophyta; class Magnoliopsida; order Fabales; family Fabaceae; genus Lathyrus; species Lathyrus oleraceus. The sequence continues at coordinate 454,391,360 of NC_066582.1, read as the reverse complement.
CCCGATTACACTGATTGGGTCAAGGAGAGAGTAGAAACTTTGTTGTTACCCTACGATAGGATGGAGCCGTTGCAGGAGCAACCACCTTTGATCCTTGCTGAGAGTGTGCCTGCGGAGCACTACAAGCAAGCCCTAATGGAGAATCGCCGTTTGAGAGAGAAGGAGCAAGATACCCAAATGGAGTTGTACAAAGCCAAAGCTGATAGGTTGAATTTGGCTCATCAACTCAGAGGAGTGCGAGGAGAAGATGCTAGCAGACTGAGAAGCAAGAAGAGATCCTACGAGGAGATGGAGAGCATGTTAGATGCAGAACACCGGGAGTGCTTGAGGCTGCAGAGGGTTGAGGCCAGCTATCAGAAGAAGATCAGAGACTTGGAGAAGCAACTCAGAGATAAAGACATCCAGTTGAAGAAGGAAGTAGACTTGAGACAGGCATCAGAGAACCACCTTGGAGGAGAAGTGGTAGAGCTTAGACGACAACTGAAGGAGAAGATCACTCTTTTGCCAGAATGTTCAGAATGTGACCTGTTGATAGACCAGTGTCAGTACTTGAAGACTCTCATTCCGGGAGGCCGTTTGTCTTAGCTTGTATCTTTGATATGTATGTTGAGAATCACCTCCAGGCTTGTTGGATGGGATTCATTGTTGTACTCCGATTGTTTGGATTTTCTTTGTCGACTTTGTTGTATGATCCTGTTACTCATATAGATGAGGTTGTTGGTTTCACCTTGTACTCATCACTCTTGTGTATGTTTTTTTTGTGCTTCTATGTTGTTCTTGCTGCAGGTTGCCATCTTTTGAGGATGACTCAGGCTCTTTGAATGCCTGAGGAATGAACATATCATGTGCATCATACGCATCATTAGCACCATACTCATATCATTTTGCATAACAGGTGTTCTTGGTCGTGACTTCTCACTCTTGGTTCCTGTTCAGGCAGGATAGCTGATCAACGTCCGCACCGCTACTCAACAAGACTGAATCAACAGAGAGGTATGGATCAAGTTCAAGCTGAGTTGGCTGAGATGAAGGCTAACATGGCCCAGTTTATGAATATGATGCAAGGGGTTGCACAAGGTCAAGAAGAACTTCGAGCCATGGTTCAGAGACAAGAGGCTGCAATTCCACCGGTCAACCATGCTCCGCCAGAGGGAGGCCCGGTCAATGATAATAATGTTGCTGCTGCTGTACCCATCAACAACTATGCTGTAGGTGATGAGTTGGGGGTATTCGAATCAACGGTCAACCTATTGCTCCAGATGCCGCTAATGCCAGAGCAGTCCGTGCCCCGGCCCGTAATCCTGCTCCGATTGTTGACAGACAAGAGGATATGTTCACTCTGCTCAGTGAAGACGAAGACGTTCTGGGAAGGGTTGATGAGAGGGATCGTAAAGTTGATGCCCTTGCTGAGAAAATTAGAGCTATGGAATGTCAGAATTCTCTCGGTTTTGATGTTACCAATATGGGGTTGGTGGAAGGTTTGAGAATCCCTTACAAGTTCAAAGCACCGTCCTTCGATAAATACAACGGTACTTCTTGCCCTCGCACCCATGTGCAGGCTTATTATCGAAAAATCTCTGCGTATACCGATGATGAAAAGATGTGGATGTATTTTTTCCAAGATAGTCTATCTGGGGCTTCTTTGGACTGGTACATGGAATTAAAGAGAGATTCGATCCGATGCTGGAGGGATCTGGGTGAGGCCTTCTTGAGGCAATATAAACATAACATGGACATGGCGCCTAGCCGGACTCAGCTGCAGAGTCTATGTCAGAAATCCGGAGAGAGCTTCAAGGAGTACGCCCAGAGGTGGCGTGAACTGGCTGCTAGAGTTCAACCCCCTATGCTGGAGAGGGAGTTGACAGATGTTTATCGGTACTCTTCAGGGTGTGTTTATGGACCGGATGGGGAGCTGCCCATTCGGTAGTTTTTCTGATGTTGTCATTTGTGGAGAGAGGACTGAGAGCTTGATTAAAACTGGGAAGATCCAAGATGCTGGTTCCTCTTCTTCTAAGAAGCCGTTTGCTGGGGCACCTCGTCGAAGAGAGGGTGAAACTAATGCTGTTCAACACCGCAGAGATCAGAACAGAAGTGAATACCGTCAAGTTGCTGCAGTGACCATTCCGGCACCTCAACCTCGTCAACAACAACAACAAAGAGTTCAACAACCGCAACAACAACAACAGCAACGTCCGTATCAGCCCAGACAAAGGATGCCTGATCGACGTTTTGATTCGCTACCCATGTCGTACGCCGAACTGCTGCCCGAACTACTCAGGTTGGGGTTGGTTGAGTTGCGTACAATGGCTCCGCCTACAGTATTGCCTCCTGGGTACGACGCCAACGTCCGTTGTGACTTTCACTCTGGGGCACCAGGGCATCATACTGAGAAGTGTCGGGCTCTCCAGCACAAGGTCCAAGATTTGATCGATGCCAAGGCGATCAACTTCGCTCCAGTGCCTAACGTCGTAAACAACCCTATGCCTCAGCATGGTGGGCATAGAGTGAACAATATTGAGGGGAAAGAAGCTGAAGATCTGGTTGTTAATGTTGATGATGTTCAGACTTCTCTGCTAGTTGTGAAGGGCCGTCTGCTGAATGGGGGTGTCTACTCGGGCTGTGATGAGGATTGTTTGGGCTGTGCAGAATCTGAGAATGGTTGCGACCAGTTAAGGGCCGGTATCCAGGGTATGATGGATGAGGGTTGTTTGCAATTCAGTAGGGCTGTAAAAGATCGTGGAACAGTGTCAACTATCACCATTTACTTTAAACCGTCTGAAGGACGTGGACAAAGGGTCGTTAGTGCACCTGCAACAAATGGTACCCCAGTTACCATTTCCGTGCCTGTAACCATCAGTGCTCCAACTACTATCGTTGCGTCTGGAAGAAGGGCTGTTGAGAATAGTAGAGCCGTGCCGTGGAAGTATGATAATGCTTACCGCAGTAACAGAAGGGCTGAAAGTCAGACGAGACCAGTGAATCAAGCTCCAGTGACAATTGGTTTACCGAATAGAGTTCCTGCAACTGTTGGTCCGGCTGTGGATAATGTAGGGGGTCCAGGAGGTTTTACCAGAAGCGGTCGTCTGTTCGCACCGCAGCCTTTGAGGGACAATAATGCTGAGGCTCTCGCCAAAGCAAAGGGTAAGCAAGCTGTGGTTGAGGAAGAGCCTGTCCAGAAGGAAGCGCCCGAGGGGTCATTTGAGAAGGACGTGGAGGAGTTTATGAAAATAATCAAGAAGAGTGACTACAAGATTGTAGATCAGTTGAATCAAACTCCGTCCAAGATTTCTATACTTTCACTGTTGTTGTGCTCTGAGGCACACCGTAATGCCTTGCTGAAGATGTTGAATCTGGCTTACGTGCCTCAGGAGATTTCTGTCAATCAACTGGAGGGTGTGATGGCCAATGTGAGCACCAGGCATGGTGTAGGATTCACCAACCTGGACTTACCGCCTGAAGGGCGGAACCATAACAAAGCCTTGCACATCACCATGGAGTGCAAGGGGGCAGTGTTGTCTCACGTATTGGTAGACACCGGGTCGTCGCTGAATGTGTTGCCTAAGCAGATTCTGAAGAAGATTGATGTGGAAGGGTTTGTGCTTACTCCCAGTGACCTGATCGTTCGTGCTTTCGACGGCTCCAAACGTTCTGTGTGTGGGGAAGTTACCTTGCCTGTGAAGATAGGTCCTGAGGTATTCGATATCATCTTCTATGTTATGGACATCCAGCCCGCCTATAGTTGTTTATTGGGGCGTCCATGGATTCATGCAGCAGGGGCAGTCTCGTCGACTCTCCATCAAAAGCTCAAGTATGTCTGGAACGGTCAGATTGTGACCGTGTGCGGTGAAGAAGAGATTCTGGTGAGTCATCTATCCTCGTTCAAATATGTTGAGGTGGATGGCGAGATCCACGAAACCTTATGCCAGGCGTTTGAGACTGTGGCTCTTGAGAAAGTGGCGTACGCTGAGCAGAGGAAGCCAGGTGCTTCAATTACTTCTTACAAGCAGGCTAAGGAGGTTGTTGATTCTGGCAAAGCTGAAGGCTGGGGCAAGATGGTGGACTTGCCTGTCAAAGAAGACAAATTTGGCGTTGGTTATGAGCCTCTCCAAGCAGAGCAGAATGGTCAAGCGGGTCCGAGTACCTTTACCAGCGCTGGGCTGATGAATCATGGCGACGTCTCTGCAACCGGTAGTGAAGACTGTGACAGTGATTGTGATCTGGACAACTGGGTTCGCCCGTGTGCACCAGGGGGGTCTATCAACAACTGGACGGCTGAAGAAGTGGTTCAAGTTACTCTTCTGACAGAGTAATTTTCTGTTGTTTTGTCATTTTGCATGAAAATCCTACGATCTGCCCAAGGCGTAGTGATTCATTGTAGGGCCTCATCATGTTTTAATGATTATCATTAATGAAGGACATTTTTTGCAATCAAACTTTGTGATCCCTGTCTTTCTATTTTTTGTTTTCATTTTTTTTCAAAAAAACAATAAAAATGGCAATGTTTTTGTTTTTTGTGACTTTATTGAACTCTTTTTCTAAAACAAAGCATTAAACATGCAGAAGCGATCTTATGGCATTCACTATGAACAGTTCTGTTATGGCTCAGTATGATTTCGACAATCCCATCTACCAAGCTGAAGAGGAGAGTGAGGAAGACTGTGAACTCCCTGCAGAATTGGTCAGATTGCTGAAGCAGGAGGAAAGGGTCATCCAACCTCATCAGGAGGAGTTGGAGGTTGTTAATTTGGGTACTGAGGACGCCAAAAGAGAAATCAAGATTGGGGCTGCTTTAGAGGACTCTGTCAAGAGGAGGCTGATTGAGATGCTGAGAGAATATGTGGAGATATTCGCCTGGTCATATCAAGATATGCCTGGGTTGGATACAGACATTGTGGTGCATCGATTACCTCTTAGAGAAGGATGTCCTTCGGTCAAGCAGAAGCTTCGTAGAACGAGTCCTGATATGGCAACTAAGATCAAGGAAGAGGTTCAGAAGCAGTGGGATGCGGGTTTTTTGGCTGTTACAAGTTATCCCCCATGGGTGGCCAACATCGTTCCTGTGCCGAAGAAGGATGGCAAAGTCAGAATGTGTGTCGATTACCGGGATTTGAATAGAGCGAGTCCGAAAGATGATTTCCCATTACCTCACATTGATGTATTGGTTGATAATACGGCTCAATCCTCGGTATTCTCTTTCATGGATGGTTTCTCTGGATATAATCAGATCAAGATGGCGCCAGAGGACATGGAAAAGACGACATTCATTACACCTTGGGGCACGTTCTGCTATAAGGTGATGCCATTTGGGCTAAAGAATGCTGGTGCTACCTATCAGAGGGCAATGACGACTCTTTTTCATGACATGATGCACAAAGAAATTGAAGTGTACGTAGATGATATGATCGCGAAGGCGCAGACAGAAGAGGAGCACCTGGTTAATTTGCAGAAGCTGTTTGACCGGTTGAGAAAGTTCAAGCTGAGGTTGAATCCGAACAAGTGTACGTTTGGGGTGAGATCAGGGAAGCTTTTAGGCTTCATTGTCAGTGAGAAAGGGATTGAGGTTGATCCAGCAAAAGTCAAAGCTATTCAAGAGATGCCTGAACCGAAAACAGAGAAGCAAGTCCGTGGGTTTTTAGGGAGGTTGAACTACATTGCAAGGTTCATATCTCATCTAACTGCCACATGTGAACCAATTTTCAAACTGCTTAGAAAGAATCAGGCGATCAAGTGGAATGATGATTGTCAGAAAGCTTTTGACAAGATTAAGGAGTATTTACAGAAACCTCCAATCCTTATACCTCCAGTTCCAGGGAGACCTCTGATAATGTACCTGTCAGTGACTGAGAACTCGATGGGGTGTGTATTGGGACAGCATGACGAGTCTGGTCGAAAAGAGCATGCCATATACTACCTTAGCAAAAAGTTTACCGACTGTGAAACAAGATATTCACTGCTCGAGAAAACTTGCTGTGCTTTGGCCTGGGCTGCTCGCCGACTGAGGCAGTATATGTTGAACCATACTACCTTATTGATTTCTAAGATGGATCCAGTGAAGTACATCTTTGAGAAACCGGCTCTCACCGGACGCGTTGCTCGTTGGCAGATGATTCTAACAGAATATGATATTCAGTACACGTCACAAAAGGCCATCAAAGGTAGTATTCTGTCAGACTACCTCGCCGAGCAACCGATTGAAGATTATCAGCCTATGATGTTTGAATTCCCTGATGAAGACATCATGTATCTTAAGATGAAAGATTGCGAAGAGCCTCTTGTCGAGGAAGGACCGGATCCGGATGACAAATGGACACTGATGTTTGATGGGGCTGTGAATATGAATGGTAACGGTGTTGGGGCAGTATTGATCAATCCTAAAGGTGCTCATATACCTTTTTCTGCCAGATTGACGTTTGACGTCACCAACAACGAAGCTGAGTATGAGGCTTGTATCATGGGGATAGAAGAAGCCATTGATCTGAGGATCAAAACTCTTGATATATTTGGAGATTCCGCTCTAGTGGTCAATCAAGTCAATGGAGATTGGAATACGAATCAGCCGCATTTGATTCCGTATAGAGATTACACCAGAAGAATACTGACGTTCTTCAAGAAGGTGAAGTTGTATCATGTCCCCCGGGATGAGAATCAAATGGCTGATGCTTTGGCAACTTTGTCGTCTATGATCAAAGTTCATTGGTGGAATCATGTGCCACATGTTGCGGTGAATCGACTCGAGAGGCCTGCGTATGTGTTTGCAGCCGAGTCTGTTGTGATTGATGAGAAGCCGTGGTATTATGACATCAAGAACTTCCTCAAGACTCAGGAGTATCCTGAAGGTGCGTCGAAGAATGACAAGAAAACCCTGAGAAGGCTAGCTGGAAGCTTCTATTTGAATCAGGATGATGTGCTGTATAAGAGAAACTTTGACATGGTCTTGCTCAGATGCGTGGACAGACCCGAGGCGGACATGTTAATGCAGGAAGTTCATGAAGGTTCCTTCGGTACTCATGCCGGCGGACATGCAATGGCTAAGAAATTGTTGAGAGCGGGTTATTACTGGATGACTATGGAATCCGATTGTTTCAAGTATGCTCGGAAGTGCCATAAGTGTCAAATTTATGCTGATAAGGTGCATGTACCACCAAGCCCTCTGAATGTCATGAATTCGCCTTGGCCGTTTGCCATGTGGGGCATTGATATGATTGGGAAGATTGAGCCTACTGCTTCGAATGGACATCGCTTCATCTTGGTTGCGATTGACTATTTCACCAAATGGGTGGAAGCAGCTTCCTATGCTAACGTTACCAAACAAGTGGTTACCCGGTTCATCAAGAAAGAAATCATATGTCGTTATGGAGTTCCTGAGAGAATCATCACTGACAATGGTTCGAATCTCAATAACAAGATGATGAAAGAGCTTTGTAAAGATTTCAAGATTGAACATCACAATTCTTCTCCTTACAGACCAAGATGAATGGTGCTGTAGAAGCGGCAAACAAGAATATCAAGAAGATTGTGCAGAAGATGGTCGTTACGTACAAGGATTGGCATGAGATGCTGCCTTTCGCTTTGCATGGGTACCGTACCTCAGTACGTACGTCGACCGGGGCAACCCCTTACTCCCTTGTGTATGGTATGGAAGCTGTCCTACCTGTTGAAGTGGAGATTCCTTCTCTGAGAGTTTTATTGGATGTCAAGCTGGACGAAGCCGAGTGGATTCGAACAAGGTTTAACGAGTTGAGCCTTATCGAAGAGAGACGGCTAGCAGCTGTATGCCATGGACAGTTGTATCAGCGAAGGATGAAGCGAGCCTTTGATCAGAAAGTGCGTCCTCGAAGCTATCAGATCGGTGATCTAGTTTTGAAGAGGATCCTCCCTCCCGGTGCAGATAACAGGGGCAAGTGGACTCCTAATTATGAAGGTCCATATGTTGTGAAAAAGGTATTCTCCGGTGGAGCCTTGATGCTTACAACTATGGATGGTGAAGACTTTCCGTCTCCTGTTAACTCAGATGTAGTCAAAAAATACTTCGCATAAATTGACCCGCTGGACAAAAAGAAAAAAGAGTCCAGGCAAAAATGGGCATCCCGGCGAACCAAAAAACAGAAAGGAAAGGTTCGGGCAAAAATTAGGGATAAAATGAAAAGAATTTGTACACCCGGTAAGTCGAAAACCCGCAAGGGCGGCTTAGGCAAAAATGGGTATCCCGGTGGATTGAAAACCCGAAAGGGCGATCCAGCCAAAAGAGGGATTAAAGCGAAGACTACAGTCTGAGTTGTCTGTACTTCATCAAGCTTTGTCGTCTGCCATCTCGAAAGATGTGATCCGTCCAGTCATTCTTCTCAGAAAGCAAGGAGTTGGGAGGAAAACTGATGATCTGTGAGTTATAACAGAATTGGGAAATAGTGGATGCCGTGTTCACATTGCCATTAGGATAGATTTTTCCTTTTGTGCGCAATTACCTCTTTCTAGGAATTGCCTCCCAATGTATTTGCCTTTTCAGGCACATTTTCAATCAATAAAAGTCGTTATTCAGATAAATGGCTCTTTTGTTTTTATTTTTACTGTTTTGTTTGCAAAAATGTCCGAATTTTTGATAAGCATTGCATATAAGAACATGAAGGCTACACAATAACGTGCAAAAAGACAAAACATTTGAAAATCATTTTGAATGTTGAGGACACTTGAGCGTATCTTGTCCATGTATCCCCTGGGGGCATTTTGTTGTGCTGTTTTTCAGGATTGGCATCTGTGAGGACGTTTCCTCAGCAGATATTTTCCCCAAGCAAGTTTGGAAGCTATCAGAGCTATGTTCCCCTGCGGAGACGTCTGTGGATAGTGCCTTCTATTCCCCAACAGATCTAAGGATTGCCTATCCCCAGCAGGCCTGTATTTGCCGATTTCCTCCCCGAGTGAGGCAGGTTCATTGAAATTTATCTCCAACATTTATCCTATCTGTGGACTGAAGGATATCCCCAGCGGAGTTTACCTTCCCCCAGCAGCAGTGCTATTCTCCAACATGAGTGAGAAGTCGTTGCTCTCCCTGCAGAGTCTCCCCGCAGAGTTGGAGTACCCGATCAGTTTTGGCTCCCCAGCCGGAGTTTTTCATCATTTTTGCATTTTTGCATTTTAGTGATCATTGCATCCTCAAACTGCGTAGCATTCCCATTCAATATGGAGCATTACGCCATAGAAAAATTCAAACATATGCATTCATGTGTTAACTACACCAGACCGTATCCCCGGCAGAAGAGGATCATTTCATTCAACATCAGCACAGCAAGTCTGCTACAGTTGCTCTTGACAGCATTCAGGATTGATATCCCCACAGAGGTTATTTACCTCACCCGTTGGTGACAGAAAGTTTGTTTCTCCCCAGTGAGACCCCCCAGCAAGTGGTCAACCTTGCCTTGACATATCTAAGATGTTGTTCTTGTGATACCGGTAAGTGTCATGCCAGCGCCCGCGTGTGTTTCTTTGTTTGGTGTCGGTAAACACCATTGTTTCGGTGTCTGTAAACATCGGGTATTCTCCCCAGTCATCAGTAAATGTCTGGTCATCATTTTTGGTGTCGGTAAACACCATTGTTTCGGTGTCTGTAAACATCGGGTTTTCTCCCCAGTCATCAGTAAATGTCTGGTCATCATTTTTGATGTCGGTAAACACCATTGTTTCGGTGTCTGTAAACATCGAGTATTCTCCCCAGTCATCAGTAAATGTCTGGTCATCATTTTTGGTGTCGGTAAACACCATTGTTTCGGTGTCTGTAAACATCGGGTATTCTCCCCAGTCATCGGTAAATGTCTGGTCATCATTTTTGGTGTCGGTAAACACCATTGTTTCGGTGTCTGTAAACATCGGGTTTTCTCCCCAGTCATCGGTAAATGTCTGGTCATTTTTTGATGTCGGTAAACATCATCTTTTGATGTCGGTAAACATCGAGTCTTTTCTGCAGTCATCGGTAAATGTCTGATAATCCCCAGCTAGAGATCCCCAGTAGAGTCATCGGTAAATGTCCTATCTGGTTTCCAGTTGCAAATATTTGTTTTTTCCCTTAGTGAAGTGTTCCCCAGTCATCGGTAAATGTCTGGTCGTTTTTGGATGTCGGTAAACATCATCTTTCGATGTCGGTAAACGTCGAGTCTCATCCCAGTCATCGGTAAATGTCTGGTCATGCTTTGTTTCCTTGTTGATAAAATCAAGATCCCCAGAAGTCGTCGGTAAACGTCTTGTCTGATTACACCACAAAGATTTTGTTCCTCCCCCAAGTGGAGACGCCATCGGTAAATGGCCCTGTATGCTTCGATATCAGTAAATATTGAATGCCCAGTTTTATCCGCCATCGGTAAATGGCCCCGTTTTCTTCGATATCGGTAAATATCGGATCCCTAGTTGCAGTAGCCATCGGTAAATGGTCGAGTTGAAGTTGATATCGGTAAATGTCAAGTTTTCTTTGAAGCCGCCATCGGTAAATGGTCTTGCTTCCTTTTACATCAGAGTTGTTTCCCAGCAGCCATCGGTAAATGGTCTTGCTGAAGTTGATATCGGTAAATATCAAGTTTCCAGTTTCTAACCATCGGTAAATGGTTTCGCCTTTCTGAAATTGTCAATGGCAGGCGTCATCAGTAAATGACGTGGTTCTTCTTGTATCATATCCGGCAGAGTGCAAATTTCTACGGTTCTTGGTATTCAATCCCTGTTTACCCTGGAAGTCTGACAGTCGTTGCTATCATCCGTTCGGGTTCCCAGCTGATTGAATAGGGGCAGCTGTAGCACCTCAAATTTGCACCTATCATTGTACATACATTTTCATTATTAGGTCATTAACATTTAACATAGTCCACTGCATAGCATTGCATTGTCCTTTGCCCCAAGTGCAAGCCAGTCAGAAGAATTAGGTCAAACTGGTCAGGAGATCAGTCAGTCAAGCAAGCAAGTGCAATTTTCATTGAAACAAGGCCCTAGGATTGGTCCAACATGTTCACATGACCTAGGGATCCTTTGGAAGTGTTTTGGTCAAGGGTTGGATGTTCAGAAGTCATCAGTCAATGCACAGTCAGTCAGAAACCCTAAAAAGTCAAACTTGGTCAACTGTGACTGATTTTTATGGTTTTGATGATGGAATTTGGTTTGAAAGGGCTTATTCATGTCCAAATAGGCCTCATATATCATGTCAAACACCATCATGGAAGAATTTGAAGCCAGATCAGAAATTTCCAAAAATAGAAACTGGACCTGTAATTGAAACCTGCCAAAAATGGAAACTTCTTGATCCCAAAATTACATCATGATACAAGCTTCAAATGAATTTTTTCCCAACATGAAAGTTGAAGATCTTGTTCTCCCATTTCCAAAAAGTCCAAGAACTCTCAATTCCCATGTATGGTTGGCAAGATATGATCAATTCATTTTCAAAAATTCTTGAACTTCAAAAGGCCATATCTCTCAAACCATTTGGCCAAATTTGGTGAGGTTTTTTCCAACAAGCCACATTTGACCTCCTCTTTCCAAAAATGTAATCCTCATGCACTAAAACCTCATGGATCAAAATGGCCTTTTTGAACTTGCTTGAATTAATTTCAAGTGAGGTTGAAATTTGACTTTTCCAAATAACCATTTTTAATCATTTTGGCCAATTGAGAATGACTAGAAATCATATTTTGGACATGTTCAAGGCCCATTTTCGCAGCTACAGCTCATGCACCATGCCACTTGAGTGAAATTAGCAAAAGGACACTTTTTACCAACTCCAATTCCACTTTTTCATGAACCTTGATTAGTACCATTAAACAGAGTATATATACATCATTTTTTCTCTGAAAGAAACCCTAGCAGCCACACATTCAAGACAAAAAAATCTCATTTCTCTCATTTGCTCATTTCTCCCATTTTTTGAACCTTCTGCAAAAATCTTCAAAGGGCATAGGCTTTGGTCGTTGGTTTCATGGTCTATCATCATCTTGGCACCATTTTCAAGCTCCATTCCTGAACTGTAAGCCAAGCACACGACTGTTCCATTGAAGAACACTTCCATGGCAGAGTTGGTGTCGAGCAAAAACAAGCATCATTGAGCCAAATTCCTTCAACCATTTAGCATATGGAAGCTTTGTGAGCATCTGTTTTGGGCATTTGCAACAAGAAAACCACTGAATCGACACTGTCCTCCAAACTTAGTAAGTTTTCGATTTTCATTATCCTCTAAACCATGCCATGCTTTAGGTAGGTCTTGTTTCGCTGATTCTATTGAGCTTTGGATCCATAAAAATTGTCGAGTGATGAGTGAATAATGATGATTTGAAGTTGCATGTCAAATGTTGTTTTTGCTTATTTCTTCTGTTTTAGTTAAAGTTACTGAAAATAAATGATGGAATGTTGATGATGATGCTTGGCTGGTTCGAATATTGCTCTCAATTTGTGTTTCTGGAAAATTAAATGGTTGAGTCGAATTTGAGATGATGAAGATACACTGTTGATGCATGAACCCTAAAATGAACCCAGAATTTTGTCTGTTTTGGTCGTTGGTTTTGTCTTGCATGAAATTGTTACTGTACCATCGCCCCATGACCAATCACAACATTCCGTTTCAGTGAGCAAAACGCCGCGTTTAGGTTAAGTGACTCAGGAATTACAAGTTTGCCATTCGTGGCACATGGCTTATTAGATTATGTTGTATTTTTTCTTTTTTAATTTCATTTTTGATCACAAACTTGTAAAAATCATATCTCCATCATTTTAAGTCCAAAATTCATGGGATTTTTTGCATTCTCTTCATCATGATCTCTGCTTAATTGTCATATTTTTTCCAGATTTTTGTGATGAATGGATTTTATTTGGCATATTGGTTTGTAACATGTATACATATTTTGCACATTCCACCAAATCATTTGTGAAATAGTCATGACTTATCCTATGGACCTGAAAATTCTTGTGCACAAACTAGACATCTCTATGGTGATTTTGGTGTAAAGATCATGAATTTATCTTATCTGGTTTGTGAGTTGTGAATTTTTGAAGTAGGGTGTGACAATTTGTGTCACACCATTGATGTTCAACTTGTTGATTTTTATAGCCGTGCCTATTGACCTCCAAATGGATTGATTTTTTGTATGATTGAGCTTGAATATGTCTAGTTTGCATATGATTTTTTGTGGATTTGTTTATGGCATTTTCCAATTGTTTGAGATTTTCTCCCCTGTTTGACCAAAATGTTGACCTTATGTGATGCATGTGCCCATTTGTTTTGTGAAATGCTCATACTTTATTAGATGGACATGAAATTTTACATGAGATTACTAGACATCTTAATCTTTGCCATGGTTTTAGTCCCATCCATTTATCATATGCCATCTCTGGTTTATGAACTTTCCAAGTTGATGCATGTTTGGTTGACTTCTTTGAGCATGTTCAAAATTGCTTTGACTTTCTGATTTTCATTGACTGCCTTCCACTTGTCCAAATTAGATGAAATTTGACATGCTTACCATGCTGTGGGTTGTGATTGACCGTGATTTATTTGGTGATTTTTTGGAAATGTTTGGGATTGGTTTTGATGCAAGTCTTGCTGTTGACTTCTATGAGCTTCTAAATGCCATGCTTTGACCTAACTTGTTCATGAAATGATGATGATGATTGATATGAATGTGCACCTAATTGGTATTGTTTCTTAACTGTTTGAACATGATCTTGGATGCTTGCCCTTTTCTGTTTTGATCTTTTTCATACCTTTTTGACCCTAGGCTAGCCCTAGTGGTCCTGTTACTCACCTTTGAGCTTATGTTTTCAAGTTGATCAGCAAATGACCAATGAGAATAATTCTTTTGATTGAGCTTTGTGCCTTGCACATTCATTGGTTTTTGACTAACTGTTGATGTCTGTTTCTTTTTGTTTTGTTTGAAGTTGTATACTAACATCTGCTTGACTATTTCAGGTGCTTTTAGTTGCTCAGTTCCTTGTGAACTTTTGCTTTGCTTTGCTTGTATAAGCAAATTGCATTGAGGTATATTTCTCATCTTCATGTAGTCTGGAAGACCTGGCCTGTTACTTGGCCAGGCAACTGTCTGAAGTCCTCCTTAAGAGGCAATGTTTGTGTATGTTTAAATCTTGTCCCTGTACATATGCAAAGTCCTCCTAAGTGAAGAGGCAATTGGCAGACACAAGGGATATGCAATCTATCCCCTGCTATTCTGTGTGTCATCTGCTTTGCTCACACCACTGTGTTGATGCATTGCAGATACAAACTCAAGATCTTGTACAATTGTACAGTTGAGTCAGTTTCAAATGTGTAGGAGGGTTCCCACCTTCTGAACCCACACATTCTTGTCTTAAGCTCTCCCAGGCCAGGGATAAGAGCTGTGAAGTCTCATCTTCACTCACCTTTCATCTGCTTCGCCTTAGCCCCTCAATGGCAAGGTTAAGAGCTAACACTACCCAGTTCCAGAGGTTTGTTTGTTGAGGTTGATATGACCCCTCGACTAAAACCTAACCTTGTTTGAGCCCATTGCTTGCATATAGTGTGTGCTACTTGTGCTTGTGTGTTTGCTTTAGCTTGCTTCCTGTGCAAGTTAGGTGTGGCTTGCTTCCTGTGCAAGTCATGATTAGGATAGGCTTGCTTCCTGTGCAAGTTAGCTAGAAACCTTAACTTAGGGATGATTTGCATGATAACATCTAGGCTCGAGTCGTAGTCTCCCTAGTTGTGTCTCCCTCTGTTATCTGGTTAGGCTAGTCCTTTATCCCTCCGTAGGGGAACTACGTCGCCCTGATCCTCATACCAGATGAGGTACGTAGGCAGGAGATGAGCAGATCTCTCCGGGCGCCTGTGTCTTTGTTTTGTCTTGTTGTGTGCTTGGAAGCTGATGTAAGTCCATCGAGTGGCATTCGGGTTCCAGTGTGGGTTTGTTGGTTCGGATGCTGATGTAAGTCCAGTGATTGGCGTTCAGGCTCCACGTTTGCCTCTTTGTGTGTGTTTTGGATCGGATGCTGATGTAAGTCCAGTGATTGGCATACAGGCTCCACGTTTTCCTTTGCCAGTGTTTGTTTGTGTGTGTGTCAGCCGAGCTACGAATGCTCTGATTCTTCTCTCGTCCGAGGAGATACGTATGCATAGGATGCGATATCCTAGCGAGCATGTGTCGTTTCCCCAGTCCGAACTACTTTGACTCTGATGTCTATGCCTGATAGACTAAGTAGGCCCAGGATGCGATATTCTGCCGAGTCAGTCTCTTTTGTTTTCTTGTGTCTCTTTCAGCCAGTTGTGTGTGTGTGAGCAGTGTTTTTTAGCAACCATTTTCCTTCCTATTGTGCGTGGATCCCGTCGAGTACGACGGATGCGTAGGGGTGCTAATACCTTCCCTTCGCATAACCGACTCCCGATTCCATTCTCTTTGGTCACGAGACCATGTCTTTTCCCAGGTTTACTCTGAGCGTTTCCTTTCCCTCTTTTGGGATAAATAACGCACGGTGGCGGCTCTGTTGTTCTTGTTTTCCCGCCGGTTTTTCGCGTAGTGCGACACCTGTATACAGAATATTCAGTATGAATGTTTGGTGTTTTGTGATTGCGCATTTAATGGCAATCTATTTGTGATTGAAGATCTGATTTGCAGGCGCATTCAATCATTGATTACAACCTGATTTACTTATTTTCCAAGGAGATCTAACCAGCTGTTATGAAAAGATTTAATTGGAAAATAGTTTTAGGGTTTTCAAGATGTCCAAGCCCAGCTGAATGCTTCTTTAAATAGGACATGGAAAACCTGATTTGATGTACAACCGATACTGAGCGAAATACTGAGAGAGAGCTAGGGTTTGTGTCATGTTTAGTCGTGAGACTTGTAAGCCATTCAAGTCATCCATAGATGATTGAATTGGTCTGATTTGTGGTTGTAATTTGTCACTCTAAGCTTGTAAGAAAGAGTGTGTGTCTACTTGATCAAAGTTGTTAAGCAAGATCAAGTGTGTGTCTACTTGATTGAAACTGTGAAGTAAAATCAAGTGTGTGTTATTGAAAAGTGTTTTCTTTTCTCAAGGAGTTGTTGTTTAAAATCACAAGTGTGATAGAAGGGAAGTGAGTGGGTTCTCATATCCAAGAGTGCTTAGGTAGAAATTGCATGGGTAGAGATTAGGTGAGAAAGACTGTAACTTGTTGAAGTGTACGGAGAGTCTTTGAACTGATTCTATTTTAGTGGATTTCCTTCCTGGCTTGGTAGCCCCCAGATGTAGGTGAGTTGGACCGAACTGGGTTAACAATTGCTTGTGTCTCTTGCATTACTATTCTCTATCTTTATCCTGTTTGCATTACTCAGATATTAGTGTCGTGACATTACCTTCGACATCTCATATCTGATACCAGAATTTCAATTGGTATCAGAGCAGGCATCCTGCTATGGTTCTGGGTGAGATCTAGGGACAATAATTTCTGGTACAATGGAGAGAGATGGAGGATCTATTCATAGGCCACCAATTTTGGATGGATCTAACTATGACTCTTGGAAACCTCGAATGGTAGCTTTCCTAAAATCTCTTGATAACAAGGTTTGGAAGACTGTGTTAACAGGTTGGGTACATCCTGTAATTACTAAAGAAGGAGAAGCCACAACTGACAAGAAACCTGAAGAACAATGGTCCAAGGAGGAGGATGATCTAGCCCTTGGAAATTATAAAGCATTAAATTCAATATTCAATGGAGTAGACAAGAATATTTTCAGGTTGGTAAACAACTGTGAAGTGGTTAAAGATGCTTGGGACATTCTCAAGACCACTCATGAAGGCACCTCTAGAGTAAAGATGTCTAGACTACAGCTGCTCACCTCCAAGTTTGAAAATTTAAGGATGAAAGAAGATGAAAATATTCATGAATTTCATATGAGTATCCTTGAAATTGCTAATGCCTCAGGAGCCCTGGGAGAGAAGATGTCAGATGAAAAATTGGTAAGAAAAATACTCAGGTCACTCCCTAAGAGATTTGCTATGAAGGTGACTGCCATAGAAGAGTCTCAAGACATCTCCAACATGAGACTTGATGAGCTAATTGGTTCCCTCCAAACATTTGAGATGGGATTAAATGATGGTTCTGAAAAGAAAACCAAAAGCATGGCCTTCATGTCAAACACAGAAGAGGAAAATAGTCAGGATGTTGATGAAGATTTGGCCAATAAAGTAGCAATGCTGGGAAGACAATTCAACAGACTGTTGAAAAAGATGGATGTAAGATCCAAGGCTAATGTTAAGAACATCTCATCTGACATCAGTAAATCCAACAATGCTGGAAGTAGAGCAAGGTCAGATGATAAGCCCAAAGAAGGAAAGGAAGTACAGTGCTATGAATGTGATGGGTATGGACACATTATAACTGAATGTGGAACCTACCTCAAGAAGCAGAAGATGAGTCTTGCTGTCACTTGGTCTGATGAGAGTGAAACAGAAGAATTTGCAAATCTGGTAACTGCCTTGACCGGAAGATGGGGTTCTGATGAAGACTCAAGTGATGATGAAGTAACCTTTGAAGAGTTGGCCACTACCTACAGAAAGTTGTGTCACAAAAGTGTAGAGTTGTGTAAACAGGTTGAAAGCCAGAAGAAGGAAATAACTCAACTTGAGAATGAGAAGGCAGAACACTTGGAAACCATCTCCAAATTAAAAACAGAAGCAGTGGTTCTGAATGCCAAGCTAGATGAAAGTCAACAAGTTGAAAGCCAGAAGATAGTATAGTTGGAGAATGAGAAGGAAGACCATGTGGAAACCATCTCCAAGTTAAAAACTGAAGCTATGTTCTTGAATTCTAAAATAGAAGAGATAACCAAGTATGTAAGAATGTTAAACAATGGATCTGACTCCCTAGACAAGATTCTCCAAACTAGACAAATAATAGGAGACAAATCTGGCATTGGGTATAATGAATCTAAGCCTGAGTGCAGTTACATTGGTTGCAAACCTCAAGCCAAACCTAAATGCAGCCATAGTAAAAGCAAACCTGTGATGTCACATCATATGTCACAACATCAGAAAAGAAGACAGCATAAAGGGAAACACCAAAGATGGAGATGCCATTACTATGGGAAATTTGGTCACCTGAAGCCCTTCTGCTATAAGTTGTATGGTTATCCTAGCCTTGTTCATCATCAGACTCACTATCAACCCAGACCCAAACAGCACAGGCCTGTCAACAAGAAGCAATGGGTTCCTAAGACTAATGTTAGAAGTCTAATATCTCACATTCCCCTCAGAGTCTCAGTCAAAGAAGAGTGGTATTTTGATAGTGGATGTTCCAGACACATGACTAGAAACAAAGACCTAATAACTTGTCTTCATCCTCATGCCATAAGTTATGTAACCTTTGGTGATGGAGCAAAGGGTGAAATCAAGGGGATAGGCAAGCTTGATTGTCCTGGAGTGCCTAAACTTGACAAGGTCCTACTGGTTAAGGGCTTGACTGTAAATCTAATAAGCATCAGTCAACTATGTGATCAAGGTCTGAATGTTAACTTCACCAAAACTGAATGTCTGATTACTAACAAAGACAGTGAAGTGATTATGAAAGGAATCAGGACCAATGACAATTATTACATGTGGAGCTCTCAAATTGATTATTCCTCAAAGTGTACCTATGTCAAAGGGATGAAGATGAGTATATCTGCTAGAGGAACTCTCAAGAGTGATGAAAGACAAGTCTATGGGAAATGTCAGACAAGGATGTCACATCAGAAGCTCAGACTTAACATCACTTCCAAAAGAGAAAAGCTCATGATGGCTCTAATAGATAGGAGGTTGAATCAGATGGGTGAACATGTTATTAGTCATATGTAGTCTGAAGTTGGAAAGAGTTGTATTGGACTTGGGCTACAAGTCAAGCAGATAGAAGGGACTATGTATCTATCTCAAAGCAAAAGTGCCAAGAACAATGTTGAGAAGATTGGGATGGAGAGTGAAAGGACACCTGCTCCTACACATTTGAAAGATGAAAATGATGTTTATGCTGAATATATAGCAGATGGAAGCAGCTGTTCTCAACAGGGTTGGTTGAAACTACTGATGATTGCATACAATGTCACACACGATGTCATGACATTGTATTATGACAACCTGAATGCTATAACTATGTCCAAAAATCCTATTCAGCACAGTTGGACCAAGCACATTATTTTCTGTCATCACTCCATTAGAAAATTTGTGGAAGAAAAATTCATAGCTCTAAAGCATGAAATGTAATTAGCTGACAAATTTGCAAAAGGTTTGGATGGTAATCAACTTGATTATGTAAGAGTGAAATTGGGGATTTGGATTCTTGTGAAGTTATGGCAATTAAAATGGAGTGGAAAAGGTAATAAAAATATTGTCTGCCCACTTAAAAGAAAGAGCCACATTAATGATGCATCATTACCTAGTATTGGAACTAGTATCTATGCCATTTCCACATGCTACCTAAAAACAGCAATTCCCATCTTCATCCAACTTCTCAGAGAACCTCTGCTAGGGCAAAGAAATTTTTTTCAAAAGTTCAACAACATGTCTCAACATCCCTCATCCTCAGGATCAAAACCCACTCATCATGCAAGGACTCCCTCCATGGAGTTTTTAGATGAAGACGTGATGGATGTTACCCCTCTTTGTGTGATACCAGGTGACGCCCCAGGTCCTTCTTCCATGGCTGGAAGTAAGCAAGGTAACATTCCTAAAAAATCTCCTCATAAAGATGACATGCACTTTGCTGATCGTACCATTAGGAACCTAGTTACTAGGATTCTGAATGAAGGGCATGCAGTCAAGGGTGTTTCTACCCCTCTCCTGAGGTGGAACCCCAAGCTGAGAAAGATGATGACTCATCTAGATCAGAAAAGGAAGTGGTTGCTGAGGGATTATGTTCTCTAGGTAAAACCTTACCTAGCAAGAAACCAACAAATGTGTCTCATGAAACTGCTGAGAATATTATTGATCTGGAGGAAGAAAGTTCTGAGGAAGAAGATGACACCTTGTTTCATCTTGTGAAACCAAGTGTAGCAAAGAAACTGAGGACCAGAAAAGGGAAGACTGTGGTTGAAATGAGGACAGCAAGAAGAGTGAAAAAGGTTGCTGGTGTAGGACCCTCAAAAGCTTGGAGTAAAGTTGAGGTTAGGAAGAGGAAAAAAAGAGAGAGTTCTGACTCTGAAGAGGATGTCGAAGACGATGTCCCAGACATCTCCCCTGCTAAAAAGAAGGCTGTTAAGAAGTCTCCAGGCAAAGTGGGAGATGTGCACTTAGACAATACCTCTTTTCATCTAGAAGATGGTGCTGCAAAATGGAAGTTTGTCATTCAGAGGAGGGTAGCTGTTGAAAGAGAGCTGGGAAAGGAGGTTGTTGAGGTGAAGGGAGTCATGGAATTGATTAAGGCTGCTGGACTGATGAAGATTGTTGTTGGTTTACCCCAATGTTATGAGGGGCTAGTAAAAGAATTTGTTGTGAATATGCCTGAGGATATTTCTGAAAAGAGCAGCAGGGAATTCTGCAAGGGGTTTGTAAGAGGTAGATGTGTGAGATTCTCCCCAACCATAATCAACAAGTTCCTAGGGAGAGGAACTGATGGAGGAGTGGATTTAGAGGCTACAGACAATGAAGTCTGTAGGACTATTACTGCTGGCCAAGTTAAGGAATGGCCTAGTAGGAATCACCTATTAGCTGGCAAGCTAACTGTCAAATATGCCATCTTACACAAGATTGGTTCAGCCAACTGGGTGCCTACTAATCATATCTCAACCATCTCCATTGGTCTTGGAAGAATAATTCATGCTATTGGAACCAGGATAAACTTTGACTTTGGAAGGTTTATGTTTGATCAAATTGTCAGACATGCCTCCACTAATGCAGTGAAGCTGCCCATTACCTTTCCATCTATCATTTGTGGAATCATCTTGAGCCAGCAACCAGACATTCTCAATACAAGTGACATTCCAAGCAGAAGAAAGCCTCCAATATCCATTCACTACAAGTTGTTTGAGGGAAGCCATGTCAATGATGTTGTCATGACATCTGGAAGAAAGGAGCCTGCCTCCCAAGGTAGCTTGATTGATTAATTAAAGGAAACCTGCAAGGAACTGGATAATGGTATTAGGGTTGCCAAGGCAATAAAAGAGGCTTTGGAGGTTCTTATTAGTAGCCTAGAGAAGGAAGAGATGGAGAAGGCTGGTGAGACCAAAGATTCAGATTCCAATACCTCAAGTGAGAGGTCCAATGCTCAATCTAGTTGCAGCTCTGATTTTGAAGGTGAAGATGATACTTCTTCCTCAGAGTAAGTGGTAATGGTTCTCCATGTTTTGAAGACTGTGTTGTGATGAAGACTGTTCTGGTGTGGCTGTTGTGTGTGCTGTTATGGAAGTTGGTCCCCCTGCTGTTTGGATGCTGAAGAATTTATTTATTTTTAAATATGTATAATTTGTGGCAGTCCTTATTGATGCCTTTATGTAATATTTTGGGCTCTTAATGAGTTCCATGGATTTTCCATTACCTCAGCTATCACAGCTGTGTATGATGATGGTTTGTATCTCCTAACAATTATGTTTGAACATTTTAAATGTTATGACATCTGTTGTGACATTCTCTGTCAGGCTAATTGACATTTATTTTGTCTAATTGGTCACCTTTGGTCAAAATTTTGACTAAAAAGGGGTAGAAGTGATTATGTGGAGCAGTTAAAGATATGGAGTTGTATGGAGATATATGTGTTGGTGTAGCTGAACAGATGAACAACTATGTGTAAGACAAAATGTTGTTCTGTTTCCAGATGTCAAAGGGGATGTCTGATGTGGTGCACAGGTGATGTTGAAGCAGATGTCAGAATGACATTCTGATTGTTACAGGTGTTGTGGTTACAGGTGCTGTTATTATTAAAGGAGATGTATGTGGTGCACAGATTTAGGGGGACAAGAAGTACCCTTGTAAATTTGTGTGTCTTACTAGTTGCATCTATAACTAGTAATTCTGTTTGTGTTGCACATATTTAGGGGGAGGAGAAGTACCCTTGTGCATGTGTGTATTACTAGTAGCTATAGCTGGTAATTGTGTTTGCTTCTGCTGCTGCTTAAACTGTTGTTTAACTGCTGATAGTTTTCTTGTGAACAAAAAGGATAGATATTTGTTTTAGCCAAAATTTGCCAAAGGGGGAGTTTGTTGGTTCTAAGTGTTGGCAAAAATTTTGGTAAAACAAAGAATGTTCACAAGATGTTGCGTGTGATGTCTTAACATAAGATATCATATGTACCTGCTGGAGTTTAAATGGAAAACATAATTATGCAGGATTGTTTCAGGATGTCATACACGATGTCATGACATCTGATATTATGTACCTGCTGGAAATTATAAAAGGAATTATGGAATTATGCAGGATTGTTCTAGGATGTCAAACCCGATGTCATGACATCCTGTACACAGAATATTCAGTATGAATGTCTAGTGTTTTGTGATTGCGCATTTAATGGTAATCTATGTATGATTGAAGATCTGATTTGCAGGCGTATTCAATCATTGATTACAACCTAACTTACTTATTTTCCAAGGAGATCTAACCAGCTGTTATGAAAAGATTTAATTGGAAAATAGTTTTAGGGTTTTCAAGATGTCCAAGCCCAGCTGAATGCTTCTATAAATAGGACATGGAAAACCTGATTTGATACACAACCAATACTGAGCGAAATACTGAGAGAGAGCTAGGGTTTGTGTCTTGTTTAGTCGTGAGACTTGTAAGCCATTCAAGTCATCCATAGATGATTGAATTGGTCTGATTTGTGGTTGTAATTTGTCACTCTAAGCTTGTAAGCAAGAGTGTGTGTCTACTTGATCAAAGTTGTTAAGCAAGATCAAGTGTGTGTCTACTTGATCAAAGTTGTTAAGCAAGATCAAGTGTGTGTCTACTTAATTGAAACTGTGAAGTAAAATCAAGTGTGTGTTATTGAAAAGTGTTTTCTTTTCTCAAGGAATTATTGTTTAAAATTACAGGTGTGATAGAAGGGAAGTGAGTGGGTTCTCATATCTAAGAGTGCTTAGGTAGAAATTGCACGGGTAGAGATTAGGTGAGAAAGACTGTAACTAGTTGAAGTGTATGGAGAGTCTTTGAACTGATTCAATTTTAGTGGATTTCCTTCCTGGCTTGGTAGCCCCCAGATGTAGGTGAGTTGGACCGAACTGGGTTAACAATTGCTTGTGTCTCTTGCATTACTATTCTCTATCTTTATCCTGTTTGCATTACTCAGATATTAGTGTTGTGACATTACCTTCGACATCTCATATCTGATACCAGAATTTCACACATATTTTATGTTTATGTCATTTTTCTTTTGCTCATTTGAGCCCATTATTGTATATAAATATATTGCTATTTTATGTTGTTTTGTGTTTGTTTTGATGTGAACCAAAAATGCAAAAGGAGAAAGGACTTAGAATTAGGATTTACCCATGCTTAAAGGAGTTCAAGAGCAACTAGGCCTCATGCCTTTAGAATGCAAAATTTGTTGAAGAGCAACTAGGCCTCATGCCTTTAGAATGCTAAAATTCAAAGTTGACTTCAATGGACTTCTCCTCAAACTTATTCTTTTTCCATTCCCTTTATCATGTTATGAGCTTTTTGATGTGTGCTTTTGTGTGATAGGAACCTCACCTTGAGATTGTGAAAAGAAGACCATTGTCATGAGTAGCCAAGTTAAGAGCCAAGCCAAATGGAGATCCTAGGAGCTTGAATTCAAATTATTTGATTGCTTGTTTTGTATGCTAAATCCAAAGGAAAGGAGCATCTTGAGTCATCTCTATGACTCCAAGAAAAGGAACTTCAAGGGTTTTCTATCCCCTATTATCTTTGTATGCTTTAGGAATAGCCCTTCTCTCTTCTCCCCACTCTAACCAAGCCAAAAATAATTTTCAAAACTTTGACTTTATTTCAAATTAGAAACCTAGGCCTTAAGCCTTTGACTTTTCAAAACCATTTTCATAAATACTCATTGTAAATAAATCTTAATCCAACTTTGACCTTATTTTGTAAATAAATCTAACTTGTAAATATAACCCATTTCAAGTTGTTTTGTGGTTCCAATGGCCACTTGTTAAAACCTTTTCAAAACATTAGTCATAGGTTTGAGTTATCATAGTGGTTGATGTAAATCTCACCTCATCCTTAGTGTTGGATTATAAGCCTTCCATGCTTATTATAGGGTTAACCCCTCACTAGCATGTTGAAGCCTTCCTCACATGGTGGATTGTTGGTTTAGGTTGAGTTTTCTCCCTTTGATAACAAAAGACCTTAAGGCTTTTGATTAAAACCAATTCACCAATCTTTGAGATTTTTACCACGAACTACGAGGTTTTGGTCCTCCTTTGTAATGGTATGTAGGCAATGGGTTCATCCATTCAAACAACAAAATTTGTAAATATAATCTATTCTCTTCTCATCCCTCCAATCTTTTGTTCAAATCTTTTCACAAATACCAACCTACAACACATATTTGCAAAAAGGGTTCCCTTAGAGTACTAAGGATGTTTTGGGTGCGTAAAACCTTCCCATTTCATAACCAACCCCCTTACCTAGATCTCTGACATTTTTATTAGTTTTTGATTTGAAAAACTTCTTACTTGGCTTTTGTTCGCTTTTTAGCCTTTCCTTTGGACAAATAAAAGTGCGGTGGTGACTCGAATTGTATGTTGACTTTTGGTTTAGTCAATAAACCTAAAGGTAACGAAAACCCCGCTACAATTGGCATTGGCCAAATCCATTAGCTTAGGTAGGTTGCCTAGATTCTAAGTCCATTTTGCTCAAGATCAAGCCAATAGTCCACTCAAAAGTTTTTTTAGGGTTCTTGTTATTATTTTGTGCATTAATAGTCAAAGACCACACAAACAAGCAAATTATACACAAACAAAATATATCACACAATATGGTCCAAATGGACAAAGTGAACATTGCACTAACATAAACAATTAAAATGATAAGTGTAGCGGGGTATTCGTTACCATTAGAGATATTGACTAAATCCAAGGTAAACCATACAAGTCGAGTCGCCACCGCACTTCTATTTATCCAAAGGAATGGTTAGAAAGCGAACAAAAACCTAAAAGTTTTATCGAATCAAAAACTAGTAAAAATGTCAGAGATATGGGTAAGGGGGTTGGTTATGCAATGGGAAGGTTTTAAGCACCCAAAACATCCTAGGTACTCCTAGGGAGCCCTTTTCATAAGTGTTGTTCTAGTCTAAGGGGTATAGGTATATCTAAAGTACTATTTACTAAAAGGAAGGTTAAAAGAAAATGACTCGCAAGGATGTCGCATCCACTGCCTACGTATCTCATCTGAGTATCTATTTAATGTCAATAGAGATCTGGAATGAGAATCAGAGCAAAACGTAGTTCGGATAACTAGGGGTTAAGGATTTCCATCTGAACATGGACTTACAAAAGAGGACACCAGCTGTGTCAAAGGAGGGTGGGCAGTGTGTTCAACGTCCTAGCAGTAGGTGTCGCAGCTCACTGAATCGAGTCTTAGGCAGTTACCTCTTTGCAATAGAACGGACTGACATGCCACAGGATCGGAGGCGCACAGAAGGTCTAAAAGTGGGGAAGCTCTGCTCTAGAGTTGTCATGCAATATGGGTCTATGTGTTAGGATTTACAAAGGGGAACATCTACCTAATGTTAGCATGCAAAGAATAAGGGAATCCTACCTATGTTATCATACAAAGGGTTCTACCTAATGGGTGCTACCTAAACGGAACAAGAGTCGACGGATGGAGCGCGGAGAGGAGTTACGGATAAGGGTAGACGGCGATGCCGGAGGCAATCGACTTACAGGTAGATGGTGATGCCTGAGGCAATCGACTTACAAGAGGATGGATGAATGCGTGCTGGTTCTATTATGTTTTGAAAATGATTACTCGACGTTGGATCGAGCTTTTGATCTTATTTTGAAATGGTTATCGGATGTTCGTTTTAATTCTTGTATTAACAGGTGACTAAAGAAATAAAGAAATAAATATTATACACTTTATGGGAGAGGGGTACATTTGTTATGAATGGGGATTGTTCATGGCAAATAAACAATAAGAATATATGCCTCATACATCATACAAGTAGGCAACAGTTATCAATCAGATCGGATAAATAAACAATATATAATCAAGCCAAAGAATCAAATAATGGAGCATTTAAACAATGCATGGGAGTATGAACATGTTAAATAATCAAGCAATAGAAAGCATGAATGAGAGAAACAAGTATAAAAGATAACAGATGAATCAAACAGATGAAAATATGCACACGAAGGGTCCCCTGAATAATTTAATCAGGAAATGAGGTAAGGACCAAATAAAATCAAGGTAAAAGGCCTCTAATACATGGCATGTGAGATGGACGAGGGAGGATCAAAAGATCTCTTCAATTGCCATAAGCAATCCCTAAGTCAAACATCGATCATAAAGAAGTCAACTGAAAATTCAAGTCAACTTAAAAAATAACAAATAAATAACAAATTAATCAAGAAAATTATGAAAAATTAAACTAAATAAGGTGGGGCCAGGACATCCCCCAAAAAGATTTTTAAAATAATGAAAATTGGCACGTGAATTAATTAAAACAAAACATAGGTCAAACCAAAAGCCAATTAATAAGACTAGGTTAGAAATAAATCAAGAATAAATAGTAAATTAATCAAGAAAATTATGAAAAGTTAAACTAAATAAGGCGGGGTCAGGACATCATCATCCCCCAAAAAGATTTCAAAAACAATGAAAATTGGTATGTGAATTAATTAAAATAAAATAGAAGTCAAATTAAAAGTCAACCAACCAAACTGGGTCAAAAATAAATCCAAAATAAATTGAAAATGTGAAATAAAATTCCAAGAAAAGGTCAGGTTGACCATGAGACCGTGGTCAACCTTCATCCCAAAAATAAAATGCTAACAATAATTTTAAGTCGTAAAAATAAAATCAATAAAAAAAGTGTGTTAAAATGGACCATTTAGAATAAATAATTAAAATAAAATATTAATATTAAAAAAATACGAAAATAAAAATTATATAAAATTAAATAAAACGTTAAGAAAAGTGAAAAATATTTTTGGGTAATTTTATGGATGAAGAAAATATTTTAAATAAGAAAAAGAAATATGAAAATGGAAGGATTAATGGTGATGAACATGGTAAGCAAGCATAGATATATCAAAACATGGTCATGGAAGAGATGATTACCTAATGGAAAATAGAAGTGGAATGGAATCTGATATGTGATGAAGCTTTGCCTCCTTGCCACGAAATTCCAATGCTCCTTTAGGGTTAGGGTTTCAGCTTCTTAAATATGGTGGATTAGGTGTTCTCATGGGCTTTTTAATAAATGATTTATCCATAAGAATAAAAGTGTGAAGTGAGGTGTAAAATGTTGTTATTTAGGGCCAAAATTAAGTGAATGGATGTCCAATGCATGGCCAAAAGAGGTAAAAACGTGACTGATTTGTGCAGCATGCTTAGAAAATCTGATTGGGCCAGTCAGACCCAAAATCTGCCTAGAAATCAAGTCATGGTGCCCACTTTAAATGAACGTATCTCTCAAACCATGGATCCAAATGAGATGATTCCAAAAGGATGTGAAAGAGGGCATGACAAGGTACAATTGTTGTGAAGAAAGTATTTTCAAATAATTCCTTGAAGTGCAAGAAAACTGGCCAAGAAGTCTTGATAAATTTTGAAGATTTTGGACTTAGAAATTTTTCTAAGTGTCCTAAAAAAATGTCTCACTTTGACTAAGCATAACTTTCTCAATTCTAATCCAAATGGAGCAAACTTTATATCTCTAGAAAGCTTGGAACAAGAGGAACAAATTTTATGTTGGAGAAATTTTCAAATGGAGCTTTTATATTGATGCAAAATGGGCTTAAAGTGAGTGCAACGATCATAAAAACTTGCCCTAAATGGAAAGTCAACCATTTCCAAATTAAGTAACTTTTCCAATTCCTGATTAAATGATGAATCCATGATCCAACCTTGATCAAATTTCACATGTAGGATCCCCTAGGCATGGATTTTGAGATTCCACTCTCAAAATGTCAGGAGTTGACTCTTCTGGCCCCACAATTGACTTTTCCCAAACTGTTTGATTCCCGATTCCATTGATCAATTGAAGCACTTCTAGCTCAAATAAAGAGCTGATTTTTTGTATGTAGACCCTTGTGGACATATGGAGGGCCATGGAAGAGAGTTTCACCCAAAGAATCAGAAATAAACTGATTTTATACCAAACCCTAGTTTTAGGGCAAAATGATCAGGAACTGATTGCACTGATTGCCAATGGGTCCTTCTGAGATAATTGTGAATCTTCCTAGGCCAAGATGCCTCTCTAATAATGACCCGGATGAGCTCCTCTACTTCCAACCAAACATTGCCTGTTGCAGGTAGCCATGAAACCCTAATTTCTGATTAAATCCAGATGAACACTCTGATAGCTTTGGATCCTTCACTGATAAACTGAGGACCATAATAAGATACTTGGACCCCCCTGAGACCCTTGATACTTGTATACTTAGAAAATGAAGTCCAATTCTCAATCTTGCTTTGTATGGTCTCCTTCTGTTAAGGAGTGATCGGTCAAAACCTGATCTCCATGTCACTAATGCAGTATGCAATGAGTATGACCTAATATGATGCTAATGAAGTGTAAAACATAATCCCATGCTTCCAAGAAAAATTAAGTGTAAATTTTGGGGTATTACAATAAGAATAATGGCAAATGAAATAGAGTGCTAAAAGTAAATTGTATTAAAGTAAAAAACTTGAAATTAAAAGTTAATAGTTAGTAAGTTAGAAGTTAGTTTTATTTTGCTTTTCAAGACATTCTTTGGAGAACACTCAACCCACTTATCACAAGCATAGATCCTTGAACCAAAACATCTTTCAAAGGAAGGAAAGAAGGCCAAGTTTCCACACAATACCACGAAAGAGGGGAGACTTACAATCTCACTAACTAGAATGCTTATGCCTTTTGTGTCACAAATTTAGCGATATGTTAAGCAATCGTAGTTGGACTTATGTAGAAGTCACAACTATTTGAGGCCGAGCAATAGAATTTTGGTGTTAATGCATGTTAGAGACATAGTATAATGGACTATTCTCATAAAACATACCACACACAAAAATATGCAAAAGGTGTGGCCTAATCTCATCCATACTCATGTCAATTTTTCAATCAACTAGCATTAGGACTTTGAGATGTCATAGGTCAAATGGAATGAATGAATTAAGAAGAGGAATGAGATGAAGTGGGAAGGGTATGAATGAAATCACAAATTGGTCAAAGGAGGACTTTTATTAAATTAATATCATTCATTCATTTTGGGAGATGGAATGTACATTCCATCAATCCCCAAAATCCAATGATATTAACTTGACAAAGTTAAATCAACCTTGACCAAGGCCCAACAACAATAAGCAAACTCATACAAGTCAATACAAATGGTCAATAAAATTTAATTGGCATTTATTCAATTAAAAATAATAAAATAGTGCATTTAAATCAAATATGTTTTGTCTAATTCATAAAATCTCATCAAAACACCAAAGAAATGACCATGAGATTTATCATAGGTCAAAAAAGTTCAAAGGACCTTGGAGAAAAAATTTCACAATTTTTGGACATTTAAAAATATTTTTAAACAATTAAAAACAAATGCAAAATCAATTAATTCATGAAAAATATTAATAATGATCCAAAAAATAATTTTAATTCAGAATATAAAAGAGAAAAATATTTGAATTTTTTGGTGAAAGTCCCATATTTTTTGGATCAATATTGAATTTAATATAAATTATTGAAGAAAATGCAATTAAAACAAAAATTCAGAAATTCTAAATTACGTGGACCATCAGATCTCCCTCATTAATTGAGGTGGCAGATCTGATGATCCAAAACGTGTGTTCCACATGGATGTTAGTCAACTGCGTTGTACCAATGGTAATTAAAAGGGACGATCAAGATTAAAACGTAATACATGGATCATATGGTTCACAGCCTTGCCGAGTCATCGCCGGAGCCAGAGCTCTGGTCTTCTTCTCCGGTGGACCTCACCGGACTGGTCAAGATGAACCATCACCAAAAAGAAAAACAAGGACATGATCTTGAAGAAAAAAATGGCACTAAGCTCGAATCTGACCTCCATTCATTCCAATTCCAAATATATTGAGAGATATGTGGAATTGAAATTTGAGGTACATGAACTGAGTTGCTTCGATTTGACCTCAAAGCAACTCAATCTTCTTGCCTACATTGGTAGGACTTCAGACAACCAAAGAATCAATGGAATTGAGCAAGAATTTGAAAGAATCAGAGAGTTTAAAATTTCTGCAAATTACCTTCAATGGAGGTCTGAACACGATGGATCTTGATCTGGCTTATGCTTGGACTCACTTCAATTGCTTGCAGGAAGAGAATTGAATGGTTTAGAAGCAATGGATTCCTAGAGAATTGAATTCCAAAACAGTGGAGATTCAAGCTCAAATTCAAATGAATTTATCAGGCTTATCCTATGAGAAATGAGGGTTTTCAATGGGGGATCAAAGCTGGCGCAATTGTGTGTGAATTTCTGAGCAATTGAAGCTCTATTTATAGCTGAATCATGTGATATTTGCACACTCACTTTCACTTTCCAAATTTGGCAAATGTGATGTAATGCTGCATGGGCGCGCATAGGCCCATGAAATGATGGTTTGAAATCCAAAATTGAAGATCAGATGTGTTGAAGTAGGCTTGGATTGCAAGGCACATGTACATTGATGCTTGAAGATTGATCCATGCCAAATGATATCAGCCTGTTTAAGCCATGCCCAGCCTATGCATTTCTCATCCAAAATGAATGAACTTGAGCTCTTTGGAAAGTTGAGGTCAAGAGGAACAACTTTTATGTTTAACACTTTTTCATTTGGAGCTTGTAACTTGGATAAAATTGAGGTGGAAGTTTGGAAATTTTTGACATATCAAAATTTTTCTAAGTGTCAAGCCATATGTCTCAATATTCCACCTTGTTTAACTTTTTATAGGAGCTTCAAATGAGAAACGTTTCTTCATCAAAGTTGTATCTCTCTCAAAGGCCTTCAAAATGGTCAACAATTTCATGTCATTTGGATTTTAAATGATAGAGTTATGCATTTTTGAAGTTTGGAAAAATCACTTGATCAATGATATAGGTCAAAAGTGACCTATAATGTAGCCTCATATCACATGCTCAAAAAAGTTGAATTAGCTCCCACTCCAAACATAGAAGTTAAAATAGACACATTGAATTTGATTGTTCAACTTGGAAATATTTCATCTCATAAAAATTGAGCAAGTTATAGCCTTGGGAAGTTGACTTTCAAATTAGGGTTTAGACAAAATGGCCTATAATATTTCAACATAGAAAATGATTTTCCAAGAAAACCTAGCTCTAGGTCTCAACATGAAAGTTGTTTGTAATGTCATTTAGAGTAAGTTTTCTCTTGGAACCATTTTCATATGGTGAAAATTGTAGGAGATAGGGTCTAGGGAGACCCAGTTTTGATCAGATGAATTCATCTGGCCAACCACCATCAACCAACTTGCTAATTTCCAATTCTCTTGACTTTATTGGCTCATGGTAGATCATATATGCATAAGATTATTAATTTTGAAGTGTCCTTTGAGAAATTTGATCAATTGGTGAGATAGCTTGTTGGAGAAGTTACTCAAGATACCCAGTCAAACTAGGGTTTCCAAGACAAATCACCCTCAAACTCTTGAAAAAAACTTGATCAATATAACATGTAAAGAACACTGGGACTCATATATGATGCTCATAAATATTCTTGAATCAATTCTTGGTTGTGCTCTTTATTCATGAGGGTCTCAAACCCTAGATGTGGACTTGATGAATCAATAAGATCATGCCCTTCCTACAAAAGAGTTAGGCAAATACAAAGACATATTTTTGGTATTTTGGTTAATAAAATGATAAAATATAAGCATGATATAATCACAAAGTGATTGGTGATCTCTCCCAAACAAACCCAATGAAGGAGGGGTAAAGAGGATGCCAAGGCATGGTCCCAATGCTAATGCATATGATGAAATTGCATGAGGGATCTTAGGGTCAAAATTGGGGTCTTATAATATCACTGCTGTGATTGATGGGGGAGTGAGTAGGGTCTCATATCTAAGAGTTCTTAGATAGAAGTCACACGGGTAGAGATTAGGTGAAAAGACTGTAACTTGAAGTTGTTTACTGAGAGTCTTTGAACTAATTATGTTTAGTGGATTTCCTTCCTGGCTTGGTAGCCCCCAGACGTAGGTGAGTTTGCACCGAACTGGGTTAACAATTGCTTGTGTCACTTGTTCAATTGTTTCTCTGTTTTTATCCTGTTTATATTTCACTTGTTGTTTAGATATTAGTGTCGTGAGATTACCTTCGATATCTCATATCTGATACCAGAATTTCATCTGATAAGGTTTCAAAATCATGCTCCTACGTATCCCCGAGTGCGATGGGGAAATCAAGGCTACATAGTTCTTTGTTGAAATAACTTGTTTGTTGGTTAATTTTAATTTCAAAAATGAGTTTAGTCGCGCTTGGGAGGCAAAAGGCGCAATGATTAAAAAGGTTTCGCGCTTGGGCAATGAAAGACTTGTTTGAAAGGATTCGCACTTGGGAAAGAAATGAATTTGAAAAAACTCACACTTGTGCAAGAAAAGGTTTGATGTGTTGAGTATGTTTTAGTGTTGAAACACAAATATTTATGACTGCGAGCTATTACGGCTTAGGTCTAATACTCAGGACTGTGACGAGGCATTGCACCCATGTAGTCTTTTAAATCCATTTTATTGTGAAAAGGTTTGATTATTTACGAATGTTTTGAGTGGAAGACAAACACTTGGGCTTACAAGCTATTACGCCTTGGGCCTAGTATTCGGGACTATGACTGGACATTACACCCATGTAGCCTTTTTCATCCATATTATTGTTAAAGGAAGACGCACTTGAATTTTGGCGAAAGATGAGTATTTATGACTTGCAAGCTATTACGGCTTGGGTCTAACACTCAGGACTATGACTGGACATTACACTCAAGAAGCTTTTTTCTTCCATTATTGTGAAAATAAAGACACATTCGAATTTTGGAGGAAGACAAACATTTGGACTTGCAAGCTATTACAACTTGGGTCTAACACTCAAGACTATGATTGGACATTACATTCAGGTAGTATTTTTCTTTCAATTTATTGTGGAAGGAATATGCACTTGAAATTTTGGAGGAAGACAAGTATTCGGACTTGCAAGCTATTACGACTTGGGTCTAACACTCGGGACTATGACTGAACATTATACGCAGGTAGCCTTTTTCTTCCATTATTGTGAAAATGAATACGCATTCGAATTTTGGAGGAAGACGAGTATTTGGACTTGTAAGTTATTACATCTTGGGTCTAACACTCGGGGCTATGAATGGACATTACACCTAGCTAGCATTTTTTATTCCTTTATTGTTGAAAATGGTCAAAGTATGAGTTAGTCATTTTGATTTTGTTTGAGAAAAGAGCTTGATGTTGGGTAAGCATTTTTATGTGCGTTGCGGAATGAATTATGAAAATGGTTTGATTATGAGGAAAAGACTTGGTATTAACCAAGTATTGAATTGCTCTCTAAATGAAAGAATGGTTTGATTATGATAAAATGTTAAGATATTTTAAAAACCAACTTGATGTAGATCAAGTATTTAATTTGATTTTTTAGAGGTTGATTTTATGTGGTCAAGTTATTTAATTAATCAATTAACCAAATTAATCCATTAAAATGAAATAATCAACTAATCAAGTTAATTAAAAACCAATTAACAAAACTAATCTATTAAAATAAATCTGATCAATTAATAAATTTAATTAAAAATCAATTAACAAAACTAATCAATTAAAATGAAATTTAGTCAATCAATCAAGTTTATTAAAAAAATTAAATAATTAAAATAAATTTAATCAATTAATCAAATAACAAAATTAATCAATTAAAATAAATTTAATCACGTGCCATAAATGATTTTATTTCATCATTATGTGTCGCCAATGATTTTGTTTCATCATTGCTTTGACGTTATCGAGCCAATATGGGGCTTGTGTTGGTTGGGTTGGAAGTCGAGCTTTGCCTTTTCTCCTCACGTGTATGGTTTTAGTTCATCGCTTATCTTCATGAATGATTTTATTTCATAATTATGTGTCTTCAATAATTTTATTTCATCATTTTAGTCTCCATTTGTTTCATCATTTTATGCCTTTAATGATTTTATTTCATTATTTTGGTCTCCAGTGGTTTTGTTTCATCATTTTATGCCTTGAATGATTTTATTTCAATATCGGTTTGGCGTAGTCATCCCTATCTCAGGCTTGTGTTGGTCGGGTTGGAAGCCGAGTTTTGCTTTGACGTCTCTGGGGACCATGCCCAGCCAAGGATCGGTTCACCTTCTGCTAGCACATTTGTGGTTCACCCAATTCTTTGGATACAAAGTACACTAGACTCTGGTTAGAGCTTATTTCTCATTTGAGGATGTAACACCCTAATACAAGGTCATACACCCCTGTCACACCTATTTATCTATTCAATTAAAATACTATTTATTCTAATTATTAAGATTCTAAATAATTTCTATCGACTCCAATAAGTCACAACTTATTCTCTATACCTCTATCTATAGGACATACACCCCTACCCTCACACATTAATTAAATAAAATACATATAAATTACAAAAACTTCACAAATAATTTAATAAAAACTTGGGTGTTACAACTCTCCCCCACTTAAAGAATTTTCGTCCTCAAAAATTTCCTTAATCAAATAGAATCGAATACGACCTCCCCCCCCCCCCCCCCCCCCATCTGGCTCTCAATCAATTTGTGGCATATTGAACCAATCCTCTGCTCCTAAAATAACTTAGAGGAGCAGAAGCTTCTTCCCCACTTGTTTTAATCCCGCTCCTACAAACAAGCGATAAGAAAAGCAAACGAGTACCCGCAGTGTTTCACACACATGTCGTGTATATGGAATAAACAACATTACAAAACCTGGCCGGATGGACCAACCTGCTTTGATACCACTAATGTAAAACCCTAATACAAGGTCACACACCCCCATCACACTTATTTATCTATTCAATTAAAATACTCTTTATTTTAATTATTAAGATCCAAAATAATTTTTATCGACTCCAATAAGTCACAACTTATTCTCTACACCTCTATCTATAGGACAAACACCCCTACGTTAATTAAATAAAATACATATAAATCACAAAGAATTCACAAATAACTTAACTAAAATAATTTAATAAAAATTGGGGTGTTAAGCGGAAGCCCTTGACTACTTCGGCGAAAATGACCAAGTAGAGGAATGAGTCTCTCCGGCTAAATGTTTATATAAAATTGGAGGAGGAGATTAGGTTGTTTCAATGATATGAATAATCGCTCATATTTTGGGGTCCAATCGAAGTGTGCTTCTTTATTTAGCAACATGTAAAAAGGTAATGCATGGTGAGCCGACCTTGAGATGATTCTATTTAAATTTGTGAACATCATGTTTAACTTTGTTATTTCTTTCTTCGTGGTTGGTGATTCCATTTTAATGACTTCCCCATACTTGTTTGGGTTTACCTATATGCCTTTCTCTGTCGGGTAGAATTCCAAGACATTGTCGGAGGCCCATTTGACGTTGTCATGCTCTTCCAAGACTAGCATTTGGTTCTCGACCCCTAACTTTTTGTAAGTTTGTCTATGTATATAACTTTATTATTGGAATAACTTTCCCCTTTTGTTTGCATGACTTGTTGTCTTTATTCGTGTATCTTTTGATATGGGGTTTTGATTGCTTTAGTCGTACACTTATGGGGTTTTATGACAACACCCTAAGTCTTTCCTATCTTTTCATGACAATAAAGAAAATAATTTTGTGAAAAATCTATTTACTGTTGTAAGAAAGGATTACATGATAACGTTGATATCATTTGTATCATTAAAAGTACTTATCACAAAGAACTAACCATTTATTAATCGTCCAGGTGATCCTGGGTGAACTTGTTACCACAAGCTCTATATTGCATCGGTATTGTCCTTTGATTGTTTTTAGGTTATATTTTGGTTGTGGTCACTTGCATTTACCATGTTAGAACAATCCATGTTGTACCTATTAGGACGTTGACCCTCCGCTATGATTATTGATTGTCGCCATCTCTAAGTGTTTGTTAAAATGTGTTATGTTAACTTTTAATGCACTTTCTTTCCCCTTTCCAACCATTGCGGCCTATCGATTGTGTTTTACGGCCATGAACTGTGTCCATAGTGGCTTCATCTTTTTCAAGGGATTGTCGTATCATTCGTTGAGATATATTTTAGACAAAGGGATCGATATTAAATTTGTAACAAGTCATGCTAGGATCGATGTCACGAACCTTGCTTGGAGAAACTATGAAGATATTGCCATTAGTTTTAAGGCATTGAATGAGCCATTTCTTCAAACAGGCTGGTAACTCATCTCTTTTACGGGCTGACTTTTGTTGGATTCTCACCAAGATGCATTGTCTCAAAGCCTCCATCTAAGATCGCACTTGTAGTCCTCACTTTGGCTTCCATTGGTGAATCAAGCTTGTCACCCGATATGGTCGATTAATCTTTAAACAGGAGTTAAGCTCTAATTCCACTTGTTAGACATGTGACTCCATACACAATAGGGAATGAGTTATGGAGGTTTGAAAATTTAGTTTAAAACAAAATCAATTGCAAATTTAGAGTTTGAAAATATTTTGTAAAACAAGCGAGTAAATAAATAGTGGAAAGTTAAAGGAAATAAAATACTAGAAAATATCCATAAGGGAGAAGAAAGAACATCAGAGAATTATACAAGTTCTCCCTAAGATGTCATACTCATGTCCCAAAGAATTATTCTTGAGAGTATCCAATAAACTTGAGAGCTTTAAGAAGGATTTTCCCATGAACCTCCTTATACAAGGAAATGAAGTTTTTAGGCTAACTTCTAACCAAACAATGAACAAGGCTTAGAGCGGTTAGTCTTAAAACCAAAAATATTTTTCACGGGCTGATCTCCAACCAAGATGGAGTTTTGAGTTGGCTATCCTCCAAACTAAACCGGGGTTTTGAACAGTCTGACCATAAAGCAAGGTGATATTTTATAGTGGTTAATCTCAAACCAGCTAAGCTTTTACAAGGTTGAACTCAAGAACCAAGTAAAATTTTAATCGGGTTAATCTCAAACAGACAGAGCTTTTAACTGGGCTGAGCTTAATAATTGTTGTGCAAATTTTACTGGTTGATCTTCATGAACTAAAAGGGAACTTTTTCTTCAAGGCTAAACTCATAAACAAAATGGAGACTTCCTAAGACAATCCCCAAAAATTACAAGAGTTTTTACTGGCTTAACTCATAACCAAACAACTTCCTATGGAAGGATATTTTACACAAGAGATAGTACACTCTTAGTAAATTCCAATTTTCCCTCACCCAAAATAATGATCCTTACATAGACTCAAGAATGCTCTCAAAGAACTATAGCTAAATATATGTGAGAAAGATGAGAGATTTAGAGAAATGATTAGAGAAATGAAAAGTGAGATTCAAACTCGTTTTCTAGATGTGAAAAAGAGATAGATAAGTTATCTATTTATAGGTCAATGTATGATATAAATTTGGAAATAATCCATTAGGCAAATTAATGTGATATTCGATTAGGCTAATTAATTATTAACCTCCATTAATTGATTGCGCAAGCCACACATGAAAGATTTTGATATATAGTTATTACCAATCATTAAGTGACTATCCTAATCAATTATAGACCCAACCAATAAACACATAATCAATTAGGTTAATGGTCTGATCGATTATTTAGCTAAACAAATGTCTTTCAATCAATCAGACGCTCCCATAATCAGATGGCTAGACCTCAAAAATATTTTTTGGTGGTTTAAACAAAATAATAAGAGACTTCTCAAATGCTTTTAGTGTGTGTTTGTGATTTAGCCATAATATTTCCATAAATACATTTGTGTCTTTACTTGAGAGGATAAACCATTGTCCATTGGTAACCTTTGAAATAGAAGCCTTTACTTGAAATTCGTTTGACCAGAGTGTTAACTTTAAAAATATGTCTTGATCTTTAGGAGCATAATTTGATTCAGGAGGATAGTTTAATCAGTCATCTTATGCATCTTTAACTACTTGAGCTATCTATAGCAAATACTTGACTTAATTGGATATAGAATGATATTAAGTGTTTTCATCATCAAAACTAAATATCTATTCAGTTGAATTGTAGCTTTGATATCCATAAGTTTCACTACCAAGGATCATCTTGACTATGTTTGCAAGCACATGGATCCACAAATAAGTTTATCTTCTTCCCGCCTCTTCTTTGCCACCGGTGATCTTAAAGATGCTCTTGTTGTACACTTTTCATTTGCTTTCTCCCTGCTAGATGATTCATCGTTGATTAGAGAGACCACGAGGTAAGAGGATAGTTTTGAGGTTGATGAACTCATAGTGATTTTGGAAACTAGATCGAAGATCATCACCATCATTCAAGTAAGATCATTGTAGCCAATATGTGACTTTAGGATCTTAAGGATTTGATCTTCGAGATACGTGAGAATCAAAATGTGAATGTGATTTTCACATGAGGCACCATTGTTCCATTAAGGAATTATAAATATTTGATGATGGAGTGAAATTGAACTCACCCACAGTAGAGAGAGTTTTTGGTACGATAAATCAGGGTAGACCTACAAGATTAACACTTCAACGCTCAAGGTAGTGAATGAATAAAAAATAGTATAAATGTGCGTACCTGACACACCGAGTTTTATATGATCTAGTCGGTTAAAACTATTTTTGCTTAATCCGACGTTTCACGCGGATCACTTTTCAATTATATCTAACGATGAAAAGTTAATAGAAAATCAAAATTACATATTTTGTGGTTGAGCCAAGTCACACATGTTCTTCACACCTTTCCGGTGGTGCTTGAAATTCGTTGGCCTTTATGCGCAGGCCTTCGATCGGCCTGAAACATCAACATTACTTCAATAAATTCAACATGTAGAGTAATAATAATGTCAAAATTTTGGACAAAGCTTTCCAAAGTAGTAGGTAAGGTATCTCTAAAAATGCTTCCGCGTTAAACAATGATAGGAATTTAATTTTATAACTTTAAGATATGGAAGTCGAATTTAGAATTTTTATAAAATTATTATTTGTACCACTTTAATCAAAATTTATTTTCTTACTTTCCATTTGTTTAAAAAGAATTTTATTGAATTTTTTTCTTAAATATAAGCAAATGGACTCCTGTATAGTTTAAATTTGAAATAAATACATATATAGTTATGCTTATACTATGAATTAAAAGGTCTAATATGAATCCGGTCTATTAATTAGTCTTACTATTTTTAATAAAATATTATAATTACTCTTCAATTTTTATTTTTTATTTTTATAATCATTTTACTAAAAAATAGTGAATGTCTTTTTAAATATCTATATCAGAATGGTTCTACATTTAATATCAGAAAGGGCAATTGATTTTACAATTCTCCAAATCAACATACTTTTTGATCATAAATAAGGAATATATTGATATTGCAAAGTGTGACTCCAAAGTGTAAAACGTGACATAAGAATGCAAGTGTAACTAATTTCTGGTCTTGTTATTAATAGAGTAACTACT
Organism: Lathyrus oleraceus; assembly: GCF_024323335.1. Lineage (NCBI taxonomy): Eukaryota > Viridiplantae > Streptophyta > Magnoliopsida > Fabales > Fabaceae > Lathyrus > Lathyrus oleraceus. The sequence continues at coordinate 454,351,647 of NC_066582.1, read as the reverse complement.
GTAAACTTCCTCTTCAAGGAGTCCATTTAAAAAGGATTATTTACATCAAGTTGAGTGATGCGTCACTTCTTGGAAATAGCTAAAGTTAGTATTATCCTTAGAGTCACTGGTTTGACAACATGAGAGATTGGTTTTGTGAGATTTTAGAAGATGATATCTGAACAGTGAGAGCATCTGGCGTTGAATTTTAGGTGTGATTATGGCTTTCTATGGACTATACCATGTTGAGTGAAGAAGGGTAGTAAGGGTTGGAATTCTCCCCCTCCATTAGTTTGAACAATTTTGAGTGTGGTGTTAAACTGATTTGCAATATGTGTAATGAAGTGTGTGTGAGTGACATAAACTTCGGATTTTAAATTGGACAAGAAAGTCCAAGTATAGTTTTTAAATGCATAGACACATGTAAGTAAATATTTATAGCCTAAGAATGATACCTGGGTGCAAGATCCCACACATAAGCAAATAATATATTCTAATGGAGTTGTATATGATGAAATATAGGAAAATAAAGGCCACATGTGATCCTTGTTTAAGCAACAAGCATTGTGGAAATCAAGTTTAGATTGCATATGAATAGGAATATTACATTGTTGGATAATGGCTTTGAGTGCCTCGTGATGAGAACGACACATATTATTATGACACATTCTATACGACAAAAGTCCTAAAATAGGGACAATTGTATTTGCAATAGAATTCAAATATTTAGGTGATACACTAGTGATTATGTGAAGACATAGTTATTTAGAGATAGTGTGACCAGATGTTGTAGGTTGCATATTATCAAATGAGCAGAGGTCCTCCTTTTCTAGAGATCCTTATAATAGTAATTCAGATATAGTCGGTATCTCAAAAAGCATAAATTAAGGTGAAATTCAAAATACACTTGATTATATTAACTTACGTAAATAAGGTTTTTGGTGATTTTAAGACGGGTAATAATATTCTGTAGAGTTAATGTTGTTTGTTGTTTGTGTGAGGACTTAAAATATGTTAACAAAAGTTATAGGAAAACCTTGTTCATTTTCTATAAATACTTGATCTGAAACAGAGACAAAGATGTTGTCCAGACAAGTGTTGTTCAATTCAAGTGAGACAAGCATGAGGTTGGCGTAATGAATTAGGAGTGAGCAATAGTGGAGGTCGAGGTGAAAAACCTAAAGGAGTTCCTCAAAATTGATTTGTAGATGCAAAGTTCATCCTTTAATTATGTGAATATGGTGACTCTGCAACATTCAACCACTGATTAGAAGAACTAGGTTGACCAAGATGAACCATCGGATTGAGCCATTGATTACGCGTCAAAGGTTGTGTTCAAGGTTGTCAGTCTAGTGAGTCTACTCATACTCGTAAAGGGTCCATATACTCGACTCGGAAACTCAAATGTGCTAGACGAAGGCAACGATCTAGATGGGTGAATAGATCACAATAAAATTTTATGTGATTAAATATTTTTTATGAGAAATATTTACTATGGCAAGCGGAAGTAACTATGGATCAACACTCATCTATCCCGAACTGTTATCGGAAGAATAAGATATATGTTTAAACTGTAACGAAACATATACTAATAATGAGAAAGTAAGTAAATAAGTTTTATAAAATTTATTTGAAGTAAATCACACAATGATAATCAATTTCCAATGAAATAGAAAACAAAAATTGACAAAGACAATTTATCGAACACTTAGAGTGCAAACAATTTATCAAACATTTGGTGTGCAATAAACACCAAGATTATTTCCCTTTGTGTTGATAGTATAAAAATATAATTACAATTACTTAGATTGCAACTGCTTTACAAAAATAGTTTGAGAAACTTCAACATAAACCGAATTTTTCAGCTAATTTTTTTTTACACTAAATGTATTATCAAAATGGAGAGAGAGAGAGAGAGAGAGAGAGAGAGAGAGAACACCAATATTTGTGTAGGTAGTTCACCAATTATCCTCACTATGGATACATTTGCCCTCAATTCCAAATAGAATTGAGATATGTGTAATTAACATTTGCAAGTCTAGTTTACAAGAAAAAAATCACAACCTAAATCCCCTAAACTCTATGTTTGATGTTGATCATAACTTCTTCTTTTCTCTTGATCTTAAGCAAGATCAAGTGACCCAAGACTTCCAAGTCGATCCTCTGGTTACCTATACTTCTTTGACATAACCCACGTTCTTCAAAGCTTTCACTCGGTTGAATCATCGTTGCGAAATCTTGTAAAAATCCTTCATCTTTGAGGAAAAACCCTTACCGGTTTTATCAAAGAAACACTCAAAGAATACTCAACCCAATTACGATTACAACAATCCTAGATTGGACCTTATCAATCTATTCTAGATGACAATCAACAAAAATTATTATGTGTAGTTGTTTAACGTATGAAGAAGAAGATTGAAGATGAAGAAAAAATCTTTGTATATTCATGGTTTTAATTTTAAGAAATGATGCATGAATGCATATTTATATGAATCTGTGTGTGAAAAGAAATAACAGAAAAAACAAATTTTTAGTCAATAAATTATAAGTTTTGTAAATAAGAATAAAATGTATTGAGTCCAAATTTGAATGAGTCAATACACAAGATCATGGAGTCGATACATAGACTCAATGAGTCGATACATTGAGGGTAGGTAGTTTTGCTTGAAACAATTCTTCAGTAAAAGTCGACTCCAAACACGGGAGAGTTGACTCATACCTGTCATGTATCGACCCACAACAACAATGTATCGATACATTTAAGGCATAACATTTTCTTAAGAAAAAATTTCATTTGGAGTCGACTCCAAACACGAATGAGACTACTCATTCACATTGTGTATTGACCCATACATCTTGTGTATCAATACATTTAAGCCAGAACTATTTTCTTTTAAATTGTATGTATCGATATGTAGTCATAATGCATCGACCCATAGACATGTCTTTCATGAAAAATCATAATTTTGACTTGTAATGACCTATCTAATCTGATTTTAAGTGTCCTATTATGATAATGCACATCTAGACATAGACAACAAGATCCAATATACATAAATACTAAGTTTCCTAGTTTTGACGTCATTCAAAACATATCTAAGAGGATAGTGCACTCACATACTCCCTCTTTTTTATGATGGAAAAACTTACGAAGCATTTGGTACCTTGATCATAACTCCCCCTGAATATGTGTATTAGACTTTGTACATATCCCCTTTTGACAACATCAAAAGGAGACAAAGGTATAAACTTGAGAAGTATCAATGAAAAATCACAACAACATATAAATCACTCAAAGGTGTTGCAAAGATCAAATGAATTAACTACATGCACTCACATAGAATTACGTCAAATTGAAATAATGCTTAAACATAAATACACAACCAAGTCAGACAAAAGAGATAAAATCCAATACACATTTGTCATAAAAGGTCACAATAGAATAATTTAAATAAACACAAATACATGAAAACATAAATGCGTTCATAAGAAAATTTGTCCACAAGAAAGCTCAACTAATGACTACGACCATGACCTTTGCCTTTACCTCTACCCCGGAACCATGTTGCACCTTCGCCTCCATACTCATAATCCCATAAATCACACATCTCCTAGTAAATATATAGATAGTGATGGTGATTGTCATTTTGATAACGAATCATGTCACTGATGTCAGTTTAAGTTTCACCAGGGTTGAAAGTCATGTTTTGACGAATCTCATTAAATTTCTCTATAGCATACGAGGCAAAACTATTAAAATTATTGTCATGGGCAGTCAGATGTTTATGAACCACTCTGAAATGCTCTTCTTGAGCAGCTTCAAACTCGTCACACCTACGTGACTCCTCTTCGTGGCACTCTTGTTGCTCCACATGCATTTTCTCCATCAAGGTAAGAAAAGATGATTATTCACCAATTGAGCCAACACCATAGTAGTTACCGCAAGTAGTGTCATGTTGGGTCCACGAGTTCTGTTGCCATTGATCCCCACCCTTATGGGCCATCATGTTCATCTGCAACACATTTCCACCCTTGTGAGACTTCATCATCATGGGGAGTACCAACCATATTTGCATCAATATTTTGAGCTTGTTCTTCCACCTGATGTTCATCAATAAAGATGTACCAAATTCAGTCGGATCATCATAATTATATATGACCTTACCAGATCCCTTCATGTTATAATAGTAAACATTGAGATCATTATCCCAATGATATCCCATATGTCTCATTGTGATCGAGTTAAATTCTTGAGCTTGGCCGTGAGATATGTTCTGAATATTTGCCACACCAATACAGAAGTGCTTTGGAATCTTCGCAATCATCGAAACTTAACATAAGGAAGACCCTCTGTTATATTCTTTAATAGAAAACATTCTAGAAATAAATTAGTTTGGCCAATTAACATGAACTTTCTGTTAAAGAAGATACATTAGATGAACCTCATCTATGTCAATGTGAGAATGACTACCATTTCTTGGACGTAACACGAGTCACAATCTAATGAAGAATGCACAGATTTCTCTTCAAATAACTCGTTGATACTTTAGCCAAGTTATCTTCTAACTTTGGAGCCTTGAGACAAGAATTTAGGTAACCTCTCAAATCAAAATTAGGATGGAAATAATGACCATAAAAGGTAGAGTAATGAGAGAACATAGACAAACCAAATACTTCCCTCCACGTGTCTTCCATTAAGTGATAGGAGTGTTTTCCCATCTTAAAACTAAAAATGCATCCTTCCATTGATTGTAACCCATCATAAAAGATCTGAATAAAGTCTTCATTATAATAAGTGGAGACTTTCAAACAATTGTTGATCTCTTGAAAATCCATCAGATCAACAATCTATGGAGTATGTAACTCACCGGCAACTATAGGGTCATGCACATGTTGCTTCACCATAATTCTATGTCTGAAGGATTTTTTTAAAATTAGTAACACAAGAGGGAGGTAAAATAGAAAGAGAATTGGCAGATGTTGATGAAGATGTGCCAACAACATTTTTCCCTTTGTTCACTTTAGGAGCCATGATTTTCAGGTTTGAAGGTGTGCACATAAGGTGTTTGAGAAAAGGTGTGAACGAAAATGGCTAGATTTGAAGTGATATTGAATAACCCAACTACCCAACTTAAGAGAAACAGTTCCTAATCACATAAATCAGAGAATAATAGATGAAGATAATTGATTTTTAAAGATAGAAGTGATGAGATTTTATGGGGATTTTTGAAATGACGAGAAGTGAAGGTGGTTTTCTAGGAAAGGAGAAAAGTTTAACTTAGGTTGGATTGGGAAATGAGGAGAAGTTTGAAAAATTAGTAAATGAGTGATTAAGAAAAGGCATTAATAGGTCTGGCGCATGGAAAGAGAAGAAAAGTGACTCTTGGTAGCGCATGGGTCGACCCATGGGCCTTGGAGTCGACTTCTGACGTTGTTAAAAAAATAGAAAACCACAAATGTATCAACTCATCCGTGATTGGAGTCGATACATACTGAAGAGAAAAATGAATTAACCATGAATGCATCAACTCACCCGTGATTGGAGTTGATACATATTGAACAGGGAAAATAAAACTTTGAATTTTAAGCAATGTATCAACTCATACCATGTTGGAGCCGAACAAACTATTCTCCCATAACCATACTACAATGAATGCAATGCGCATTGCAATAACAATATTGACTACACTCACAACATTTGCAACCACAATCGCAACTACAATTTAAAATTATGCCTCTGCTCAAATTGTTCTAGCTGTCAAAATAGATTATGAACTGGGGTGCTTTTATGTCTATATCATCAAGTTCATTCACTCACCCTAGCTTTCCTTACAACACTTGTAAGTAGATTTTGTATAATTATTTATAATAATTAATTAATTAGTAAAAAATGTAGCAAATTTTCATGTGTGAAATGCATTATTATAAAACAAATAAAAATTTGTTCTCCCATAAATCATAAATCTTCTAAACCATTTTGTCATGTGCAAATAGATACATGGAGATCCGCGATCAGTGGACCTGATTAAAACGACATGGCGCATCACCTTTACACAATACAACACACAAGATAAGTATCCAAGTGAAACATATAAGAGAGCACTTACACAACAAACGATTGATTTACGGAAAAGAACACAATAAGAGACTATCAAACACGACCATTCGTTAATAAAGAGAGAAAGAATCATTACTGAAAGAAGTGACTTGGAGAGAGATGTTTATAATTATTGTACAAGCAATAAAATAAGGGTTCTTTTACAAGTGTTTTTTTTGGAATTTGGGCCACTTTTGGATTTTAAAAAAAAAATAAAAACTTATAGACTTGTATACTCGCCAATAGACTCGCGAGTCTATACGAGTTTGTGCGAGTCTATCTAAGTCTACTCAAATCTATCAAAAAAACAATTATATGCATGAGTCTACTCGTTTTTTCCTCCTAGACTTTTAAACTCGTACGAGTTTACGAGTCTACCCGCAAGTTTGACAACCACGGTTGTGTTGAGTGACGATGATATTAAATGTTTGCGTCGTGAACAATTTTGAAGCAGATCTAACAATGAGCGCGAAAATGACCTCCATAACAATCGTTAGGGTCTCGTAAAATGTTATTCCTTCCACCCCAACCACGATGATAGTTGTTGGACTGTTTGTTTGTGTGCATTTTGACCGAATTGTTATTGTGAATCTTGAGATCAAACTGATTCATGAGAGATCTACTAGGAAGGTGAACCTTGAATGAGAGATCAAACTGATGCGAGTCTATACGAGTCTATCTAAGTCTACTCAAGTCTATCAAAAAACAATTATATGCACTACGCCAAATAAGGGAAAAGAGGGCGCTTATTTTGGCCTATAACAGCGCTTTTAAGCGCCCTCTAAAGTGGCGCTGGCATAGGTAAAGACAGCGCTTTGTTTTCTTGGAGAAAGCGCTGTCTAAAGTGGCCACATTATAGTGCGCTTTCAGAAAAAAGCGCCCTATGGAGTGGTCCATAAAGGGACACCTTAGAGGGCGCTTTCTGAAAAAAGCGCCCTCTAAAGTTGTCAATGTAAAGTGTTTAGAGGGCGCTTTTAGGAAAAAGCGCCCTCTAAAGTTGTCAATGTAAAGTGTTTAGAGGGCGCTTTCAGGAATAAGCGCCCTCTAAAGTTGTCAATGTAAAGTGTTTAGAGGGCGCTTTCAGGAAAAAGCGCCCTTTAAAGTTGTCAATGTAAAGTGTTTAGAGGGCGCTTTCAGGAAAAAGCGCCCTCTAAAGTTGTCAATGTAAAGTGTTTAGAGGGCGCTTTCTGGACAAAGCGCCCTCTAAAGTGTTAGTTATTTTAAAAAAAATTGTTTGAAAAACAGTGGATATTTAATTGGTAACCTGTTCGCATGCTGCAAAAGTGTAAAATTCATATTGATTTCATCCTTTAATCCAATGTTATACACCATTAATCCATTGATATATACAACATGAATCCATTTATATACAACATTAATCCTCCATATATACAACATTAATATATGATTCTTTGATCAACAATATACAACAACATATTCATGATTTAGTAAAATTACAACAACAATATACAACATATATACAACAACAGCATACAACAACAACATTCCATACATATATGTACAACAATATACAACCTAGCTATATGATTCTTTGATCAACAATGAATTGACACAATTCATCCTTGATTTCATCCAAATTTGCTCTTGAGTAAGTTTTGTATTCCTCAAAGTACTACAATTAAGAGAATAAAACATATTCATGATTTAGTAACAAATTAGATGAAATATTCGATAATATTAAAATAAACCCTAAGTTATTATTCCATACCATTTTGGGATGTCTATACGATTCAACGCAATGATGTCTCTCATAAATCTCAATACAAAAAATCCGCAATCGACCGAATTATTTTGCTGAGGACACTACACAGAAAAACAAACAATATATATAGTTAATTTCTTACAAACACTATTATAAGCAAAAAAACAAACACTATTATAAGCAAAAATAAGATACTTAATATATACCTGAACTCTTATCCAGGTAATGTCCTTCCTATTGCGGTATTTCTTTTTCAATCTAAATTTTATTATTTCCCTAACAAAATAAAAACGTATATTGAGATCAATCTGACAGACATAATTAAATATACAAATACACACGAATATTTAGGGGAATTTCACTTACGCGTCAACCGTCTTCTTCATATTCGGATATTTACTCCAATCACCCGATAAAGAATCGAGATAATACACTATTAGTCTCGAAAGATCCATAGCAACCAACACCCAGTGACCACTGTAAAATAAAACAAAAATTTAGATGAATGAAAATTTTCTACGTAAAAGATATACATAGATTAGAATGAAATTATTAGAAAGAAAATCTAACCCGTTGCCAGAATTAAACGGTAAAAAATACAAACTGGGTGTAGTATTATCGTCGGCCGCCATGAATATATCGACTAGATCATTCTTTACGGATGTTGGATTATTCGTTATTAACGTTGCATTGATACGGGAAGTAGCAATAAAATTGAAACGGTTACACAATTCAGTTCCCCGCATCAATGTTACATACATATACCTTAAATAGAAACATAATAAACATTAGACTACTCATTGAAATGTGTAAATAAATTGTTCAACTAAGTAAATTATAGATTGATCGGAGTACCATATGTATGTATGAATGACAGCGATGCCCAATTCGGTGTGTTCAAAAAGTTGTTGGAAGTCCTCCTTTCCAATTATTTCGAAATGAGCAGCTCCGAAAACACCTTCATCAAAATTTATAGTACGAATGGCCCCATGCATAATATCAGACTCCTCCACCATTTTCTCAAGACGCATCATAATTTGAGATTTTGTCCCGGACGTCATTGGAATATCCTTAGCAGCGCTTTTCAACTCTCGACCGGGAACCTAAAAATTCATATAAAATAAATCATGACTTTTTGTGATGCAACAGAATCGTTGCGTATATAATTCAATGGGTATATATATTTGTACCTCTTTTTGAGATGCAACCGACTCGATGCGTCTTGAAATCCCTTTACCAACTTTATGTGTGGGTCTTGTAGGAGTCTAACATTACCATATAATTGATTAAATATCATAATTGTAGCTGAATTGAAATGTGAATACTAAATATTCATAATCATTTAGAACATATATACCTCGGCATCAGGGAAAATTAGATCTGACGGCCAACCAACAAAGGATCCGACTGCATCTCGCATCAACGTTGTCTCTGAAACAACGTCAGGTAATGGTAGACGGGCGTCCGTATCTAATACGAGGTCAACCGAAACTTTCATAAATCCCACCGGGAGGGGATTATGGTGAAGTAATTCACCCGAAGTATTGTGCACTTTTCCCTTGCCAACCATGCGATAAGTTGGTGACGATAGATACAGCTGACAAGGTGAAATGCCCTAAACCAATAATAAATGTTATTGTTAACTTGTATATGTGTCAAGTAAAAAAGTGCTATTTTAATTTCATAATAACATATATAATTACCTCGGGAAATTTCGGTTGATAATTGATACTAGCTCGGTCACTAGTATCTTTTGCCTCGGAGGCGCACCTTTCCTCTCTATACCTTGCATTCTCGATTTGCAGTTGGAGTACTTGTGCCCTTAACTCCGCCAAGGTCTCCATCACCTCTTTGTTGGTAGGATTTTTTGTTTTTGGTTTTTTATAAAATGACGACGGAGTCACACCAAAACCCTTACCCCTCACACGACCGGAATACTCAGGAACATTTAGTACTCGACTAAGTACGCTCCTGCAATCCTGGACCTCGGTTGAAGGTACGGTTTGGGATAAAGTCTCCTGAAATATTATTAGAGGAGATTAAAATTGAATTATATGTCTAACAAAATTTTCGATATAATTAAAGAAATAATGTTACATATACTTACACATTCGTCATAAACATTTTGGACCGCTTCAACGACAGCCCCATCCTTCCCAACCCGAGCAGCCTTCCATAATACGTGCTCCGGAAGAGATGTTGCGTCACTTTTCTCCTCGGCTAGCTACACATTGAATTAGATTATAAGATCATCAATTATAACATATTGTGACAATGTATAAGCTCATAGCATTTGAATATACTCACAATTCTTTGTTGTAACCGTGCATAACCCGTACGCCCTTTTTTGTACGGATACGCGGGTTTTGATGCCCTTTTCCTATTTTTGTCGCTTACTTCCTGGATAAAAAAGTTTAAGGCATATTAGAACCAAATAACTTAACAATTGTATAATACCATAATTAATAGACATTACATGGAATTTTTCGTTTCTTCGTTTGGCGACAAAGTTATCCCATTCATCGGCTGAAATAATCTCGGCATACTTCATTGGCCGTTCTCCTTCAACAAATTTTCCTTCCTCATCCTTGAGAAATTTGTTGCACAAAAAGGATCGAAATCCTCGGAGTCTTTTTCCGGCCAATTGAATACAATATTTTTGCCGGCTTTCATCGATGTGAAAGGATCTCTAAAAAACATACAAATGGAGTGTGTTATTATAAAATAATATTATAACAATATATGGTTAACAAATAGTCAACAAAAAAAACATATAACAATATATGGTAAGTACCTGTATCTCCGACCATATTTTTTCCTTGCCAACCTTCAAGTCCGGACTTCTCCAATTATCACATGTAATCGGAATATGTTGTCGAACAAGGAAACCAATGTAACTTGCCAACATTGAACCGTTAGGCTCAATTAGTTGGTCTTCAGCACTCCAATGTACTTCAAATTTTACACCCTTGTCTCTTGCACGAATGATTGACTTCATAACAGTCAATCCTCGTTTGATTTCTTTTTCAACATTATTACGTGATTCATTCGCGGCATGGGTATCGTCTTGGTTAGCCATTTTATCTGTAATATAGAAATGATTCAATAAGACCCAAGTAAGACAATGATTCAATACGTCAACACATTCATATACCTTCCATTTCTCTCATGTTACAACAATCTAAACTCTTTTTTTTTATCATTATTGAATACAAACTCACACACACCTACTGCATGCAAAAGACCAATGCAAACTTATGGTGTTTGGAACATGAACAAACTTGCATCCATAATCATCAAACTTCCAAGCAAAAGCTCAAACACACTTCAAATATATCAGTTTTCAATCAGAAATAAAAAACTCAGTTTGCCCTAAACAACATTAATCAACATAATGCACAAAATGAAAAACTAAGTTTAGAAAATGCCCTAATCAAACACATGAAGAAAGTGAACGGTAACGATGGAGAAGAGAAATACCTTAAAGGTGACGGTAACGATGGAGAAGAAAGTGAACAGTGACGGTGGAAGAGGATAACTCAGTGAACGTGAACGCAGCAGCAGAAAAAGGCGACGGCGACGATGACGGTGAGGGAGGGAGAACGAACGGAGGACGAGAGTAATCGCAGTAGAGAGTAATCGCAGTTGAGAGAAAACCCAGTTACGTAAACGAAATAGCTTATAGAGAGGGAAAATAAAGAGACATGCAGTATATGTTATAATTTTAATGTTTACTAAAGGGGACCTTAGAGGGCGCTTTTGTAAAAAAAGCGCCCTCTAAAGGGGGCCTAAGAGGGCGCTTCTGAAAGCGCTCTCTAAGGCTTTCCAAAAGCGCCTTCTAAACTGGAAATGTACATGGACTTAGAGAGCGCTTTTTCAAAAGCGCCCTCTAAGGGTAACCTTAGAGGGCGCTTTCACTAAAGCGCCCTCTATTGTTGTCCCTCCATTTCCTCATTATTATTTTTTTGGCTTCACTTTAGAGGGCGCTTTGTTACAAAAGCGCCCTCTAAAGGGGGCCTAAGAGGGCGCTTCTAAAAGCGCTCTCTAAGGCTTTCCAGAAGCGCCTTATAAACTGGAAATGTACATGGACTTAGAGAGCGCTTTTTTAGAAGCGCCCTCTAAGGTTACCCTTAGAGGGCGCTTTCAATAAAGCGTCCTCTATTGGTGTCCCTCCATTTCCTCATTATTTTTTCGCTTCACTTTAGAGTGCGCTTTGTTACAAAAGTGCCCTCTAAAGTGCGCTGTCTATTCTAGTAGTATGCTCCTTATTTTTTCTCTTCACTTTAGAGTGCGCTTGTGTAATAAAGCGCCCTCTAAGGGGCGCTGTCTATTCCAGTTTTTGGCGTAGTGATGTATGAGTCTACTCATTTTTTCCTCCTAGACTTTTAAACTCGTACGAGTTTACGAGTCTACCCGCAAGTTTGACAACCACGGTTGTGTTGAGTGACGATGATATTAAATGTTTGCGTCGTGAACAATTTTGACCGATAGTTGTTGGAATGTTTATGTGCATTTTGACCGAATTGTTATTGTGAATCTTGAGATCAAACTGATTCATGAGAGATCTACGAGGAAGGTGAACCTTGAATGAGATTCAAAGCTAGAGGTTCAGTGAATGTAGTATTCTTGATGAGTTTAATTCTAGCTTCATGTGATAAAAACATCATTTCTACCATTACCATATGACATACTTCATCGTGGTACTGAATGATTAAGGTTAAATCTTGATACTCACCATTCAGACATCTAGTGCAACTTCAAGTTGATCATGCTGACTCACTAGATATCCAATCGATTCAAGAATATCAGTGATCTCCTGAATTCTACCAAGATATTGCATAATTGTCTTCTTGTCGTTGGTGATACACTTCAATTCCCAACGCAATTGACAAGATTTAGCATCGATATATGTTTTTTGGAATTGATCTATGGATGTCCAGACTTCATTTGCTTGCACACATCTAGTCACATGAGGTAGAACTGAATCAGAGAGTGTAGTGAGAAGCTAGATAAACAACAAAAAATCTTCTTGTTGCCACATGGTGTATGCATGATTTTCTGTATCTAATGCACAATCTTCAATTGTGAGATATCACGGTGGAGTTGTATGATTAGCAAGATGACGATGCAATTTGTGAATTCTGATGATTCCTTCAACTTGCTGCTTCCATGAGAGAAAGTTGGAATCACTAAGTTTGATGTTGATATGTTGAGCCATGATTTTGAAGATGTTTTTAGTTGAAGAACTATATTGATTCGAATAATTTTGTTGAATTTCAAATTAAGAAGTCGTGGTTTATGGATTATAGGCTCATAATACCATATTAAAAAGTGAGAGAAGATGAAGAATTCATCATTGAAAATATTCTAGAGAAGATAGGGAGAGAAATTATGTTATGAATTGATAGAGAAAATGATGAATCAGTTACAAATTAATAGATGACAAGTATTAATAGAGGCTTGTCACTAATGTGAGTTAGTTACAATCATGCTGTCTTTGGATTAATTTGTTACAACAGAATAGAAACTAGCTAAACTATGTTGACTCAACATTAGTTTGCTATAACAAAACATCTAGCTTAATCTATTATATTAACTAAATCAGTTGCTTAATTATTTAGTGCAAAGACTACAATAGTTGAGCAATTATTCTAATATTAACTCCAAGATGTAAATCACTCTTCACCCGCGTTAGAATGTCTAATATTACAACATCATTAGTGTCATTTGTAGGAACGTTCATCAATGTTTCACCACACCAATTAGGCATGGCAACATAACCCGTACTCACGGGTACCTACCCGAATACGCCCCGAAGTTGACGGGGAAACCCCGCTTTGACTGGGTTTGGGTTTTTCCCGATTATAAAATATGGAGATGGGTCGGGTAATGGGGACACTAGTACCCGCTCCGAGCCCGCCCAATTTATTTCATTATGTATATTATTATTTATTTTTGATAATTTAGAGTATTAAATATGTGGTCAATGTTTGATATTTTAATTTAAATTTATTATTTAAAATATTTGAAATATATGTATGAAAATTTTTTAGATTGTTTTATTTTATTATTTGTAATGTAATTTTATTTTGAAAAAAATAAATATTTCTATTAAAAAAATTAATTTCACTAAATGAATGGTGGTGGGGAGGGGATACCCGAACCCGTTTGGGACGGGTTTGGGTTTTGATTCTCCATCCCCGTTTGGGTTTGGGGCGGGGAACGGGGACTGTTTGGGGATTCGGATTTGGGTTTGGGGGAGGTAAAAACCGTCCCCGACCCGCCCCGTTGCCATGCCTAACACCAATCAATGTTATCAAAGCAATCACAAGTTCATGTTGCAGCCATTACAACTTTACTATTTTCATCACCCATGACTTTTCACATGTTTCAAGTTTTGTTACGGTATGATTCACATGATTATTGGCTTTAATCACATTTTTAGGAGGTTTGACCATTATCTTGTTCTGCAAAGGACTTGGGTTTTTGTTCCTATGTGTTTTGCTTTCATTATTGTGGATTTGGCTTGCACTTTCGCATGTATCTTGAATGAAGACAATTAAATATATCTATGTCTTCATGGACTTTTTGTTTCTAGCGTACCAATTACTAAAGATAATAGCTAAAATTGAGTATAAGGACGTTTTATCAATTTTATCAACCTTTTCACCATGTCACATATCATTATTTAAAATTTATGTTAGGGCAAGGTGTGAAGTTTAGGTTTACAAAGTGTTCATGCTAAGAACACTAGTTGAATAACTCTTTTGAAGCAGGTTATAAAGAGACAGAACATAAAATTTTTCAGTTCAATTAAGTATGTCCTTTCTATTTGAAGTGTATCCTTACTTTATTAATTTCTTTAGTCTGATGAGAGTCAAAAGCCATGAATGTGGTTTAATCTTCATGATGGGCCATAATAGACAAATATTCTATCGTTATTGCATTTAGGAGATATGTTTTGTCATCACGTGATAAATGCCCAAAAAAGCATATCTTGAGTAACTCAACCTTGGGGCGGCATATATGGCGGGTGGATCTAGGGCATATCGACCTTGGGGTGGCATGGAAGACACATGACGGGTGGATCTAGGGAATATCGACATTAGGGTGGCATGTAAGATACATATGCTAGATGAGGGACCAAGCCCAATTTTCCTAAACCCAACCCATTATCCTTACACTTACCTGCCAATTCCAGGATGTACATAAACTAACAATGGTCTAAGGTTTATCCATACTCGAGACATCTAAGACAAAAGATCAAACAATTTATTCTGGCTAAAAACATTAAAAGGTTGACTTACATGTTCTAGTTCAATGAGAGTCTAAAATGACTACTTGGAGTGTCTATTACGTGAGGTTTTCGTGTTTTGTTTTTTCCTCTACCTTTCAAGGATCCTCCTATTTATAAGTTCCCTTCTCCTCTTTCCTGAATTTTCATATCCTTCATAAATTCCCATACTAATAACGTCTTTCTCCCCTTATAATTGCCTTTTAACAATTGTCTCTTCAATAACTATAACTCCCTGGCATAATGTATCATATAGTAACAATCTCTTGCGACCTTTCAAATGGCGTCCTGGCCTTATCATCGGCCCGACCTCTACTGGTGGGATCACTCTTAGTGTATAGGAGGTTGGGTACGTCTTACTTATTCAAGTGTCCTAACCTGATTCCGGTTAGTAGGTCTTATGTCATACTCGGGCTCCGATTAGTAGGCATGGCTATCCGGACTGATGACCTTACCCTACTCATTTTTTATTCTAATTTGTTTTTAAAGAGCTCAGGTGCACGTGTATGTTCCGCCGATCTCACACCTCGGTTGGTCAACTAAATTTTCGAGATATACATAAGCCCTCCGAGCATGATATCTGAAAGGTTGAAATGTTCGGACAAAAGAAGCTCGAAAATTTCTTTGTATGATCTACTCATGTCGTGATGTTTGTTTGTGGTGACGTGTCTTTAATCAAGACAACGTATCCTCACCAGATTTTCCCTTTACGAAGTAATGATGAGTTTTTATGGGGACTTGATCCTTCCATATTATTCGAAGCGCTTCTTACTATTTTAAGTTTTTATTGATATTTTATTTTTATTAAAATTGTCTCTCTGTCTTCTGGGTTATCATGCATTAGGAGGAGACTTTTCCTCTTCTAAGCACATTTTCAGAGCTCTCGTTCATCTTCTCAGACCAGGTACAATTTCTTTTCATTTCCTCCTTCTTTTATTCCATGGATATTATTGATGCATGTGATAAGAATAGTGAAACATTGAGAACCTTGAGTGCTCGTGAAATAAAAGATCTTTGAGATTTTTACGTGAGAGGATGTAGAAATACTCTAACCTGTAACACCTCAAAATTTGCCCTCCTCTCTGGGGACTAGCTTAACATATCACATTGCATTTCTTAGGTCATTAGGCATTGCATATTTGCAAATCATGTGGTTACATTGTGCAAGTCATCCCTCAAAAGTCTTGGTCAGAAGATAAGAGGTTGGGATTCAAGCTGAGGGTTTCATTGATTGAATGGACTGGATCATTAGCCATCTGAGGGTGTGTGATTCAAATTAGGGTTTCATGATTTCTCAAGGAGATTGGTCTTCATCTTGGTTGAAATGACACATCATCATCATCATGGTTTTGTTATTTTCCAGAAGATTCAAGAGATTGATCAGGCACCTTGAGATTAGGGTTTTGACCACTAGTCAACCCTAATTAGTTGCATTGGGCCAATCAGGGCATGGCAAGGAGATGGGGCCTACAATGGATATGGGGATCATCATGTGACTATATTGAGTTTATGGAGGCTAGGGTATCATCCTTGAGCCATTTCATCAGAAGTTTGGGGCTCAGCTGGATCAGTGCATTGCCAAATTCATCTATCAATTGAAAAAGTCAACTGTGGTCAACTGTGCTTGATTTTATGGATTTGGAGGTGGGAGAGAGTTGGATACACTTCATTCATGATGAAACAAGTTTCATTTGGCATTTCAAACATCAAGAATGAAGGAAATAAAGTCAGGAGAAAAATTGCCAAAAATAGAAAGTGACTTGTAATGGAAGTTTCCAAAAATGGAAAGTTTTTCACCACAAAATTACATGTCCAAAAAAGCTTCAAATGAAATTTTGTTCAACATGAAAGTTGTAGATCTTGCTCTCACCTTTCCAAAAAGTCCAAGAACTTGAATTTCTCATGTATGGTTGACAAGTTATCGTCCATTCATTTTCCAAAAATGCCTAAAATCAAAGTGGCATAACTTTCACATGGAATGTCCAATTTGGGTGATCTTTCTTTGAGCAAACCCCATTTCACATGTACTTTCATGATGCATGGTCAAAATTCATCAAAAATACTCAAGGCAAAAGGTCATTTTTCAAGTGGATTCTTTTGAATTTTTGGTGTGAGATAGTGAAATTGAGAAATACAAGGCCAATGCACTCAAGACCACTTCCAACACACTCCAAATGCCAAATATGACTTGTGTGAACTGTCATTTGCTGTCACATGGCTTAATTTGGAAAGGTCATTTTTGGACTTTCACTAAAAATGCAATTATGCTAATCAAGCCAATTTGCTAATTTGGATTAAGGAAATGGATTAAGCAAGAGTATAAGTGGTTAAGCATAACAGAAAATGCTAATTACATTTCATTCTCCAAGAATCATAACAGAATTTCCCTCCAAAACCTCCAAATTCTCTCAAACTTCAACACACATTTTTTATCATTTCTCATCCAAATCTTCATCAATTTGCATCATTCTTCTTGGATCTGCATTCTACAAGTGGAGTTGAGGAACTGTTTCACAAGATCCATGCCATAACCTTGCCAAATCGTGACTGTCCAAAGCTTGCATTTCCATGGCATTTTGATGATTTTCGGAGCTGAAGCTGTGTTGAGCTAAACTACTGGTTGTAATCACTTTCCTAAGCATTGATCTTCATCTGTTTTGGAGTTTTGCACGAGGAAACACAAGAATTCATCTCTGCCATCTCCAAGAGGTAAATGCTCGAACTCTTCGATTGTTTGAATCATTATATGGCTTTTGTAGGTCTTTGAATGTAGATTATCATGATGTTTATAGTTTTTGATTTGGTTAAGTATCGGATGAGAAATCGTGATTTGAATGTTTGGATATGAATCTTCTTTCGCTCGATCCCGTTGCTATGCTTAGAGTTAGGACAAATGCTTTCCATATCCTTAATCTAGGTTGAAAGACGAACACGTGGATATATGATTTGTGCGTTTTGGTTACGGTTTGTTGTTCATCATTTTCTGGAAATTCTGAACTTGTTTTGATGAAGAACGCGATGAATAGTGCGTTTGATTTTCATTTTCCTTTGCCTGCGTTTGAAAAGTGTTTACCGCCAAGCCTTGTCCAATGAAAACGCGCCACTGCATTAATGTGGACGACGTCGTTTTGGTCTGTGGCTCAAATATTACAAAAATGCCATTTCCATTTAAATTCGTTTTATTATTTCATTTCTTTTTCCTTTGTTATTTCATTTTGATGCTTGATCTTGTAAAATTCATAGATTCTTCATTTTTTATCCAAATTGAGTGAGGTTTTTTTCATGATGCTCCTTATAATATGTAGAATTTAATCATGATTTTTGTGATTTTTGTGCACGTGTAAAAAATTAAATTGCTTAGAGATTGATTGAATGTGTCACATTTGTACATGCTTTGCCATATCTTTCATAAAATGCTGATGCTTTCGAATAAATGGATGAAATTTTTTGTGCATATTCTGGACACTTTGATGGTGATTTTGATGTAGAGTTTGTGGTTTTTGGATACCTGGTTGTTGAGATATGAATTTTTGAATAGAGGTGTGACAATTTGTGTCACACCAAGCTTGATGAATTTCATGATTTTATTTGACTTGCTTAGGGATGTTGAATTGAGCCAATTTTTTGCATGATTGAGCATATGTATGTTGAGATGACATGTGAATTTTTCTGGATTTATTGATGGCATTTCCTAATTGATTGGAATTTTTCCCTCTGTTTGGTCATTGTGTTGGTTGTTTGTGACACATGTTACCATTTGATTTGTGAAATTCTCATGGTTAATTGGATGAGTGTGAATTTTGGTATGAGCATTTTAGACACATTATAGGTCATTGTGGTTTTGATCCCATTCATTTATTTTGTATTATCACTGATTTATGATTTTTGGAAGTTGATGTTTGTTTGGATACTATGTGTTGGCTTGCTTGAACTTGTCTGAACTTTATGAATTTAATTTTCATACTTCCACTGATCCAAATGAGCTGAAAATTGATATGCTATTCATTGAATGTGTCCTGTTTAGGTTGAAATTTTTGTGGAACTTATTGAGCTGTTTTGATGGGGATTTGATTGAGATCTTTCTGTTTGGTCTTTTGAAGTTGCAAATTGCATGTTTGGTGCTATTTTGTGCATAAAATGATAATGGTGATTGATATGAGCATGGGACCAATTGGTCTTGCTTTTAAATTGTTTGAATGTGGTTTTGGATAATTTTCACTTGCTGTTTTGATTTTTTCATCTCCTTTGGACCCTAGGCTTGGCCTAGTGGTCTTGTTTCTCATGATTGGTTTGGATTTTCAGGTTGAGATGCAAAGGCCTTAAGGAGAAAAATGCAAGTTGATTAAATTGAGTTTGTTTGATGTTGTAAACTAACTTGTTTTGTGTTGTAGGGTTTGATGCTTGAGTTTGAGCTCATGGCTTGCGCTTGTGTGCATTAACTTGTGTTTGACTGTACAGATTAACATTTGCTGTTTACTTTTGGGTTTGTCTGGTATACTGACTGTGCTTGATTGATTCCAGGTACCATAGTCGCTTTAGTTCTTTAAGAACTTGTTGTGCTGCTGCTTGGTTGTATAAACCAGTTGAGGTAGACTCTCTTGTCTCCATGTAGTCTGGAAGACCTGGCTTGTTATTTAGCCAGGCAACTGTCTGAAGTCCTCCTTAAGAGGCGATGTTTGTGATTGTTTACTTTTGTCCCCAAGCAGGTAAAGACCTCTATGAGGCAATTGGCGGAACCCAAGGGATATGCAATCTATCCCCCGCTATTCTGTTGAGTCGTCCCTCTGCTCACACCACTGTGTTGATGCATTGGGACATTAACCCAAGATCTTGTGTTGTTGCACAGTCGAGTCATAGTCTTGAGCGTAGAAGGGCTCCTCCATTCTGGACCCACGCTCCTTTGTCTGAAGCTCTCCCTGGACAGGGGTAAGAGCTGTGAAGTCTCATCTTCACCCACCTTTCATCTGCTTCACCCTGACTCTCAATGTCAGGGTTAAGAGCGAACACTACCTTGTACAGATGACTTGCCTCGGCAGTCCACCCTTGTTTGAGCCTCACTTGACTGGATATTGTGTGTGCTATGTAAAATGTTTGTTTTATTTTGATTGATGCTTGCATGCTTGTTTTTCCTGGTTAGGATTAGCTTGTTGTTGAGCAAGTTAGGATAGAAACCATAACATAGGGCAATGATGCATGATAACACTAGGCTCGAGTACAGCTCCCTAGTAGTGTGTCTCCCTTTGTATCTGGTTAGAATTTCTTTCCCTTTCAGGGGAACTACGTCGCCCTGATCCTCATACCAGATGAGGTACGTAGGCAGGAGATCGTGCGAGGTTTCTCCGGGCACTTTTCTTTCTTTTGTGTGTGTCTGCTTGACAGTTATAGGCTCGAGTTCCCGACTCCCTATTAACTTGTTGGTTGTTGTGTGCTGGAAGCTGATGTAAGTCCATCAAGTGGCATTCGGGTTCCAGTGTGCGTGTGTTTGGTTCGGATGCCGATGTAAGTCCAGTGATTGGCGTTCGGGATCCAAGTTTGCCTTCTTGTGTGTGTTTTGGTTTGGATGCTGATGTAAGTCCGGTGATTGGCATTCAGGCTCCATGTTTGCCTGTGTTTGTGTTTGCTTGTTTGGCGTGCGTAAGCCGAACTACGGCAGCTCTGATTCTCGTTCCAGACGAGATACGTAGGCATAGGATGCGATATCCTAGCGAGCCCTCTCCTCTTTTACCCCACCTGTGTTGTCTTCGGTGTGTGTGTGTGATGTTTGTTTAGCAACCTTTTCTTTCTTTTAGAGCGTGGATCCTGTCGAGTACGACGGACGTGAGGGGTGCTAATACCTTCCCCTTGCGTAACCGACTCCCGATCCCATCTCTTTGGTCGCGAGACCATGCTTTTTCCAGGTTTACTCTGAGCGTTTCCTTTCCCTCTTTGGGATGAATAACGCACAGTGGCGGCTCTGTGTTGTTTTTGTTTCAGCCCGCCGGTTGTTTTTCGCGGATGCGACAGCTGGCGACTCTGCTGGGGATACACCAGATGTTGACCTGTGCTGGTCCATCTTCCCTAAGCGAGTCTCTCCTAGCGCTCTAGGATAGTTTAGGTTGTTTGTGCCGCTTTATTTATTGCATTTATTATTCTGATTGTGTATATATTTGCATAAATATTTGCATGCATCATACTATCATGTTGTTGTCCTCTGTACAGGTGATTCCTCTGTTTGGGGTGGGTGTTCTGAGTGGGGCTAAAACCCAGGCCCGAGTATACACCTAGGATTAGTGTGGTCTCATGTTCCTCATTTGCTTTATCAGCATATTGTTGCAACGTGACATACCACAAGCCAGACGAGGTTCATTTGATAGTGCCATTCCTTTGTGGAGTATCCACTTTGGTTGTGTCACTTCATCTGAACTATTGACTCTGGTGACCGATCATTTCCCGGATCTTTGGTTTAGATGATCTCAGGAGAGCTACAATGGCACACCCAAAAGGGCAAACCCATTGAGTATCTCTGCCCGATTGTCGAGACTATTATCCGCCTTAGGATGACCTGGTTAGAATTTACCTGTGAGGGGAGGGTGATTTTTTCAGATGCATTGTTCAGATGGTGACTCAGATGGTGACTTTTGGTTCCGTTGATCAGAGTCATATTTATAAGTCGGATTTATGACCGTTTATTTCTGAGGCGCCGGAGTGTTGTCCGTGTTATTTATTAGTGGGGATCCGTTTATTTCAGGATTCCCCGGGCCGATTCAAAGATTATTGGGTATCTGCTCAGAGATTGTTTGGTGATGATGATGGTGTATCAGTCAGTTCCGTTTATTTCGGAACCTTTGAGTTGGATTTGTGGTTACATGTCCCCTCAGATGGTTGTGATCGGTTCAGAAATCAGGGCTGTAACTCAGAGTGCAGATGATTGGATGGCTTGGAGGATGGCAATGCATTGCATTCATTCATCAGCATCATTACATCTTGCATTTTACCTGCATCTAACACATGTTTATCCATATGCAGGGACATTGTGATCGAGATCCTGGTTGAGAGACTTTCTGCTCAGATATGAGGCCCGGTTTGAAAGATGATGTTGCCTACAGTTTCTTCAACCTAGAGATTGATGAGTTGAGAGATATGATGGCATTGATCACGCCCGACCATGTGGGTATGTTCAGAGAGGCATACGGTGGTATCCTGAAGATGGTTTTCAGACTCACTGACAGCGACAGAAGCGCCATTCATACTCTTCTCCAGTTCTACGACCCGGGGCTGAGATGTTTTGTGTTCCCGGACTATTTGTTGGGACCTCTGATGGAGGATTATGCTAGTATCTTGGGTATTCCGATCCGAGATCAGATTCCTTTCTGTGCTATTAGGGGAGAGCCTGATGTCCTTGGGATTTCTCGTGCTCTTTATTTGAGTCTGGAAGTGACCAAGGAGGGTTTGAAGGAGAAAGGAAAATTACCTGGTTTTCATCTGAGCTTCTTGGAAGCTAAGGCCAAGGAACATGCTGTTGCGGGTAATTGGAAGACGGTTTGTGCCTTGATTGCTGTGAACATTTATGGGATTATCCTGTTTCCTAATCAGAAGGGCTTTGTGGACCATAATGCCATCAGATTATTTTTGCAGAGGAACCCTATTCCTACTCTGATCGGAGACGTCTATTATTCGGTTCATAACAGGAACGAGAAGAGACGTGGTGGTTTGATCAGGTGTTGTGCTCAGATGCTATTCAGATGGTTTATGGGGTATTTACCTTCCCGAGGTGCTTTTGCTTCTCTTGATCCTACGGTCAAGTGGTCGGTCAGATTGATGGGTTTGCGGGCTGCTGACATAGCTTGGACTCATAATGGTATGGCTGGACGGGATTTCATATATAGCTGTGGGAGATTTCCCAATGTGCCTCTCATAGGTGTTCAGGGTTGCATCAATTACAACCCGACGCTTCTTAGGAGACAGATGGGGTTTGCCATGGAGGTTCCTCCTCTCGAGCGAGAGATTCAGGAGTCCTTTTACTTCTCAGCTGAGGGTGATCAGGCCAAGTTGAGGCAAGTATCTGGGTCATGGCGTAACATCCAGAGGAAAGGCAAGGTTCCTTTTGGCAAGGTCAACAGCCGGTCTTTTCCTCCATTTGATGATTGGCTGCGGAAGAGGATCGAGATTACACACCTACCTTTTCCTGGAGGTGATCCGTGGTGTCCTATGATCGAGGGTCCGTGTTCTTCTGTCAGTATGGAAGAATTCCTCGAGATGAAGAGAGCCAGAGATCAGTTGCTTGCAGAGAAAGCTGAAGTGGAGATGAGTGTTGCTCGTATTCAGATGGCCAACCAGGAGATTAGAGTGAAGATGGAGGATCAAGACAAGCGACATGCCTTGGAAGCAAAGCGCTTTGAGATGGATATTGCCTACTATGGGAAGGTCAATCAGGCTTTAGCATCGTCCACAAGGGAGCATGACATCACGAAGGAGAAGCTAGCCAGAGCTTCAAGGGTCATTGAAGATGAGAAGAGGAGGCAAATCCTCGTGAGAGATCAGAGGGACGACAGAGTCAGAGTTCTCATTGCTGAGTGGGAGGCCAAACTGAAGATTAAGGAAGCGGAGAATGTGAAGATCATTGCCGAGAGAGATCATTACATTGCTGAGAGAGATCATTACTTCAGGCAGATGAAGATTCACCAGAAAGAGGTGGGGAGATTACAGCAGGAGAACACCGAGCTCAGGTTCGCCGCAGAGTTCGCGAAGATGGTTGATGAGATAGGGCCATCTGTGGGACCCTCATCAGGCTAGCTTTATCATTTGTGTGGATTACCGTCAGGCTTGTTGACGGAATTCATTTTGCTTGTATTTCTTTCCCGATTCTGGAGATTTGTATCTGATTTGATGTATGACTATGGCACTTATTGTGCATTTTGCTATGTGATGGTGATTTTCATTCAGTGATCGATCTTCAAGCTTTATTTGATTTCCCGTATGCACTCACACAAGCACACACATGGTTGGGGGTATTTTGCTAAATCATATATCTCTGATCTGTATGATGAAATCAAATGCTGAATGTCAGAATATTGCTGCCGGGTTATTGTTTGTCTCGATGAAACCAGGATCGAGAAACAAAGTGGTCCTCATGTGGATAAACACTGCATTCATGCATGATCATAATAACTTGTGTTTTATTTTGCAGGTATCTGTTGCTAACGTGCTTGATTGTTTCAGGAATCATTGCTCGTGCTCGCAGAACTGTACCTTTGCACTCAACACGTCCTCACAGATACTTCACGCGACGCAATACTCCCAGGCTGATGGATCTCCCAAACATCGATATCCTCGAGCTGAAGGACAAGATGACTGAGCTGATCAACATTATGCAAGGTTTTGCAGTTGGTCAGAAAGCTCTAGCTGATAAGGTTGAGAAGCTCGAGCGGGCTTCAGCAGCAAACAGTGGTGTCAACCTGGATGGTGTCTCCAACCAGGGGCTGGGTGGTTCCAGAGATGGTGGCAAGAGGACAACGGTCGGAATGGTGAACAATGCTACCGGTTTTGGTGTTGCGGGTGGTCAACCGGGCCAGAATCTGAAGGACAGTCTATTCCCGCCTTTCTTCGGGGTTGAGGACGACAGAGAGGAAGACCGAGAGGCTGATCAGTTCTCGATGCACAATGAGCCATTTGGTCAGTACAGTGCCCCACCACAGAACAAAGAAATTCAGCTGCTGGCTGAGAAGATCAGAGCCTTGGAGAGTTATGCCACGCCTGGGGTGGTCAATATGTCAAACATGGGGCTGGTTGAGGGGATTGTGATCCCGCAAAAGTTCAAAGCGCCTGCGTTTGATCGGTACAATGGGAGTTCCTGCCCTGAGACTCATCTTCAAGCGTTCGTCCGTAAGATCTCAGCTTACACCATGGATCAGAAGCTGTGGATGTATTTCTTCCAGGACAGCCTATCCGGAGGCTCACTGGAGTGGTACACCAAGCTCAAGTCCTCAGATATCAAGAATTGGCAAGATCTTGGGGACGCATTCTTTAAGCAGTATCAGTTCAATGCTGATATGGCCCCGAGTCGTACCCAGTTGCAGGGTATGTCTCAAAAGAATAACGAGGGGTTTAAAGAATATGCCCAAAGATGGAGGGAATTGGCTGCCAGAGTGCAACCTCCACTTGTGGACAGGGAGATGTCTGATCTCTTTAGGGGAACCTTGCAGGGGGCATATGCTGAAAGGATGGTTGGTTGTCCGGTGACCAACTTTTCTGATATAGTTGTGGCTGGAGAGAGGATTGAGAGTTGGCTGAAGCTCGGGAAGATTCAGGGTAGCGCTTCTTCTTCAGGGTCGAAAAAGCCTTTTGGGAATGGTCAGAGGAAGAAGGAGGGTGACACAAGCGCTGTCTACGCACAGAGAGGACCCAGTAGGGACCGTTACTTTCAGCACGCTGCTGCGGTAACTATTCCTGCTGAGCAGCAACAACAACCACAACAGCAGCAACAACAACAACAACAAAGGCAACCGTTTCAGCAGAGGCCTCAGAGGGCTGGTTACCAGGTGCGGGGAAGAGCAGTTGACAGGCAGTTCGACAGGCCACCGGTGACTTATTCCTTCCTGTTCAAAAAGTTGATGGACTTGGGGCTAGTACAGACCAGAACGCTGGCACCTTTGAGACCTGATCAAAGGCCAGCTAACTATGATGAAAATTCCAAATGTGAATTCCATTCGGGTGCTCCCGGACACAATATAGAGAACTGTAAAGCTTTTAAGCACACGGTTCAAGACCTGGTGGATTCGAAAGCTATCAACTTCGCACCATCTCCCAACGTTAATGCTAATCCCATGCCCGCGCATGGACAAAGGAGGGTGAATGCTGTTTCTGAAGAGAATAGGGTTGGGCTGTCTACTGTTGATCAGTTGAAGACTCCTCTGGCTGAGGTTAAGAGGCAGTTGATGCTGAATGGGGTCTATCCGGGCTGTGGGGTTGATTGTGTTGAATGCACCGTTGTTCAGAATGGGTGTTCATTATTGAGGAAGACTGTCCAGGGTCTGATGGACGAGGGGAGTATTTTGATCGAGAAGGCTGATAAGGGGAAGGATGAGGTCTCCACCATAACAATATATTTTGACCCGGTGGATTTGTCTACTCTTGCTGAGGCGGCTCCAGTTACCATCACGGTACCTGGACCGATTCCGTATGACAAAGATGATGTCGTGCCTTGGCATTATGGTGGAGAAGTGTATTGTAATGGTGAGAAAGTGGAAGACCAGACTGCAAGTGAAACCACCGTTTCAAAGGTGGATAATGCCGGTGCCAGCGGTTTCACTCGCAGTGGAAGGTTATTTGCTCCTGATGCCTTGAGGGGAGGAGAAGGAGAGAAAGAGAAAAAAGAAAAGGCCGAGGCTTTAGCCAGGGCAAAAGGGAAAGCAGTGGTTAATGATGGTACTCCAGTAGTGACACCGGCGCCTGTGGGGTCGGAAGAAAAACTTGATGATGATGCAGAGGAATTCTTGAGGATCATCAAGAAGTCTGAGTACAAGTTGGTTGACCATCTGCAGCAGACTCCCTCCAAAATCTCGATCCTATCGTTGTTGTTAAGCTCTGAGGGGCACAGGGAGGCTTTGTTGAAGATCTTGAAGAAGGCTTATGTTCCTCAGGAGATAACCATTAATCAGTTGGAGACAGTAGTGTCTAATGTGCATGCCAGCCATGGGTTGGGCTTTACAGACATGGACCTGACTGTGGATGGGAGGAATCACAATCGGGCGTTACACATAGCAATGGAATGTAAAGGGGCTGTGCTTTCGCATGTGCTGGTTGATACCGGCTCCTCATTAAATGTGTTGCCGAATAAGGCTCTGGCTAAGCTGAATTGTGACGGGCTGATTTTGACTCCGACTGATTTGATAGTGCGGGCATTTGATGGGTCAAAGCGGGCCGTATTTGGAGAAGTTGAGCTTCCGGTGAAGATAGGCCCAGAGGTGTTCAAGTCGACTTTCTATGTCATGGATATCCAGCCGGCATACAGTTGCTTGTTGGGTAGGCCATGGATCCATGCTACTGGGGCAGTGACCTCGACTTTACACCAGAAGCTAAAATATATTTGGGAGGGACAAGTCGTCACTGTGTGTGAAGAAGAGGACATCTTTGTCAGCCACCTGTCCTCATTCAAATATGTGGAGATGGATGGCGAAATATGGGAGACGCCCAGTCAAGCATTCGAAACCGTTAAGGTGGAGAATGCTCTTTTTGCGAAAGAGGAGGAGAAACCGTCCATTGCTTCATACAAACAGGCCGCCGAGGTGGTAAAGAATGGAGAGGCTCCTGGTTGGGGCAGGATGATGGATGTCTCTGCAAAGAAAGACCGCTTCGGAGTGGGGTACCAGCCGAACAGAGGCTCGGGACAAGGCAGAGGACGTCGTACGTCGGTCACCTTCACTAGTGCCGGAATGCTGGATCCGGATCACATCTGCGTGATGAGTGACGACGCTGATAGTGACTGTGACATGGACCGGTGGATAAAGTCGTGCGCGCCAGGGATGGGAATCCAGAACTGGAAGGCTGAAAAGATCATCCGGTTCACTCTGCTGGAAGAGTAATATTTTTCCTGTTTCAGTTTTATATGCATGAAAGCCATACGTGTTGCCCGACACGTAATGGTCCATTGTAAGGGCCACCTCATGTCTAAATTTGCAAATTCGCATCATTAATAAAAGGATGGTTTTTTTCAGTTAAAAGCGGTGTTCCCTGTTTTTCATTTATTTTTGCAGTTTAAAAATAAAAACAAAATAAAAATGGCAATGTTTTCATTTTTCTTTTACAATTTGTCTCGTTCCGGTTCTAAAGCAATGCATGAATCAACATTCATGCAGATGCGATCATTCTCCGGATCTCATTGATAACAATCCTGTTATACCCTCGTATGACTTCGACAATCCGATCTATCTTGCTGAAGAAGAAGACGAAGAAGATTGTGAACTGCCAGGGGAATTAGCCAGGTTGTTGAAACAAGAGGAGAAGGTGATTCAGCCGCATGAAGAGCATATTGAAACGGTGAATCTGGGTACTGACGAGGTCAAGAAAGAGGTGAAAATCGGGGCTGCTTTAGAGGAAAGTGTCAAGAGCAGAATGGTAGTGTTGTTGAAAGAGTATGTCGACATCTTTGCCTGGTCTTATCAAGATATGCCAGGGTTGGATACCGATATTGTTGTGCACAAGCTACCGTTGAGAGCAGATTGTCCTCCAGTGAAGCAGAAGTTGCACAGAACACGACCTGACATGGCGATGAAAATCAAAGAGGAAGTGCAGAAGCAGTGGGATGCTGGTTTCCTTGCTGTCACTAATTATCCGCCATGGGTTGCAAATATTGTGCCAGTCCCGAAGAAAGATGGGAAGGTAAGAATGTGTGTGGACTACCGAGATCTGAATAGAGCTAGTCCGAAAAATGATTTTCCGCTACCTCACATTGATGTGTTGGTAGACAATACAGCTCAATTCTCGGTGTTTTCCTTCATGGATGGTTTTTCTGGCTATAATCAAATCAAAATGTCGCCAGATGATATGGAGAAAACAACGTTCATTACACCGTGGGGTACCTTTTGTTACAAGGTGATGCCATTTGGTCTCAAGAACGCCGGTGCTACTTATCAGAGGGCCATGGTGACTTTGTTTCATGATATGATTCATCATGAAATTGAATGTTATGTTGATGACATGATGGCAAAGTCCCAGACAGAAGAGGGGAATTTGGTAGATCTGGCCAAGTTGTTCGACCGGCTGAGACAGTTCAGACTGAGGTTGAATCCGAACAAGTGCACTTTCGGAGTGCGGTCCGGTAAATTGCTGGGGTTCATAGTAAGTGAGAAAGGAATCGAGGTTGATCCTGCAAAAGTAAAAGCAATAAGAGAAATGCCTGAACCGAGAACAGAGAAGGAGGTTCGTGGTTTCCTAGGTAGATTGAACTATATTTCGCGGTTCATATCTCACCTAACAGCCACGTGTGAACCAATATTCAAGTTGTTGAGAAAAGATCAAACGGTCAGGTGGAATAATGATTGCCAAGCGGCATTTGAAAAGATAAAAGAATATTTGCAGGAGCCTCCGATTCTGATGCCTCCTGTGGAGGGAAGACCGTTAATTCTGTACCTGACAGTCCTCGAGGGGTCTATGGGGTGTGTATTGGGGCAGCATGACGAGTCTGGTCGAAAAGAGCATGCCATATACTACCTTAGCAAAAAGTTTACCGACTGTGAAACAAGATATTCACTGCTCGAGAAAACTTGTTGTGCTTTGGTCTGGGCTGCTCGCCGACTAAGGCAGTATATGCTGGTTCATACCACTTTATTGATTTCCAAGATGGATCCAATCAAGTACATTTTCGAGAAGCCAGCATTGAGCGGACGGGTTGCAAGGTGGCAAATGATTTTGACAGAATATGATATACAGTATACCTCTCAGAAGGCAATCAAGGGGAGTGTATTGTCTGATTACCTTGCTCAGCAACCTATTGATGATTATCAACCGATGAAGTTTGAGTTCCCTGATGAGGACATCATGTTTCTCAAATCGAAAGATTGTGAGGAACCGATCCCGGAGGAGGGGCCTGACCCTGAATCCGAATGGATTCTGATGTTTGATGGGGCCGTTAACGTGAATGGAAGCGGTGTTGGTGCTGTTTTGGTTACGCCGAAAGGATCCCACATTCCTTTTGCTGCCCGGCTAACATTTGAGTGCACCAACAACGTGGCTGAATATGAAGCGTGTATATTGGGGATTGAAGAGGCGATTGATTTGAGGATCAAGAACCTTGTCATATATGGAGATTCAGCACTGGTGGTAAATCAGGTTAACGGAAAATGGTATACGCATCAATCTCACTTAGTGCCATACCGGGATTATACGAGGAGATTGTTGACGTTTTTCACCAAGGTGAAGTTGCATCATGTGCCTAGAGAGGAGAATCCTTTGGCAGATGCTTTGGCTACTCTGGTTGCCTTGATTAAGGTGTAGAGGTGGAATCAGTTTCCCAGTGTGGAGGTAGGTCGTCTGGATAGACCGACTTATGTGTTTGTTGTTGATACAGCGCCTGATGATGAGAAGCCGTGGTATTACGATATCAAGCGCTATCTAGAGACTCAAGAATATCCTGAGGGAGCGTCTAAGAAGGACCGAAAGACTCTGTGGAGGTTGGCCATGGTGTTCTATCTAAATAAAGATGGGGTTTTGTATAAGAGGAATTTTGATTGGGTCTTGCTCAGATGTGTTGATGATAAAGAGGCAAGCCAATTGATGAAAGAGGTTCACGAAGGATCGTTCGGTACCCATGCCAGTGGGAATGCAATGGTAAAGAAGCTGCTGAGGGCAGGTTATTATTGGATGACAATGGAGGCCCAATGTTTCAATTTCGTGCGGAAGTGTCATAAATGCCAGATTTATGCTGACAAGGTGCACGTGCCTCCAAATCCGTTGAGTTTGATGTCGTCTCCATGACCGTTTGCTATGTGGGGCATTGATATGATTGGAAAGATTGAGCCTACAGCTTCGAATGGGCATCGGTTCATATTAGTGGCTATTGATTACTTCACCAAGTGGGTTGAAGCAGCCTCTTATACGAATGTGACGAAGCAGGTCGTTGCCAGGTTTCTCAAGAGAGACATCATTTGCAGATATGGGGTTCCCGAGAGAATCATTACTGATAATGGTTCTAATTTGAACAATAAGATGATGGCAGAGCTGTGCCGGGAATTCAAGATTGAGCATCACAATTCTTCTCCCTATCGTCCAAAGATGAATGGGGCGGTTGAGGCAGCCAATAAGAATATAAAGAAGATTGTGCAGAAAATGGTGGTAACCTATAAAGACTGGCATGAGATGTTGTCGTTTGCATTGCATGGGTATCGAACGTCGGTGCGCACATCTACTGGGGCAACTCCTTTCTTGTTGGTATATGGAATGGAAGCCGTGCTACCGGTTGAGGTTCAGATTCCCTCTTTGAGAGTCCTGATGGACGTGAAATTGCAATAGGCTGAATGGGTAAGAACCCGGTACGAAGAGTTGAGCCTGATTGAAGAGAAGAGGCTGGCAGCCATCTGTCATTGGCAGTTGTACCAGCAGCGGATGAAGCGTGCTTTTGACAAAAGGGTACGACCTCGAGTATATCACGTGGGTGATATGGTGCTGAAAAGGATCCTTCCTCCTCAAAACGATCGAAGGGGCAAATGGACACCCAATTATGAAGGTCCATTCGTGGTCAAGAAGGTTTTCTCTGGCGGAGCCTTGTTGCTAATGACCATGGATGGCGAAGATTTTCCATCCCCTGTGAATGCGGACGCAGTTAAAAAATACTTCGTATAAATAGACCCGCTGGACGAAAAGAATAAAATAGTCCAGGCAAAAATGGGCATCCCGGCGAACCAAAAAACAGAAAGAAAGGTTCGGGCAAAAATTAGGGATATGAATGAAAAGATGTACACCCGGCAAGTCGAAAACCTGAAAAGGCGACTTGGGCAAAAAGGGGTATCCCGGTGGACTGAAAACCCGATAGGGCGGTCCAGGCAAAAGAGGGATTGAAACGAACAACTGCGTCTAGCATGATCATTTGCGCTTTGGTTAAAGCATCATGGATAATACCCGGTAGGGATCAGTCCGAATCGTCTTGTTCAGAAGGCAGAAAGCACGGAGAGTCTGAGGACATATGGGGTGTAACCGAGTTGGAACTCGGTGAGATCACGGGTTTCACATTGCCATTAGGATAGATTTTTCCTTTTGTGCGCAATTACCTCTTTTCAGGAATTGCTTCCTTTGTATTGCTCAGTTTGAGCCACACTTTTTCAATCAATAAAATGCATATTCAGTCAAATAATTTTGTTTTTGTTTTTCATTACCGCTTTGATTGCAAAAACATCCGATTATTTTTGATAAAGAATCTTGCATTTTAAGACATACAGGTCCCTTCCAATGCATGTCTATAAGATTGAAAGCTTGAAATCTTATTCGGAAGGTTGAGTGACCCAAGTGTTGGAATTTTGATACGCCTGGGGCACGGTTTTTATCTAACGATCTCTTTTGCAGGTGCTGTTAGATATCTTTCCTCACTTGCAGGTTGTGATGCGGAAGCTGTTGACAAAACAAATCCCCCTGGAGTCCAATCAGGGACGAATGAATGAACGAGAATGACGAAAGGACGACGGTGAGACGTACGACGATCCTTGGAATTAATCAAGAAGACTCTTCAAAGTCGGAAAATTGAAAAGTCTGTATAGTCCCCAGAAGTTCGCTTTCCGTCGAGCGCGGAGCGGTTGGGAGTACAAGATGATGGAGCAGAAAAGGTCCAGACGAGTCGGGATGTATATCCCCAAGCAGAGTCAGGAGGACCAAATCCCCAGCAGATCCAAGGTCTGTGGTTACCCTAGCAGGGTCGGGATCGTTATCCCCAGCAGGTGTCAGATCGATGCTTCCCCAGTCGCCAGGCCTGGAGGTTGCTGCTTCCCCAGCAGAGTTATCTGTGAGCATTTCCCCAGTGAAGTCGCTAGGTATTTGTGAGGGTTCTCCAAGCAGAGTCGGGATTGATATCCCCAGCAAGTTGAAGACTGTTGTATCCCCACAGAGTGTTGGTGGTTCTTATCCCCAGCGATATCCCCAAGCGGATCGGGTGCAAAGGAGGTTTTCCCCAGCAAGGGTTGCCTTTTTCCCAGCAGCAGTGCTATTCCCCAGCGGGGTGGAGATCGGAGAATTGACGAGTTCCTCAATGGAGTGTCTCGTGCTCCCCAGCAGAATCCCTTGAGGGGGACGCTTTTTATGCATTCATCATGTAGAATAAACATAGCATGTTGCATAGAAAAATAAATCGCGTAGCATTTCCATAGTTATGGAGCATTACGCAGAAAAATCAATCATGCATCATTATAAGCATAAGCTAGTCTCAAGTCGTGGTTATCATTTGAGAAGTGGTTTTGCAAGTAAGTGAAGGTGTTATTCTGAGGAGTTTAGCCTCATGATGTTAGATCAGCAATATTCCCCAGTAGTGCGATACTGGAGGAGGTTTCTGTCGTGAGAGACAACAGTTGGTAGGTGTTACTCCGAGGAGTTTAGCCTCATGATTTAATCAAAGGTATTTCCCAGTAGTGTGGTACTGGAGGAAACTTTTCTGTCGAACAGAGATGGGAATGTTACGCGATCAGCGCAATTCAAGTCGTGGTTACCGCTTGAAGTTTTTGTTTCGCCGGATGGTGAAGATGTTACTCTGAGGAGTCTAGCATCATGATGTCAGATCAGCAATGTTCCCCAGTAGTGCGATACTGGAGGAAGTTTTTCCGTCGGACGGAGATGGAAATGAAATCAAAGGATATTACGCGATCAGCGCGATTTTGGGGTTCAACTGGAGAAGAGGAAATGCTGATGCATTTTCTGGAGAACGGGGTTCAAATGGAGAGAAGGAAGTGTTGAGGCATTTTCTGGAGAGCGGGGTTCAAATGGAGATTGGAGTTGAAGATTATATCCGGGATGAGGTCCTTAGGATTATCTTCTGTTCATGTGTCACCTTAGACTTTGGCGGATGCCAATGGAGGTCGTTATAGGTGTCTTCGGATGAAGAGATGCACATGTTACCTTCCTTTTGTGAAGGTTTACCCTCTGATATGTCGCCCTCAGAGTGGTTTGGTGTTATTTCCGGTATTGCCAGCGGAATTAGCACAAGAGATGGGAGATTGGGGTTCAACTGGAGAAGAGGAAATGTTGCGACATTTTCTGGAGATCGGGGTTCACACGGAGAAAGGGAAGTGTTGAGGCATTTTCTGGAGATTGGGGTTCAAATGGAGAAAAGGAGACACGAGGTGTTTTCTGGAGAACGGGGTTCACAATGACGATCGCGAGTTATCGTTAGGAGACTGGGGTTCAAACTGGAGAATGGGGTTCATTATTTTGGCAAGCAAGGTGTCGGGGTTCAAATGCAGTGATCTGGGATCATTTGCGCAAAAGAAAATTTCGGGGTTCAAGAAAATGAAAAAAGATAAGAAAGTTTGGGGTTCAAGAAAAATAAAACAGTAATAATAATCCCCAGCGGATGTGGTGTTCAGGCCATGGTTATCCCTGCGTTACCATTTATTTTGGTATCCGGGTCGATGTTTCTGTTTCGGTGATCAGGCCGACTTTCTCCGTACTAGACGGATTTTTCTTCGAGATTGTGTTCTTCGCCGATTCTGACAGGCGTTGTTAATTATTTTCCCATCAGAGTGCAAATTGTTCGTCTGTTCTTGGTATTCAATCACTCTTCATCCTGATCATCTGAAAGCCGAGGCTATTCATATCGACAGGTTCACAGTGGATTGAATAGGGGCAGCTGTAACACCTCAAAATTTGCCCTCCTCTCTGGGGACTAGCTTAACATATCACATTGCATTTCTTAGGTCATTAGGCATTGCATATTTGCATATCATGTGGTTACATTGTGCAAGTCATCCCTCAAAAGTCTTGGTCAGAAGATAAGAGGTTGGGATTCAAGCTGAGGGTTTCATTGATTGAATGGACTGGATCATTAGCCATCTGAGGGTGTGTGATTCAAATTAGGGTTTCATGATTTCTCAAGGAGATTGGTCTTCATCTTGGTTGAAATGACACATCATCATCATCATGGTTTTGTTATTTTCCAGAAGATTCAAGAGATTGATCAGGCACCTTGAGATTAGGGTTTTGACCACTAGTCAACCCTAATCAGTTGCATTGGGCCAATCAGGGCATGGCAAGGAGATGGGGCCTACAATGGATATGGGGATCATCATGTGACTATATTGAGTTTATGGAGGCTAGGGTATCATCCTTGAGCCATTTCATCAGAAGTTTGGGGCTCAGCTGGATCAGTGCATTGCCAAATTCATCTATCAATTGAAAAAGTCAACTGTGGTCAACTGTGCTTGATTTTATGGATTTGGAGGTGGGAGAGAGTTGGATACACTTCATTCATGATGAAACAAGTTTCATTTGGCATTTCAAACATCAAGAATGAAGGAAATAAAGTCAGGAGAAAAATTGCCAAAAATAGAAAGTGACTTGTAATGGAAGTTTCCAAAAATGGAAAGTTTTTCACCACAAAATTACATGTCCAAAAAAGCTTCAAATGAAATTTTGTTCAACATGAAAGTTGTAGATCTTGCTCTCACCTTTCCAAAAAGTCCAAGAACTTGAATTTCTCATGTATGGTTGACAAGTTATGGTCCATTCATTTTCCAAAAATGCCTAAAATCAAAGTGGCATAACTTTCACATGGAATGTCCAATTTGGGTGATCTTTCTTTGAGCAAACCCCATTTCACATGTACTTTCATGATGCATGGTCAAAATTCATCAAAAATACTCAAGGCAAAAGGTCATTTTTCAAGTGGATTCTTTTGAATTTTTGGTGTGAGATAGTGAAATTGAGAAATACAAGGCCAATGCACTCAAGACCACTTCCAACACACTCCAAATGCCAAATATGACTTGTGTGAACTGTCATTTGCTGTCACATGGCTTAATTTGGAAAGGTCATTTTTGGACTTTCACTAAAAATGCAATTATGCTAATCAAGCCAATTTGCTAATTTGGATTAAGGAAATGGATTAAGCAAGAGTATAAGTGGTTAAGCATAACAGAAAATGTTAATTACATTTTATTCTCCAAGAATCATAACAGAATTTCCCTCCAAAACCTCCAAATTCTCTCAAACTTCAACACACATTTTTTATCATTTCTCATCCAAATCTTCATCAATTTGCATCATTCTTCTTGGATCTGCATTCTACAAGTGGAGTTGAGGAACTGTTTCACAAGATCCATGCCATAACCTTGCCAAATCGTGACTGTCCAAAGCTTGCATTTCCATGGCATTTTGATGATTTTCGAAGCTGAAGCTGTGTTGAGCTAAACTACTGGTTGTAATCACTTTCCTAAGCATTGATCTTCATCTGTTTTGGAGTTTTGCACGAGGAAACACAAGAATTCATCTCTGCCATCTCCAAGAGGTAAATGCTCGAACTCTTCGGTTGTTTGAATCATTATATGGCTTTTGTAGGTCTTTGAATGTAGATTATCATGATGTTTATAGTTTTTGATTTGGTTAAGTATCGGATGAGAAATCGTGATTTGAATGTTTGGATATGAATCTTCTTTCGCTCGATCCCGTTGCTATGCTTAGAGTTAGGACAAATGCTTTCCATATCCTTAATCTAGGTTGAAAGACGAACACGTGGATATATGATTTGTGCGTTTTGGTTACGGTTTGTTGTTCATCATTTTCTGGAAATTCTGAACTTGTTTTGATGAAGAACGCGATGAATAGTGCGTTTGATCTTCATTTTCCTTTGCCTGCGTTTGAAAAGTGTTTACCGCCAAGCCTTGTCCAATGAAAACGCGCCACTGCATTAATGTGGACGACGTCGTTTTGGTCTGTGGCTCAAATATTACAAAAATGCCATTTCCATTTAAATTCGTTTTATTATTTCATTTCTTTTTCCTTTGTTATTTCATTTTGAT
Organism: Lathyrus oleraceus; assembly: GCF_024323335.1. Classification (NCBI taxonomy): domain Eukaryota; kingdom Viridiplantae; phylum Streptophyta; class Magnoliopsida; order Fabales; family Fabaceae; genus Lathyrus; species Lathyrus oleraceus. Next base: position 454,315,090 of record NC_066582.1, on the reverse strand, counting down.
GCTTGATCTTGTAAAATTCATAGATTCTTCATTTTTTATCCAAATTGAGTGAGGTTTTTTTCATGATGCTCCTTATAATGTGTAGAATTTAATCATGATTTTTGTGATTTTTGTGCACGTGTAAAAAATTAAATTGCTTAGAGATTGATTGAATGTGTCACATTTGTACATGCTTTGCCATATCTTTCATAAAATGTTGATGCTTTCGAATAAATGGATGAAAGTTTTTGTGCATATTCTGGACACTTTGATGGTGATTTTGATGTAGAGTTTGTGGTTTTTGGATACCTGGTTGTTGAGATATGAATTTTTGAATAGAGGTGTGACAATTTGTGTCACACCAAGCTTGATGAATTTCATGATTTTATTTGACTTGCTTAGGGATGTTGAATTGAGCCAATTTTTTGCATGATTGAGCATATGTATGTTGAGATGACATGCGAATTTTTCTGGATTTATTGATGGCATTTCCTAATTGATTGGAATTTTTCCCTCTGTTTGGTCATTGTGTTGGTTGTTTGTGACACATGTTACCATTTGATTTGTGAAATTCTCATGGTTAATTGGATGAGTATGAATTTTGGTATGAGCATTGTAGACACATTATAGGTCATTGTGGTTTTGATCCCATTCATTTATTTTGTATTATCACTGATTTATGATTTTTGGAAGTTGATGTTTGTTTGGATACCATGTGTTGGCTTGCTTGAACTTGTCTGAACTTTATGAATTTAATTTTCATACTTCCACTGATCCAAATGAGCTGAAAATTGCTATGCTATACATTGAATGTGTCCTGTTTAGGTTGGAATTTTTGTGGAATTTATTGAGCTGTTTTGATGGGGATTTGATTGAGATCTTTCTGTTTGGTCTTTTGAAGTTGCAAATTGCATGTTTGGTGCTATTTTGTGCATAAAATGATAATGGTGATTGATATGAGCATGGGACCAATTGGTCTTGCTTTTAAATTGTTTGAATGTGGTTTTGGATAATTTTCACTTGCTGTTTTGATTTTTTCATCTCCTTTGGACCCTAGGCTTGGCCTAGTGGTCTTGTTTCTCATGATTGGTTTGGATTTTCAAGTTGAGATGCAAAGGCCTTAAGGAGAAAAATGCAAGTTGATTAAATTGAGTTTGTTTGATGTTGTAAACTAACTTGTTTTGTGTTGTAGGGTTTGATGCTTGAGTTTGAGCTCATGGCTTGCGCTTGTGTGCATTAACTTGTGTTTGACTGTACAGATTAACATTTGCTGTTTACTTTTGGGTTTGTCTGGTATACTGACTGTGCTTGATTGATTCCAGGTACCATAGTCGCTTTAGTTCTTTAAGAACTTGCTGTGTTGCTGCTTGGTTGTATAAACCAGTTGAGGTAGACTCTCTTGTCTCCATGTAGTCTGGAAGACCTGGCTTGTTATTTATCCAGGCAACTGTCTGAAGTCCTCCTTAAGAGGCGATGTTTGTGATTGTTTACTTTTGTCCCCAAGCAGGTAAAGACCTCTATGAGGCAATTGGCGGAACCCAAGGGATATGCAATCTATCCCCCGCTATTCTGTTGAGTCGTCCCTCTGCTCACACCATTGTGTTGATGCATTGGGACATTAACCCAAGATCTTGTGCTGTTGCACAGTCGAGTCATAGTCTTGAGCGTAGAAGGGTTCCTCCATTCTGGACCCACGCTCCTTTGTCTGAAGCTCTCCCTGGACAGGGGTAAGAGCTGTGAAGTCTCATCTTCACCCACCTTTCATCTGCTTCACCCTGACTCTCAATGTCAGGGTTAAGAGCGAACACTACCTTGTACAGATGACTTGCCTCGGCAGTCCACCCTTGTTTGAGCCTCACTTGACTGGATATAGTGTGTGCTATGTGAAATGTTTGTTTTATTTTGATTGATGCTTGCATGCTTGTTTTTCCTGGTTAGGATTAGCTTGCTGTTGAGCAAGTTAGGATAGAAACCATAACATAGGGCAATGATGCATGATAACACTAGGCTCGAGTGCAGCTCCCTAGTAGTGTGTCTCCCTTTGTATCTGGTTAGAATTTCTTTCCCTTTCAGGGGAACTACGTCGCCCTGATCCTCATACCAGATGAGGTACGTAGGCAGGAGACTGTGCGAGGTTTCTCCGGGCACTTTTCTTTCTTTTGTGTGTGTCTGCTTGACAGTTATAGGCTCGAGTTCCCGACTCCCTATTAACTTGTTGGTTGTTGTGTGCTTGGAAGCTGATGTAAGTCCATCAAGTGGCATTCGGGTTCCAGTGTGCGTGTGTTTGGTTCGGATGCCGATGTAAGTCCAGTGATTGGCGTTCGGGCTCCAAGTTTGCCTTCTTGTGTGTGTTTTGGTTTGGATGCTGATGTAAGTTCAGTGATTGGCATTCAGGCTCCATGTTTGCCTGTGTTTGTGTTTGCTTGTTTGGCGTGCGTAAGCCGAACTACGGCAGCTCTGATTCTCGTTCCAGACGAGATACGTAGGCATAGGATGCGATATCCTAGCGAGCCCTCTCCTCTTTTACCCCACCTGTGTTGTCTTCGGTGTGTGTGTGTGTGATGTTTGTTTAGCAACCTTTTCTTTCTTTTAGAGCGTGGATCCCGTCGAGTACGACGGACGTGAGGGGTGCTAATACCTTCCCCTTGCGTAACCGACTCCCGATCCCATCTCTTTGGTCGCGAGACCATGCTTTTTCCAGGTTTACTCTGAGCTTTTCCTTTCCCTCTTTGGGATGAATAACGCACGGTGGCGGCTCTGTGTTGTTTTTGTTTCAGCCCGCCGGTTGCTTTTCGCGGATGCGGCATAACCCAGACTCACTTTGATCGTATTATAAAGAAGGCTTATGGAAATATTTCTGCCTCCTTTAGTGATTATGATTCTGAATCTTCTTCATCAGGTTCATCCGTAAAGGTGCTGATGGAGATTGCGGAATCATTTGATCAAGAAGTGGTGAGTTACGATCACAGTTCCATAGACGAGATAGAGATAGCTAAATTACGGTCTTTGAAGAATGTATCTTCTACTGGGAATGAAGACGATTTTATTTTGGAGCCATGTATTCTAGGGGAATGTGTTTGCATAACTCGTCTTAGGGGAGTTAAAGATGAATATTTTCATTTCTATGTCGGGGTATTGGAGGATTTCAATATCCATTTTCCCTTTATCGACTTTGAATCTCATCTACTAAAAACCCTAAACGTTGCCCCTTCTCAACTTCGTCCCAACAGTTGGGGGGTTTATCAAGGCTTTCGAAATAGTTTGTGATGCCATAGATATACAGCCCACAATAGACTTATTTTTCTTCTTTTTCAAAGTCAAAGGTGTTGAGAATGGTGGATGGATGACTATTAGTGACCTTCCTGGTAAGAGTTTCCTTCAAGATTACACTACTGTCGCATCGCGAAAAACAACCGGCGGGAAAAAAACACAGAGCCGCCACCGTGCGTTATTTATCCCAAAGGAGGGAAAGGAAACGCTCGAAGTAAACCTGAAAAAGGGAAAGGAATGGTCTTACGACCAGAGATTACAAGGTACGGGAGTCGGTTACGCAAGGGGAAGGTATTAGCACCCCTCACGTCCGTCGTACTCAACGGGATCCACGCTCAAAAGAATAGGAAAAGGTTGCTGATAAACTGCTCAAAGAAATGCACACACCGGAATAATAAAACAGGCGAAGGAAAACAGAGGAAGGGGACTCGGCAGGATGTCGCATCCTGGGCCTACGTAGTTTGTCAGAAACAAACATCAGAGTCGACGTAGTTCGGGGAAATGGGAAACATGCTCGCTAGGACATCGCATCATATGCATACGTATCTTCTCTAACCAGAGAAAGAATCAGAGCACTCGTAGCTCGGCTAACTCACGCCGAAACAAACACTGAAAGGAGACGCTGAGACGTCAAAAGAAACACACAACCGAAAACGGAATGCCAATAAATGGACTTACATCCGACTCCAACCAAACAAACGCAAACAGGAAACAGAATACCAATAAATGGACTTATATCCAACTCCTAACAAACACACACAAACAGGAAACAGAATGCCAATAGATGGACTTATATCCGACTCCAAACAAACAAACGCAAACAGGAAACAGAATGCCAATAGATGGACTTACATCCGACTCCGAACGAACAAACGCAAACAAGAAACAGAATGCCAATAAATGGACTTACATCCGACTCCAAACACACACGAAAAGGGAAAAAAGGGTCTCGATTGCAACGAGGGCAAGAGAAAAGGAAGGTCTCGATCGCAACGAGGGCGAGAGAAAAGAATCGCAACGGGGGCAAAAACCAGCAAGGATTACATGTTAGTCGTCAGTCAAACTCGGCAAGACATCGCATCTCGTGCCTACGTATATCATCTGAACATGAGAATCAGAGTTGTCGTAGTTCGGCTAAACTATTTTTGTTTGTTTTGTGTTTTTTAGGTGAACGACGTTACTACGCAACCTACCGGATGCTCGACCTTTGGAGACTTACTCACCTGTAGTAGAAGGAGTTAACGTGTCCTTAAGAGGAGATAGAGTTTGTTTGTGTTTTAGGAATGCTCATGCAAGAAAGGAAGTCCTAGACGAAGGAATCATGCTACCTTAATCGACATGCAAACGAGAGACTATACGAAGTCTAGCAAACCTATGGGGAAACAATAAGCAAGTCTCAAAAGAGAACAACGAAAACTAGAAATGGAATGCCAATCAATGGACTTACATCCAACTCCAAAAACAAACAGGAAACAGATAGCCAATCAATGGTCTTACATCTAACTCCACAAAACAAAACAGGAAACAGATAGTCAATCAATGGTCTTACATCTAACTCCTCAAACAAACAAACACGCATGAAAAGCAAACACACAAAATGCAATCATCACACTCTATATACAAACAAGAGGCTCAGACAAGTTGGTTGGGCTTTAGTCAAGGGGTCATATCAACCTCGACAAACAAGCCAAAACTGTAGGGGTGTCTTTGAGCTCTTAACCACTAACATTGAGAATTAGGGTGAAGCTGATGAAAGGAAATAAGGATAAGACCTCATGCTCTTAACCCTGGCATGGGTGAGCTTGAATCAAAGAAGGTGTGGGGATCCAGAATGAGGGACCCCATTCCACTTAACTGACTTTATACAAGATCTTGGGTGTTTATTCAAAAGCATCAGCACGTAGTGCGAGCATAATGAAAGACTCAACTGAATAACAGGGGATCGATTGCAAATCCCTTCTATCTGGCAATTTCCTTATCTTGAGGTCTTATCAAGTAATATGCCTCAACAAGGAGGTCTTTAGCACAAATATAAACAATCACAATCATTGCCTCTTAAGGAGGACTTCAGCCAAACGCCTGCCAAAAGAAACGACAGGGCTTCTAGACTACATGGAGTACAAGAGTGGTTACCTAAGTGGTATACCAACCACATCCAAAGCAAAGCTCAAGCAAGATCTGAAAGCGACTAATGTACCTGTACAAAAGCCAAACAGTTAATATTTACATTCAGAAAACCAAACAGACAACACAGTGGAATCATCCAACAATTATACACAAGGTAAGTCTCAAATGCAATCACTCAAGTGAGTTCATCATATCAAGGGACCTACAACACAACAAAGGTTAGTAAACAAAGCAAATGGCATCTCAAATGATGAGGCCACATCAATCATTAGTGCTAAATACCTGAAACACAAACACAATTGGTGAGTACAAACCACTAGTACAAAGACTAGGGTCAAAGGTAAGTCAAAGGACCAAAACAGAAGTCCATATTTCACATGAAGCATGTTCAATCAAAGAATAAGAAGGCCTCAAATGGACCAAAGCCAAATCATTAAGCAAAGCCATCAATTAAACAAGATAAGGCAAAGGCAAACAATGTGATCAAAATTGGATATCAAACATAGAAAATCCACATTAAAACAGAAACACATCCAATGATCATGAAAATTTTTATATGCACTTAACATGTTATGGACAAGCATCATGCCAAAAATGGAATCCAGAAGACAACAAATGGTGTGTGAATGAAAATGCACAAGTACAAGGTTAAGAATGTGATACCAAATGTTACAACATATGTCCATGTGTCCAAAACAGTGGGATTAAATGGTAAAAATGCCAAACAAAAGCTCAAAAATCAAGTCATATATTATGATCAGGCATGTCAAATTTCAAGGTAATTGGATTAAACATGAGCATTTCACAAAATAATTAGCACAACATAGCAAATTGGCATCATGTTCAAACAATCAAGCACATTTAAAAATCCAGAACCATAAAAATCAGGAAATTAGCATCACAAAATGATAGACATCAAAACAAGAAAGTGGAAAAAAGTTTGGATCAAATTGGACAATTTTTCTATTTGTTATGAATTTTTGAAGTTGATGAAATAACGTGAAATAATATGGAATAAATGGAAAATGATATGTGAAAGAACTTGGAAACAGCATGGCCAAGAATTGAACCCAGGACAGCTAGGTCAAAGGTGCGCTCCATGAAGAAAACAATTGGGAATTAGTGAAATGCATAGCGCTGGATTCGAACAGAGGTAAGGGAGGTTCCAGGCGCGCTTAATTAAAAAACAAATGAAATGTGCAAGCGCTGGATTCGAATAGGGGACTGGACGGTCATGAGCGCGCTCAAAAATAAATCAATTAAACATGTTAAGGCCAAGGCTCGAACTCACGCTCTGCAGGTTCACAAGCTGAAACGCAGCGTTTTGATCCAAGTCATGCCAAAACCCTAACGCACTGTAGCAGAGGCGGTGGACGGTGGTTTCCACCGTCTTCTCTGACGGTACCAGCGGTGGTTCAACAAGAAAATTTCCAGAATTACACGAAATTGATACCGTTGGAACCGTCTCTCAATGAGGAACACGAATCTCACAATATCTAAGCTTAATTCCTCCTATATTGAACGGATCGAACGAAAGAAGTTTCAACATCCAAACTTTAAATTGACATATCTTACTCAATACTTATCCATTTTCAAAGATATTTATATAGAATCCTCAGCACAACAAGCTCTACACATTTATGGCAATAAAATGGAGAAAAGAGATGATCGAATTCCAACCTTCTTGAAGTGCAGTGTGATGAAACAGTGTCCTCAGCTGCTATGGAGCTCCAGATTCACTTCTTTATGCGTGCCTTGAAGCTTTGTGGAAGAATTGGCAATGGAAATGGCTTGAATCTTGCTTAATTTGAAGCTTCCATGTTCATGTTCATGATCTTGATATGCACGAATCTGCACCAAATTCTCCAATCCAATGCTTGATTCCTACTCAATCATGCATGATAAACCAGAATATGCAAGAAAATTCATGAGTTATGTGAAGAATTTGGGAATTCAAGGAGAGAGAAAATTGGGACGGAAACTTGAATTTGAGATCTGAAAATGTGATTCTGATCCAATTCAGTTAGGATTAAGCTTATATACTCCTCCTTAATCATGTTGAAATCAAGTTTAAGCATTGGCTAATTGTGATTAAGGAAGAATGAGGTGAAAGTGCAAAATACACAAGTGTGCTTAGCATGTGATGGTATGCACGTGAACAGTGCCATGCAAGTGTGCAATTCCACTTAAAATCAGCTCATGAACATGCTTGGATTAGTATTTTGCTCATGTGATCAACCAAATTCAAATTATGCATTTTCCCTCCAAAATGTACATGCATGGACAAGTGGTCATGTGATCCTCTTTTCATGCAATGCAATGGTTCATTTAGAAACTATTGGTCAAGACAAGCATTTTGCAAAAAGAGTGGCTCAATTTGGAGTTTTGGATCAAAAGTTATGCCATGTTGAACTTTCATGTACACTTTGTGATCCTTTGGCCATAACTTCTCAACCCTTTATCAGATGATCATGAAATAGGACTTTCTGAAAAGAGGAGAGAAAGATCTTCAACTTTCATGTTCACCAAAAGTCCATTTGAAGTTTCTTTGATGTTGGAAAATCAAGTTGAATGTGGTCCAAAAACTTGCCATTTTTGGAAACTTTGAATTACAGGTCACTTTCCATTTTTGGAAACTTTGGATATGACTTCAAAAATCTTCAAGATAGATGTTTGACATGATGAATAGGCCTTGTATGAACATGAATGGGATGCTTCCACTCACTTCCCCATCTCAAAGCCCTCAGTTGACTGTATAGTTGACTTTTATGGTCCTCAAATGACCTTGACATGCACTGATGAATTTGGGCCTCTACCACTTGGTAAAATTGCTTCAAAATGAACCCTAGCTCATATAAGCTCTTTAGAATAATCATGTGGCCTTCATCTCAAGGAAATACTTGCTCTTTTGCATTGAGGATTCTCTTGATGCCAGTTCTG